>NC_057826.1:56747398-57082998 GCF_910594005.1 Cervus elaphus
TCCCCACACATATACACTGCAGCCACGCCAGACATACAATCTGCTCTCATGCCTCCAAGTCTTTGAACATGAGCTTCTCTCTGCTTGAACGCTTTTTCTTTCCTTTGCCTTTCAAGAACTACGTTATCATCATCTCTTCTACATCCACTTTGAGATGCTCAAAGCACTTTGTATATGCCTCTATTAGGGCATACATCATATTGTATTGAATTGTTTCACTGTGAGCTCCTCCAAGTTATTCACTTTTTGTCTGGGCTGCCTAGTACAGTGCTAAAAACTATAAGAACTTATTGGATATCCAGAGCAATTCCAAGTAATCTTGTTTCCATAAATCTTCCAAAACCAAAGCCCTCCACTCTCATGAGTCAGAGTTTGAGGAATCTTAGAGATTTTCTAGTCTGCTCTCTCATTGCCTGATGAGCAAATCAAGACGCTTAGACGTGAGTCATCACTTACTGAGGACCTGCTGTCTCATTTCATCTTCATGATACTCCATGAACTAGGTTTTTATATTAATATCCATTTACAAAAGAGAAAAATGAAGCCTCACTGCATTTAAGCAATGTGCCCAAGGTCACATAGATAGCTAGTTACCTGGTGAGATTACACATAAATTTGTCCTTGTACTTTCCTGAGTCATTGTTCTCCTGTCTCACATGACTACTTACAATTTGAGATGCTCCCTGAGTTATTCAACAGACATGAAGATGATATTTTCACAGAGAAACAGAATGTTTTAGTGGGAAGAACCACATTTTGACAATGATGCAACTTTTATTTGTTTGACATATTTGTGAGCATATAAAATTTTAATCTGCCATAATTTTTTCATTTCCATTATGACAAAAACATTCCTTCATTATTACTATATAATTGTAACTTTTCAAGGCTGCATAATAGTCCATCAACTAATTATGCCATAATAATCAGAATTGTTTGAGTCCTAACCGAGTGATATTTAAAAGCATGAAATCCAGCAACTTGGTAGAATAATAGCTCAGTAGGACCTCAGAGATCTCTCGTCCATCTTTCTCAAAGTATTGTCTTCAGACCAGCAGCATCTACATCACCTGGGAGCTTGTTAGAAAAACAGACTCTTAAACCCTACCCCAGACCTAGTGAATTCAAATCTGCATTTTAACTAGAAACCCAGGTTTTTCATAATATGTATGAGATGGTAAGTGAAAACAGGAGTTCTCAACCTTGGCTGCACTTTAGATCACGTGGAAAGATCTTCAAGATACTGATGTCCTGGTCACACTCAAGCCTAAATCAGACTCTCTAGCAGAGGGACCAAAGTATTTGTCTTCTTTAATGCTACGTTAGTGATTTCAACCTGCTCAAAAGCCACAGAAGAAGGCACTGAGACCCTACCATAAACTGATGAGATGTTTCAGCAGCTCTCTCTTCCTAGTGCTGGATTTCCCTTTACAAGGTCATCCTATACATTTGTATGGGAAATTCTGGTAAAACTAGACAAAGCAAAAAAAGAGAGACAGAGAGAAAGAGAACAACAATGGAAACAAAGACCTTACAATGCTTTTAAGAAAATTTAAATTTTAAAAGTTCTTTAAATTTCCCATTTATGTTTTCTTTTTTGCCCCTCCCTAGCCTCCTTCTCCCTTTTGGTCCTCTCCCAAGAGATTCCTGTCTACGACAGACTCTGGACATCCTGCTCAGAGACCACAAGAAGCAAGTTTCCTATATCACAGAACCAAGAAGCAGCAGAATTCTTCTCAGTAAGTTGATTTGTTCCGGCACCTTCTCCTACCTTCAATCCCCAAATCCAATTTCTCCTATATGTCTGTATTTAGGCAAGCCAGAGGATTTGGGAACTTCTTTCTACACAATGGCACAACTTTCTTTTAGGTTAACAGAGAAGTCAAGGTCATAGCCATGAACTGTTTTCCTCAGTTTTCTTTTCAATGACTTGACCACTAAAAAGACAAACCCCTGAGCTAACTTGGAAGCCTTTGGCCCTCTAGTCCTGCAGAGTGTTGAACCATCCTGAATACTGGGACCAGGAGGAGGAGGATACATTTTTTCAAAACTAGGACTCAGCACTTTTTGCCTTTTTACATAAACTAGGATCATAGCACATACTCTGAATATTTCGCCTTTTGTAGAGAATGTTATAATGGAACACTGGGCACATGGCATTATTATTTGGTCAATGAAAAGTGATTTTTAAATGTTTTCATCTTTAACTCCAGTTTTATTGATTTTAGCCATTTTGGTTCTAATTTATTTCAATTTGTTGTTGTTTAGTTGCTAAGTCATATCCAACTCTTTTTCAACCCCATGGGTCTGGAGCATGCCAGGCTCCTCTGTCCACGGGAATTTCCAGGCAAGAATACTGAACTGGGTTGCCATTTCCTTCTCCAGAATTTATTTCAATGTTTAACCTCAATTTGATATTTGTTTTAAATTTAAACATTTATTTTAAAAGCTTATATTTTAAACTTTCTACTCTAAGTAGTACAAAAAATTTTAAACAGATGTCTCATTGGTCGTTGCCAACTGAGTACAAGCACTTACTTCTTTTCCCTCTTGATAACCACAACACATTAAAGTTTTTTTGTTTTTTTTTTTTAGGTATAAAGAGAATGGGATGGATGTATCAAATTAGCTTATGAGATACTCTGGAATTTTCTGGAAGACAGAAAGTGGTTGGAAGGATAGTGACCTGGACAAAGGGAAGCTGGGGCATTTATGCAAGGACACCCCTCTCCCCTAGGTCCCTAGGTCAGGATCTGCCTTGTAGAGGTCACTGGGGCCACAAATGCCACTGTGAGGACATGTCTGAGCTTGTACAGAACCATCCATCTCAACTGCTGCTGCAATTCAAGGGGGGCTGCAGGGGTGGGCAGCTGGCACCAGAGAGGACACAATTGCCACACCCAGCTGGAAATGGAAGAGTCAGAACTCAATCGTGCATCTGAATAGGACAGTCCTGTTTAAAAGTGTCTGGGGCTTCCCCACAACCAAAGTTGAAGGATAAGAATGATTTTCAGATCCTTTAAGCTCGTGTGTGTGTGCATTTTTCAGGGGTGAGAAAGTCTATAATTTTCATCATGTTTTCAGAAGGGTCCATGATAAGTGCTTAAGACCCACAAACAACAAGTTTCTTAACATGACAGGTGTGGTTCTGTACATCCAGACTCACCGACCTCTCCAGAGCCTCATCTCCTCCCAGTGTCCTCTCCCCATCCATCCTCCCACACTCACTGAACCCTGGGTTCCAGTCAGAGACCTTCTCACCAGTCTCAAGAGCCATAAGCTCTTAACTACAACTTTGATTTAATACACGTCTTTCTCTCTGCCAAGAATGCTATTCCCCCTTTGCCACTTCCTCAGGCCCTGCTCTAAACAGGGTATACTTCTTATCCTTTAAGACTCAGCAATAAAATCATCTCTTCTGCTGTGCCCACTGCCCCCTTCACCGGCCCAGTCTCTTCCTCCATGTTTTCCTAATCAATTTCATTCACCTGTGAACATAGCACTTAAGCTTTGGTGTTGCAACTCTTCCTGGGCTCTCTCTTCCATTCATCAGTGAATTCTTGAAAGCACAGACCATGCCCTCACCACCCAAACCATAACCCGCAACAGCAGACTATGCTAGCACTGGAGCAGTGAAGGGACTGGGTGGAATGCATGAAGACGGGATTGACTGCATTTATCAACGTGGCCATATATCTCCTTGGATCTTACAGACAGCCTGACCTTGAGAGGCTGGATCTTCATAACCAGGCTCCTTGCTCAGGTTGTTAGAATCTGTCCTGGTCCAACTGCACATTTCTGGCTGATTCCTACTCATTTTTAAAGAACGACTGTGAAAAAAGAATAATCAGAACTAGGAAGGAGACTTGGAAATTAAAAATGTAACTGGTGACAAAAAAAATTCAGTAGGAGGTCTGGAAGGGAGAGTTAGAGGAGATCTTAGAAAGTGGAGAAAGCACCCAAGGCTGGTATGCATGTCCTTTTTTGAGGCATCCTGGACATGCCTTCCCACCAGAGCATGTATCTGTCACCCTGCATTGTAATGGCCAGTTGATGGATTTCTAACCCCCAGTAGGCTGGGCTTCCTTCAGAGCTGGGACTGTGTCTCTTTCCGCCCCATCACCTCTCACAGTGCTTGGCACAGAGTAGGTGCTAACACACATTTCTATTTAAAGAATGAACAATAAACCCATGAAGGAGTGAAGACAAGCTTCAGCTGGGCTCGGGGTTGAGCGAGGCTCTGTAGTAACTAGTTCTGGGGTTTGTAGAAAAGCTGGGTGACTGCAGATCCCAGGGGTACTCCTCCAGGGAAAGGGCCAGACTGGGGCAGCAGGCAGGGTCCCAGCTATTGTGAGTTTGCCTGAACAGGGAAAGGGTGATAAGCAGGGCAGACACGAGTGGCTGGATCCACTGAGAACCGGAAGAGAAGAAAGGAGAGGGGAGAGCTCAGCCAGCAGTTAATATTTTGTGAGGAATTTCTATGTGCCAGACCCTGCATTAAGGACTTGTCATGCATTCCCTCACTTACCCTTCATAAGCCTCCCACAAAAATAGCTACAATTTTTACTGCATCCATTTTCTAAATGAAAAGATGAGGTGTCCACATAAGTATCTAACCCAAGGTTCTAGAGCTGGTAAAATGGATTTGGGATCTGTGTGGCTCTAATTACTGGGCTGGTGTTCCTGGAAAAAAGTCCCATCTGCCAGAGGTTGGTTCTTGCTGGGTATCACAGCTAGGGGACCCTGCTGAAGATGCTGAGTCTTTCCCAAATGACTGCAGGCTCCCTTTCCCAGAAAACGCTGTGTGGGAGAGTAAATAGCTGGGTTTGGGGCATAATGGTTTTCTTCTGTTTTGTGTTACTGGATTTGATGCACAGAAAACTGCCCAGACCTCAAATAATTACAGTAAGACGACTCTGCTTCCTTCACGTGGCCACAGCAGACAGGCAGGAGCCCAGAGACACTGCAAAGTGAGTGTTGTAACCATCAGATGGGAAAAAGCAGGAGCCCAGAATTGGGAATTTCAGACAGAACCGCAAGTACAGCGTGGCATTTGGCAGAGATGAGTAAAGCCCCCACCCCTAAGAGTTCACTGGCTTGTTTCATGTAAAAAAATCACTTAATAAAACACTTAATAAAAAGACTTTGAAGACATGTAATTAAGGGGGAAGAAGGCAAGTTGTAAGACAGTTTGTGCACTGGGTACCATTTGTGTCAGAGAAAAATGCCACCAGACAGACAGTCTACAGTCTAGACGACCATACACTGTCTGCAGACTGACTCAGAGGAGGGGGACAGATACCAGAGAGATGTTGGCTTAACCCTTATTTTTTGGAAATTTTCACAATACTATGATAATCATGTATTATTGGGTAATGAAAAATAAACAAAACCAAGTAGGTTTAAAAAAGAGAAAAAGAAAGTGAGAGATGACCCCTGTTGGCTCTTTGTCAGTCAGAATTTGTGCTTCAGTGATACTGCCAATTCCTTCTTTGATTGTCATGACAAACATTCCAGCTGTCCCCTCAACTTTAAACAGGATGCATAGTACACCTCCCACGCCTAACGAACACTGACAATAAAGAGATCATTGGGGTCAACATTTCTATAGATAAAGGAAGGGAAGACAGTGCCTTCCTCTGCCCTTGTGGTTTTCCTCACTTCTACCTTTTTGTCCTTGAGCTCTGGTTTCAGAGACTTAACCCTAGAGCTACAGAGTGAACCCAGGAGAGCCAGGGTCACTTGGATACTCGCTCAAGGCCAGAATATCACTAAGGCAGAGGTGGTGGATGAAGGCTGGGGGTGAGAAATAGTTCTATGAAGAAGGTCTGCACTGTACCCAGCTGGTGTCTGAATATGTGTGCATAAGTATGTATGTGTTTGAATGTGTGTGTACGTGTTTATGTGGGTAACTGTGTATATGTGTGAGGGTGTGTGTGTGTGTGTTTCTGAATGTTTATATGTCTATTACTGTATGTGTGTGAGTCTGTGTGTGTATGTATGAGTGTGTGTTTGTGAATGTTTATATGTATATTACTGAACGTATGAATCTGTGTGTGTATGTGTAAGTGTGTGTGTGGAAGGAAGGCTCTCTCTTTCTCTGAGCCAGAAGCCTAAAGAGATGTGGCAAGGTGCTTGAAGACCTCAACACATTCCTGACTCCTCTGCAGAGGTCTTCCAGGTACCCAGCTGTGACTCAGCGATATGGCTGACAATAGTCTTTACTTTACAGTGGAGGGAACACACTTGCCTCTGGTAACTTCAGGCTATATTGTCAATATTCCATGAAGACACCACTTTCTCTGACCCTTTGGAGACAAGAGCATGGAAATGGTAATTTATAGTCACCCTGGAGGGGCTCAGATTATCCAGCTTCAGCAGTGGGAAGGACACAAATTCTGGGCCCAGATGGTCTAGCTCCTTCTGACATATCCACCTTCATCCCCTTTACAGATGGATTAACAGGTGTGACTCTAGGTACCCTTCTTTTCAACAGGTTTCTGAGTATATAATACAATCTCTGTCTCATTACCAATTCTTGTAAGGTCTACATACCACCTCCAATCATAGAGGGGCCTGGCTATAGAAAGAGCCCTCTCCTGGATCCTGTAGAAAATAAGTGAAGCCTACAGTCTTGGTCTACTGGGTACCTTTCCTGCAGATGGGGGTATTGCACCTCACTGGGGTGCCTTTTGCAACATGGTATATATTCTCTCTCTGCATCCTCAAGAGATACAGAGAGAGAATAAGTATTTAAGAAGAACAGGCATCTTTTGGAGTAAGACATGAGCAACAGAGACTCTACTTCAGGCATGAATGCATCAAGAGAAGGTGATTTATTTCTCTTCTTTGATACAGCAAAGGCCTGCCTGACCCATCCTAAAATTAGAATAACATATGTAAAGAAACTTATTATTTGTAAATATATGTACATAAACCTCCAAAGAAGTATATAACATAGAAAAAAATGAGTAATGTATTATATGAGTGGCCATGCAGGACAAGGAGAGATAGAGTGAAGTTTATGAAAAATCGTTATGTTTTTGGCTGGTTTTCTTTGGTTTCACCCCTCAGGTATCTCAAGATTGCAGCTCATACAGGCCATTGACATGTCAAGCATAGAATCTCAAGGACTGGGCCATATTCTCATGTCAGTGTTAAGAGTAACTACCAGTCTAGGAGGTTGGGAACAAATGGATGTGGAGAGGGCCCAGGAGAAAGAAGAGGTGGAAAGTGAGCTTTTTCCTGTGAAACAAGAAGGACAGGGAGAATAAGAACATGGCACACTCTAGTTTCCACTTGGCATTACCCCACCCAAGGGTTGCTCCTTGATGTTTAATCTTCTCTTCACCTTTTCCCATTCTCTTAAGCTCTTGACATCTAGCACCCTAACCTATCTTTAGATCTTTTAGTGACTCTTTTTATCCCTGGCTCAATCACTTCCTCAAAACAAGGTTATTTTAAGAATATTGTTGTATGACTTCCCTAGCGGTCTAGAGGCATGGTTAAGATTCTGAACTTCCACTGCAGGGGGCATGGGTTCAATCCAACAGTCAGGGAACTAAGATGCCACATGTCATGTGGTGGGGCCATATCATATATCTGTATCTATATCTATATCTAGCTATCTATTGTTGTAATAAACTTTGTTTTTGCTGAGTGTGAAAGCACTCCTTGGAATGCCATTTACTTGAACTAGAAAATGTGAATGCACAGGAGATTAATTACCCAAAATCTCTCCCCAAAGTTCCCTCTCTCAATCCACCATCAGGGACTGTAACTTGCTCTGAAGTCCAGGATGCCTGGCACTTTCCTTCTAATGGACACTCAAAACACTCAAGCTCCACGGTGAACTGTTGGAACAATTTTCTTCTAAGACCTGATCCATCACACACATGCCTACATTTTGCCCACATCCACCCTCTCTCCCCTCAGTGAGCTAGTTGTCCCCAACTACTATGGGTGTAAATGGAAGCCTCCTGACCAAAGTACAAAACCCAAGGCTCTTCTGAACCACTTCATTTCCTTCACCCTCAGGAGAGTTGGCATTCTCATGCCCTTGCTGTCCTCCTGCCCATTCCTCCCCTTTCCCTGCTCCTTGATCTACCTGCCTCACTTTAGGGACTTGCCACAAAGATACTGCTGCAGAAGGAAAGACATCTTTAGAGAAAATGTTCTCCATAAAATATGCTGGAGACTGGCAGTTTTTTTTTAAAGCTAATGTGCCTGTCACTACATGAGTTGTTAGTTGTTTTGAAAGCATTGCCTTATTTAATGCTTGAAAAATCTCCAAGAGGATTTCTATTTTTTATTTATTTATTTTTTTAATGGAGAAAAACTAAGTTGCAGGGAGAGTTAGCAGTTCACTCCAGATTACAGAACTAGTGACCCACACACTTGGTTTCTGAATCCTGGTGGGGATTTGATGCCAAGGCCCTTTCTTCAATGTCTCCCAGGGAAACTCAAATTTTTTCCCTTAGAGAAGGATGAAAACTACCTAATGTATTATAATTTTGTTCTATTTCTCTATCCATCAGAGGACAAAGAGTTTTTCATTATATTAATTTTTTTCCTTTTTATAAAAGTAATATTTATTCACTGAAAATTGTATAGGAAATACAGAGGTGCAAAAGGAAGAAAAGAATCAATTGTAATCCCACCACTCAGATATAGCAAGTCTCAATTTTGGTATGGATCTTTGAACATAGTTTTGATTGGAACCATTTTTATGGGTTCATGCAAAGAGTTAATGTTGGACACAAAGTTCTATGCCAATAAATGATTCCAGAACATTTGATTGTGTTCGATTGTACCACACTTAAACCAATACCAAATGGTCGGCCATGAAAACAAAGAAATATTATTTGCTCATTTTATAAATGATAAAAGACTGCTACTCAAAAGCATTAAAGCTAAAAATAACCAATCATAAAGATTTATCAAAGTCAAGAATTGATAGACTTTGTACATGAAGGGGCAGGTAGTAAATATCTTAGATTTGTGGTCCATGTGGTCTCTGTTGTAACTAGTCAGCTCTGCCATTATAGCACAAAAGTAGCCACAGATCATCCATAAATGAATCAGTGTGCTTGTGTGTCAACCAAATTATTTACAGACACTGAAATTTGAATTTTGCATGATTTTCATCTGTCATAAAATACTATTCTTTTTATTTTTAAAAATTATTGAAAAATATAAAGACAACCCTTGACCTGTGAGCCATAAAAAACAGGTGATGGGCTGCAATTTGCCCACCCTTACTACAAATCATCCATTCAGGCTTGGAGAACATCACCAGAGCCATGTTACAGAACCAACAAGAATTCTCCTTCTAACCCTTCTGTCTCCTCTTTTCCTGAATATTCTCTCTCTCTCTCTGTCTCTCTGTCTCTCTGTCTCTCTGTCTCTCTCTCTCTCTCACACACACACACACACACACACATCTGGTTGCCCCAAAGTCCTTTCTTTACAGGCTGTCCACTTTCTCCCCGAGTTCTTCTATAAGTTGAAACTTACTTCTATTTTCCTGAATTTTCTTTCTGAGAACACCTGATTATCTGACCAAAGTAGTTCACATTAAGAAGTGATGCAAATCAAAACCTCAATGAGGTACCATTACATGCCAGTCAGAATGGCTACAATCCAAAAGTCTACAAGCAATAAATGCTGGAGAAGGTGTGGAGAAAAGGGAACCCTCTTACACTGTTGGTGGGAATGCAAACTAGTACAGCCACTATGGAGAACAGTGTAGAGATTCCTTACAAAACTGGAAATAGAACTGCCATATGACCCAGCAATCCCACTCCTGGGCATACACACCGAGGAAACCAGATCTGAAAGAGACACATGCACCCCAATGTTTATCGCAGCATTGTTTATAATAGCCAGGACATGGAAGCAACCTAGATGCCCATCAGCAGACGAACGGATAAGAAAACTGTGGTACATATACACGATGGAATATTACTCAGCCATTAAAAAGAATACATTTGAATCAGTTCTAATGAGATGGATGAAACTGGAGCCCATTATACAGAGTGAAGTAAGCCAGAAAGATAAAGACCAATACAGTATACTAACACATATATATGGAATTTAGAAAGATGGTAACAAAAACCCTATATGCAAGACAGAAAAAGAGACACAGATGTACAGAACAGACTTTTGGACTCTATGGGAGAAGGTGAGGGTGGGATGATCTGAGAGAACAGCATCAAAACATGTATATTATCAATTGTGAAACAGATCGCCAGTCCAGGCTGGATGCATGAGACAAGTGCTCGGGACTGGTGCACTGGGATGACCCAGAGGGATGGGATGGGGAGGGAGGTGGGAGGGGGGTTCAGGATGGGGAACAAATGTAAATCCATGGCTGATTCATGTCAATGTATGGCAAAAACCACTACAATATTGTAAAGTAATTAGCCTTCAACTAATAAAATGAAATGGGGAAAAAAAAAAGTGATTAGCAGGGAATTTTCCCAGAAAATCTGGGAATTTTCATTTAAAATAAAACATACAGATGTATATAGCTGAATTTTGGGGAAGACACTTTTGAGTAGCAGGATATCCAGTTCTTCATTCAGGACATTGATTTTGGTGTTATGACGCTGGCCAAGAAGATTAAGATGTTCAGTCTACTGGGAACTTACTATCTACAGTAGACCCTTGAGCAACACAGGTTTGAACTGTGAGGGTCCACACACATATGGGTTATTTTTCATAGTGAATACTATAGTCCTACACAATCTGCAGCTACCTGAATCTGAGGATGGAACTGTGAATATGGAGAAACCATAAATGCAACATGTGGATACAAAGGGCTGACTATAAGGGTTAATGCCCCAATCCCCTCCTAACTCCCATTGTTCAAGGGTCAACTATAATTGGGGAAGCAGATAAAGAAAGTAAATGATTCAAACCAGAGGCAATTAACTGTCAAGAACTGGTAAATAAATCAAATGGCTAAGCTCTGCTAGTGACTTAAATAATTGCCTAATAGTATCAAGCCCAGAAATTTGGGGACCTTTCTATGTATACTTTGTTCACTGGTAAGCATAGGGCCTTACCCTTTGCCTTTCACGGATAATGACTTCACAGCATTCTCAGGGGCTCATGGCTTTTATCTAGTTAGAGTCCCTTCTTTATCCTTTTACTGGTGTTATTGTATGAAACAGCAACCCAAGCTTGGAGGCAGTTCTTAAGTCTTTCCTTAAAATAGCCAGAGATTTGTAAAGCACCAAATGAAATGTCTTCACAAGCCCTTTAGTTACTGAGCCGGGGAGTTTCACCACTAACTCTAAGGCAACCACTGGACAAGCAACTTGGAAACAGGGAAACAGGGATGGATGTGAAAACATCTCCTGCAAAAGTCTCCTCTCTTCAAAGAGGTGGAGGAAGGTAGGTTACCCAGAAGTCACGAGAAGTTACTAAAGTTACAAGAACCTTCTTTCCTGAAAGACACAGCCTAAACTTCAGGTCAATGAAAGCTTTCTCACAGGTATCACAGAAAGGCAGAGCAAAAAGGTGTCCTTGAGAAACAAAACTAAGCTTGTACTGAATGGCTATACACTAACGGTTTCCCCTGCAGTGATCTTTGCCTGCCATCTGCCCAACCCCAGCAATGAGGTAGAGCTCAGCTACCCCAGTGCAGGGGAGGCTGGGAAGGGTCTGCCCAGGAATTGCCAGGGGAAGGAAGCCTCAGAGCCAGGAGAGGCAGCTTGAAGGTAAACATCTGAGCATCAGACTGCTTCTGACAGCAAACAGTGAAAAATGCACTTTCCCTATATATTCTAAAAGTTGACCAGATACCCTCTTATTTTTTAAATCACCCAAATTTTACTTCAATGACAAGTGTTAATGGGTCATTAAAATAATAGGTGCATTACTAACCCAGGCTATTGGCAATTGGGGTTCACTGCAAACCCTTGATATTGCCTTCCTGTATCTCACTGTGGTTCCACTTCATTTAGGTCCCTGCCTTTGGCAATGGCCAGGGTTTGATGGTTTCAGTTCAGTTCAGTCGCTCAGTGGTGTCCAACTCTTTGCAACCCCATGGACCTCAGTACACCAGGATTCCCTGTCCATCACCAACTCCTGGAGCTTACTCAAACTCATGTCCATCGAGTTGGTGATGCCATCCAACCATCTCATCCTCTGTCATCTCCTTCACCTCCCACCTTCACTCTTTCCCAGCATCAGGGTCTTTCCAATGAGTCAGTTCCTTGCATCAGGTGGCCAAAGTGTTGGTGTTTCAGCTTCAGCATCAGCCCTTCCAATGAATATTCAGGACTGATTTCCTTTAGGATGGACTGGTTGGATCTCCTTGCAGTCCAAGGGACTCTCAAGAGTCTCCTTCAACACCACAGTTCAAATGCGTCAGTTCTTCAGTGCTCAGCCTTCTTTATAGTCCAACTCTCACATCCATACATGACTACTGGGAAAACCATAGCTTTGACTAGATGGACCTTTGTTGGCAAAGTAATGTCTCTGCTTCTTAATATGTTGTTTAGGTTGGTCATAACTTTCCTTCCAAAGTTGGTCATAACTTTCCCTCCAAGGAGTAAGCGTCTTTTAATTTCATGGCTGCAATCACCATCTGCAGTGATTTTGGAGCCCCAAAATATAAAGTTTGTGATTGTTTCCATTGTTTCCCCATCTATTTGCCATGAAGTGATGGGACCAGATGCCATGATCTTAATTTTCTGAATCTTGAGTTTTAAGCCAACTTTTTCACTCTCCTCCTTCACTTTCATCAAGAGGCTCTTTAGTTCTTCTTCACTTTCTGCCATAAGGGTGGTGTCATCTGCATATCTGAGGTTATTGATATTTCTCCTGGCAATCTTGATTCCAGTTTGTGCTTCATCTAGGCCGGCATTTCATATGTACTCTGCATAGAAATTAAATAAGCAGGGCGACAATATACAGCCTTGACGTACTCCTTTCCCAATTTGGAACCAGTCTGTTGTTCCATGATCAGTTCTAACTGTTGCTTCTTGACCTGCATACAGATTTCTCAAGAGGCAGGTCAGGTGGTCTGGTATTCCCATCTCTTGAAGAATTTTCCACAGTTTGTTGTGATCCATACAAAGGCTTTGGCATAGTCAATAAAGCAAAAATAGATGTTTTTCTGGAACTTTTTTGTTTTTTCAATGATCCAGCAGATGTTGGCAATTTGATCTCTGGTTCCTCTGCCTTTTCTAAATCCACCTTGAAGATCAGGAAGTTCACAGTCCACATTCCGTTGAAGTCTGGCTTGGAGAATTTTGTGCATTACTTTGCTAACATGTGAGATGAGTGCAATTGTGCAGTAGTTGAAACATTCCTTGGCATGGTCTTTCTTTGAGATTGGACTGAAAATTGACCTTTTCCAGTCCTGTGGCCACTGCTGAGTTTTCCAAATTGGCTGGCATATTGAGTGTAGCACTTTAACAGCATCATCTTTTAGGCTTTGAAATAGCTCAACTAGAATTCCATCACTTCCACTAGCTTTTTTCATAGTGATGCCTCATAAGGCCCACTTGACTTCACACTCCAGGATGTCTGGCTCTAGGTGAGTGATCACACCATCATGGTTATCTGGGTCATGAAGATCTTTTTTGTATAGTTCTTCTGTGTATTCTTGCCACCTCTTCTTAATATCTTTTGTTTCTGTTAAGTCCACACAATTTCTGTCCTTTATTGTGCCCATCTTTGCATGAAATATTCCCTTTATATCTCTAATTTTCTTGGAGAGATCTCTAGTCTTTCGCATTCTATTATTTTCCTCTATTTCTTTGCACTGATCTCTGAGGAAGACTTTCTTATCTCTCTGTGCTATTCTTTGGAATTCTGCATTCAAATGAGTATATCTTTCCTTTTCTCCTTTGCCTTTCTTGTCTCTTCTTTTCACAGCTATTTGTAAGGCCTTCTCAGTCAACCATTTTGCCCTTCTGCATTTCTTTTTCTTGGGGATGGTCTTGATAACTGCCTCCTGTATAATGTCATGAACCTCCGTCCATAGTTCTTCTGGCACTCTGTCTATCAGCTCTAATCCCTTAAATCTATTTCTCACTTCCACTGTATAATAGTACGGGAATTGATTTAGGTCATACCTGAATAGTCTAGTGGTTTTCCCTACTTCTTCCAATTGAAGTCTGAATTTGGCAATAAGGAGCTCATGATCTGAGCCACAGTCAGCTCCCAGTCTTGTTTTTGCTGACTGTATAGAGCTTCTCCATCTTTGGCTGCAAAGAATATAATCAATCTGATTTCGGTGTTGACCATCTGGTGATGTCCATGTGTAGAGTCTTCTCTTGTGTTGTTGGAAGAGGGTGTTTGCTATGACCAGTGCGTTCTCTTGGCAAAACTCTAATTGCCTTTGCCCTGCTTCATTCTGTACTCCAAGGCCAAATTTGCCTGTTACTCCAGGTATTTCTTGACTTCCTACTTTTGCATTCCAGTCCCCTATAATGAAAAGGACATCTTTTTGGGGTGTTAGTTCTAGAAGGTCTTGTTGGTCTTCATAGAACTGTTCAACTTCAGCTTCTTCAGAATTACTGGTCGGGGCATAGACTTGGATTATAGTGATATTGCATGGTTTGCCTTGGAAACGAACAGAGATCATCCTGTCATTTTGGAGATTGCATCCAAGTACTGGATTTCAGACTCTTTTGTTGACTGTGATGGCTACTCCATTTCTTCTAAGGGATTCTTGTCCACAATAGTAGATATAATGGTCATCTGAGTTAAATTCTCCCATTCCAGTCCATTTTAGTTCACTGATTCCTAAAATGTCGATGATTACTCTTGCCATCTCCTGTTTGATCACTTCCTATTTGCCTTGATTCATGGACCTAACATTCCAGTTTCTGATCAACATTGCTCTTTACAGCATTGGACTTTACTTCCATCACTAGTCACATCCACAACTGGGTGTTGTTTTTGCTTTGGCTCCATCTCTTCATTCTTTCTGGAGTTATTTCTCCACTGATCTCACATAGCATAGAGCATTGATGGTTTAGAGAAAGACAAATTGCTGAGCTAATTAAACTCGGTAGTTTTTAAAAACATATTCATATTCCTCTCATTTCAGGCAGTATTAAATGGGTACAACTTTCTTTGAGAAAGCCAAAAATAAATTCTGGGCTTAGATATTGTAGATACAATTGCTGTCTTAAATTCTAAATTGCTGGAAAATAAAGGCTTATCATGGAAATGGTTATTTAGCTGTAACTGTGGGGGTGTAGGTATGATGCTATTATTAACCTGCTTTAAAAATGGATGTGTCAGGAGCTGTAAAGAAAAACCCAGAGTCTGGTGGCCAGATGCCAGTGAAGATAAATATCCACAGTGAACTCTTCTCCCTTTGCTAATTGTAATTCTAGGTCTGTTCCTAGCCTTTCTCACCTTGGTTATAGGACTCTGCAAGAGTCAAATGGATTTCAGAGTCAACTACAAGGGAGTAATCCAGATCCCTGTTGATAAATAAATTATGTTCCAATCACTGCTGTTCTTTTGAAATATGTTACTGAATGAAGCAAAAAATTAAGCCCTTGAGCTTTAGCATATCTTATTTTGCTATCCACTATAATAACTCTGTCTATGCTCAAGTAACCCATTCCCCTTGGCAATTTAAAGGGGCGCTTGAGGTAAGATAGGGGAAAAAATACAAACCAAATTTGTCTTCCTGTTTATAGCTTTTTCTGGAAAAAAAAAACCTGAGAGTGCTGTAATTAAAATTAGAATGGTAACAATGTCACCTTGTAGTTATAAAGTGTAGGGTTTTTCAGACTGGGGCCTTCTTGTCTTCTGACAACTTTTTTTTGCAGGTGAGAATAGTCGGGAATTTGTGTGATTGAGATCAGAATGGCCACAGGAGCTGAAATGGAGACCAGGACTCTGGGCTCCCTCTCCGAAGCCTGAGGACCTGGCAGCCACTCAGAGGGGAGAGCAGACTCCAAAGGGATCATGCCCAGTGAACCAGGAGGGTCTCAGTGGCATTTCTTTCAGCATTTAACAATGAGAATTTTACCTGGGAGATCATTTATCCTTTAAAACCTGACTCCCAAGCCTGAAGTAAAAAGGCCAAAAGTAACTGAGAAAGCCCATAGCTGCCTTGGAAAGGCAGTGAGCTTCAACAACAGACAAGTGAGGGAGAGGGGATAGCCTCACACCCAGCACCAGACAACCTGTCTTATTGGTTCTCAGTTACTCTTCTTGGGCTTCTGCCATGGGCATGAAAGGAATGGATGAAGCTTTGACTCTTGGGGCCACTTTCTGTGTCTGTGACTATAGACTAGAATGATGATTTCTGTATGTTTTTCTTTTTCATTTTAGTTTGGTTGTTTTTCATATTTTTTTTTTTCTCTTATCCACAGAAAAACTGTTTCTCTCTCTCTCTTTTTAATCCTTTATTTGCCAAAGAAGGCTCAAAAGAAGAGCCAAGGGAAATTTAAAATAGGAAATTTTCCACTGGGAGAAAGGGGGATGACCTAACAGGGCTCCTTCCTTTTCTTTCAACTCCTTATTAACATTGGCAGCAAAAGTTGGATGCAGCAGCCCTGTGTTTTCAGAGCCTTCTTTGTCCCCAGGCCTCTGTCTCTTCTCACATTGTCCTCCAAAACTGTCTCCAGGTTTGGTGGTGCAATGGCTTTGGGAAGTTGGCACCCTCCTTCAGGAGGTCACTCAAAACTCTTAGTGGGTTTGCATGTTGAGTCCTTAGAGATAGAAGGACCTTACAGCCGTCTGGTCTTGGAATCTCTACCCTTCTCATTAATAATAACACAGGTAAAATAATAATAATAATAATAATAACACAGGTCTAACATTTTAACTCTGTAACATTTATAGGACACTGTGTACCAAAGGATGTTCTAAGTACATTACATACATTAACTCATTTGTTTCTCACATAACCTCTGAAGGAGGCGCTATTATCATCCCCCTCTTACAGGTGAGAAAACTGCACACAGGGGTTCAGTACCCAGGATGGCCCTCTAGAAGATTCATAAGTGCCTCTTTACACATTTCATATTCTGGCCAAATTTGTTGTATATGCCCTAGATCTTCTGTCTTATGCCTGGAAAACTGCTTGGCTGTACCTCCCCCAAGCCCAGTGTTGTCCAAACTCCCCCCCCCCCCCACCTCCCCCCTTCATGGTCCAGGGCTGCCTCCTCCAGACAGCCTCTCCTGACTGCCTTCAGTGAGAATCAATCTCCTTATTCTGAAACAGCAAAGAACTTTAACTGTGCTGTTAGCATGTGCCATGTTCTGCCCTTTATAAGCATTTATCTTTAAAATCTTAAGCTAAGCACTCTTATCTGATGCATATCTGATATATCTCTGTGCTTCCTTATTTCCTAGCTTGTGACTTGAGCTTACACCTGTGTTGCAGTATTTATCACGTCAGAGAAAATGTCTGAATGAATATATGCACACTATATATTATGTTACTTCATGAACCGGTGACTTCTTTTACATAATAGAATTAAGCTCATTGGCTATATTAAATACATATTCCCAAAATGAATTTTTACAATATCTGTCAAATGATATGCAATTTTTTCCGTGGGGGAAAGCATTTCTATAGGGTATAAACCTGTACCAACACAGCAAGAAATCCGAGGACCCCTGTGTATATTAATACATGCAGGGCGCTGTCTGCCCAGATGAACCAGGAGTCACATTGTTTCTCTGCATTCCCTTGTGTGAAAGAAAGCATTTCTGTCTGGCCTCTACTCTACCACCACACATTCTGGGCCCATGAACTTTTGAACCAGGGCAGTGAGGCTCCACTCCGGGCGACTTTCTCATCCACCAATGTGTCCACACAGTGAGCTATGTTCACAGGCCACAGAAGCGTCACTGCTTAACCATAAGGCTTGGGGCTCAGCCACAGCTCAGACCAACACTCACAAAACAATTTCTTCCTTGTATAAAGTAGTGCATTTATAAAGCCATTCCTGATGATGCTTTGCACCCTCAGCTACACAGGTAACCTATAAAGGAGGTTACGTCTCCTACTTTTGTGTAAGCAACAGGAGAAACAACCAGGCAGAGAGAGGAGCACACACAAAATATTTTGATCTGATCATTTGGCAAGATCCTTACATAGTAAGTATCTGTTTAAAACAGAGGTTTAAATCAACTCCTAACCCCAGAATTAAACTGTTTGCAAATATTCACTGACATCAATAAAGTGAGAGTTCTTGACTCTCTGTGCATAAGATTCCCTGTGGAATTTAACACACACACACACACACACACACACAAATATCACAATTTTTAAAAGCTGCATAGTTTAATCTGAAGTGAAGTCTAGGTTGAGAATTACTATGACAAAAGAAGACATAACAATAATGGGCAACTCTCAGTCTCAGGCTTTGTTGCTTGCTGTTGCTGTTTTTTAATCAAAATGGTGAGGAAGGAAAATCAGTAAGAACATTAGTTTTGCAAGCAGCAAGACATAATATTTCATAGCTACAGGAAACAGCGGGTGGCTATAATTTCATCACTAGTGGAAGTAAAACATTTTTCACAAGTACAGATCAAACCAAAACACATACAAAATCCTGTGAAGTCTAAAGAAAAAACTATAAACTTAAGATTGAGAACTTATATTTCATTCACATTCAAATACCATTAATTATTGGCAAAATTTTAGTATTAAATTCAGAATGTTTCTAGAAATGTACAATCTTCCAAGGCTCAGCCAGGAAGAAACAGAAATATGAATAGAACAATTCAGTCAGTTCAGTTCAGTTCAGTCGCTCAGTCATGTCCAACTCTTTGCGACCCCATGAATCGCAGCACGCCAGGCCTCCCTGTCCATCACCAACTCCCGGAGTTTATACAAACCCATGTCCATTGAGTTGGTGATGCCATCTAACCATCTCATCCTCTGTCGTCCCCTTCTCCTCCTGCCCCCAATTCCTCCCAGCATCAGGGCTTTTTCCAATGAGTCAACTCTTCACATGAGGTGTCCAAAGTACTGGAGTTTCAGCTTCAGCATCAGTCCTTCCAATGAACACCCAGGACTGATCTCCTTTAGGATGGACTGGTTGGATCTCCTTGCAGTCCAAGGGACTCTCAAGAGTCTTCTCCAATACCATAGTTCAAAAGCATCAATTTTTTGGCACTCAGCTTTCTTTATAGTCCAACTCTCACATCCATCCATGACCACTGGAAAAACCATAGCCTTGACCAGATGGACCTTTGTTGGCAAAGTAATGTCTCTGCTTTTTAATATGCTATCTAGGTTGGTCATTGCTTTCCTTCCAAGGGGTAAGCGTCTTTTAGTTTCATGGCTGCAGTCATCATCTGCAGTGATTTTGGAGCCCCCCAAAATAAAGTCTGACACTGTTTCTACTGTATCCCCATCTATTTCCCATGAAGTGATGGGACCAGATCACCCAAATCTGATCACAGGACTACAGTCTTGTCTAACTCAATGAAACTAAGCCATGCTGTGTGGGGCCCCCCAAGATGGTCGGGTCATGGTGGAGAGGTCTGACAGAATGTGGTCCACTGGAGAAGGGAATGGCAAACCACTTCAGTATTCTTGCCTTGAGAACCCCATGAACAGTATGAAAAGGCAAAATGATAGGATACTGAAAGAGGAACTCCCCAGGTCGGTAGGTGCCCAATATGCTACTGGAGATCAGTGGAGAAATAACTCCAGAAAGAATGAAGGGATGGAGCCAAAGCAAAAATAATACCCAGTTGTGGATGGGACTGGTGATAAAAGCAAGGTCTGATGCTGTAAAGAGCAATATTGCATAGGAACCTGGAATGTTAGGTCCATGAATCAAGGCAAATTGGAAGTGATCAAACAGGAGATGGCAAGAGTGAATGTCAACATTCTAGGAATCAGCAAACTAAAATGGACTGGAATGGGTGAATTTAACCCAGATGACCATTATATCTACTACGTGGGCATGAATCCCTTAGAAGAAATGGAGTAGCCATCATGGTCAATAAGAGTCCGAAATGCAGTACTTCTCAAAAACGACAGAATGATCTCTGTTCATTTCCAAGGCAAACCATTCAATATCACGGTAATCCAAGCCTATGCCCCAACCAGTAACGCTGAAGAAGCTGAAGTTGAACGGTTCTATGAAGACCTACAAGACCTTTTAGAACTAACACCCAAAACAGATGCCCTTTTCATTATAGGGGACTGGAATGCAAAAGTAGGAAGTCAAGAAACACCTGGAGTAACAGGCAAATTTGGCCTTGGAGTACAGAATGAAGCAGGGCAAAGGCAATTAGAGTTTTGCCAAGAGAATGCACTGGTCATAGCAAATACCCTCTTCCAGCAACACAAGAGAAGACTCTATGCATGGACATCACCAGATGGTCAACACTGAAATCAGATTGATTATATATATATATATATATATATATTTTTAGATTGATTATATTCTTTGCAGCCAAAGATGGAGAAGCTCTATACAGTCAGCAAAAACAAGACCGGGAGCTGACTGTGGCTCAGATCATGAGCTCCTTATTGCCAAATTCAGACTTAAATTGCAGAAAGTAGGGAAAACCACTAGACTATTCAGGTATGACCTAAATCAAACCCCTTATGACTATACAGTGGAAGTGAGAAATAGATTTAAGGGACTAGATCTGATAGACAGAGAGCCTGATGAACTATGGATGGAGGTTTGTGACATTGTACAGGAGACAGGGATCAAGACCATCCCCATAGAACAATTACCTGTAATGAAATTGAATCAGTAGCTCAAAAACTCCCAATAAACAAAAGTCCAGGATCAGATAACTTCACAGGTAAATACTACCAAAATTTACCCTTACCAAAATATTCCAATTGCAGAGGAAGAAATGCTTCTGAACTCCTTCTATGAGGTCAGCATCTTTTGGTTCTAAAACCAGACAAAGATATCACACACAAAAAAAGAAACTTACAGGCCCAAATCTTTCATAAACATAGATGCAAAAATCCTCACCAAAATAATAGCAAACAGAATCCAACAATGCATCAAAAGATCCTATACCATGCCAGAAAAATATATCAAAAGATCCTTTACCATGGAATTTATTCTGGAGATGGAAGGATGATTCAATGTCTGAAAGTTAATCAACATGATAATACCATATTAACAAAGAATAAAAATCATATAATCATCTCAAAAATGCTGGAAAAGTTTTTGATAAAATTCAACATTGATTCACGATAAAAACTTTCAATAATGAGGGTGTAGAGGGAGCATAGTGTATTAGTGTTAGTCTCTCAGTCATGTCCAACTCTGCAATGCCATGGACTGAAGCCCACCAGGCCACTCTGTTCATGGGATTCTCCAGGCAAGAATACTGGAGTGGGTAGCCATTCCCTTCTTCAGAGAATCTTTCCAATTCAGGGATTGAACCTGGATCTCCTGCATTGCAGGCAGATTCTTTACCATCTGAGCCACCAGGGAAGCCTGTAGAGGGAACATACTTCAACATAGTAAAGGAAGTCCCTGCCACATCAATCAGATGAGCAAAGTAAACAAAGGAATCTGAATTAGAAAGGGAGAAGTAAAATTGTCACTGTTTGCAGATGACATAATACTATGCATATAAAATTCTAAAGATATCATCAAAAAACTACTAAAACTCATCAATGAAATAAAAAAAATTGCAGAGTGTAAAATTAATATACAGAAATTGGTTGCATTTCTATACACTAACAATAAACTATTAGAAAGTGAAAAAATAAAATAATCCCACTTATTATCACATCAAAAAGAATAAAATAGCTAGGAATAAACTGAAGGAAGTAAAAGATTTATACTTGGAAAATTGTAAGATATTGATGAGAGAAATTAAAGATAACACAAACAGATGGAAATATATACTGTGTTCCTGGATTGGAAGAATTAATATTGTTAAAATGACCATACTACCCAAGGCAATCTACAGACTCAATGCAATCTCTATCAAAATACTAACAACATTTTTTTTTAAAATAGAACTGAAACAATGATTCTAAAACCTGTATGGGAACACAAAGGACCCCAGATAGCTAAAACAATCTTGAGAAAGAAGAACAAAACCGGAGGTATTGCATGCCCTGATTTCAAACTGTAATACACAGTTGCAGTCATCAAAACAGTATGAGAGTGGCATAAAAACAGATGCATAGATCAATGGAACATAATAGAGAGCCTAGAAATGAACCTGTATTTATGTGGGCAATTAGTCTATGACAAAGAAGTTAAGAATATACAAGGGGGAAAGACAGATTCTTCAACAATGGTGCTGGAAAAACTGGACAGCTACATGCCAAAAAAAAAAAAAAAAACCAACAAAAACTTGACTACTCTTCAAACCATGCATAAAAATAAATTTAAATGGATTAATACACGTAAGAACTGAAACAACAAAAATTCTATGCAGGAAGTATGCTTTTTTACATCAGTTTTTTATTTTTTTTAGATATGTCTCCTCAGGCAAGGAAAAGAAAAGCCAAAGTAAACAAAGGGGACTACATTAAACCAAAAAGATTTTGCACAGGAAAGGAAAACTGTCAGCAAAATGAGAAGACTGCCTAGTGAATGGGAGAAGACATTTGCAAAGGATATATCCAATAAGGGCTTAATATTCAAAATATGGGCTTCCCTGGCGGCTCAGCTGGTAAAGAATCTGCCTGCAATTTGGGAGACCTGGGTTCGATCCCTGGGTTGGGAAGATTCCCTGGAGAAGGGAATGGCTGCCCACTCCAGTGTTCTTGCCTAGAGAATTCCATGGGCTTCATAGTCCATGGGGTCTCAAAGAACAGACACGACTGAGCGACTTTCACTTTCAGACCCAGAATATACAAAAAGGTAATACAAGCCAACATGAGAAAAACAAAACTAATTAAAAAGTGGGCAGAGGATCTGAATAGACATTTTCCTGAAGAGGACATAGAGTTGGCCAATATGTACATGAAATGATGCTCAAATCACTAATCATCAGAAAAATGCAAATAAAAATTACAATGAGATATCACCACACACCTGTCAGAATGGCTATCATCACAATGACAATAAATAACAAGCATCACCTTCAGTTCATTCTGGTCAATTGCCTTTTCTATGAAACAGCAGGCCTTCCCCTTGACTGCTTTGATTTGGCAGATACAGCTGGATTGGATGCTGTCAGGCTTCACCCTTGGCTCTCCTCTCTAAATATTCTTTTTCTTTCTGACACTTTACTCTAGGGGCAAAACTTCACACTGTCAAAGATACTTTCATATTTTCTTCTCATCCTTTCTAATATAATAAAAATTTACCAGTCTTCTGTCCCATTATTTCATAGTGCTTTTCCCCCCAGTCTCTGTAAAAGGGAAGTTCAAATTTTTCATAAGCTAATCTGGAGAAATGGGAGATAATAATATACATTATGTTCCCAGCAACAAATTTGAGTTCAAAAGGATCTTCTGGTAATGATTCTTGAGCCTAAAACTGGAACTCTAGGAGGCAGAATTTCAGGCTCTCAGAGTGAGGGGACTGATATAGCTTTGGCAAGACAGTTCTGTCAGAAATTCTCAAGTCATATTTTATAGGCATCTATCTAGTCTGTCTATTTTAAGAATCTTGGTTCACTGGTCCACATGGGCTCCAGGGATTATATGAGGATGGGGATACTAAGGTTGCAAGAACACCCCAAAACTCCCTCTTTCCATTTCTAACACAGTTCCAGGCTCTCTCTTCTGTTGAGACTAGATTATCCAGAGTCAACCCAATGGGGTATCACTAAGCTCTTTCTCTTTCATACATGCTCTGGCAGTTTTTCTTACAGCACTTTCTTCAATCAAAGAAATGAACATTCAAAGCAGTTTGTTTTTGCTTACCAGTTCTGATTCAAGTCCTGCCACCTCTAAAAAACAAAGACCTTCCCCACTCTAATTTCCCATTTCCAAATGTAATGGTGAGTTGGGTTCCTGCTGTGGAAGAGGGTTACATCATGTACTCACTTCTTGTTCTTATTAAGTCCCTGGAAGAGGTATAAGAAATACCCTGAGTTCATCTAGGCTCCATCAGTTATGCAGTCTGGTATTTCCACTTCCACCATGTGTTGCTGTCCCCAAATGTACATGTGTGAATGCCAACCTCTTTGGACCTATCTTTGGTTCATAAAGTATGGGGATTCTATCCCTGGCGTGGAGGAATGGAAAGTTCATAAAGGTGCAAAGGTGGGCTTCATAAATGTATGTTAAACACATTTCAAATTGTCATCTTCAGTTTTGTACTTAAAATATCAAACAAGTATTCTGGTATCCAGGAGTGGGAGTCAGGGTTTATGTAGATTATTCTCTCTAGGCATGAAACTCACAAACTCCAGCAAGGCAGACAGAATCAACTGGATTTGCCACTGGAAAGCAGGAGTTCACTCTGTCTGATACATTTGTGTGCTGCCTCCCAAGGCCGAGGGCAGGGACCTGAAGAAAGACCCCTGAGATATACTGGAATTTACGTGCAGCAGCCAAATACCAGCTGGTATGGACACAACTCTGCAAACAGTCATTTATTTCCATATTGTGACAGGTAGAATTTAGTAAGCCTGGGAGAAGGGGACTGCTATTCATGAAAAAGGCTGGGGGTAGGGGGAGCTAAAAATTCCAGATACATTCTGAAATCAGAATTTGTTTGCCTTTGCTTTCACTTGTTCCCGTTCTTTCAGTTCAGCTCAGTTCAGTCGCTCAGTTGTGTCCGACTCTTTGCGACCCCATGAATTGCAGCACACCAGGCCTCCCTGTCTATCACCAACTCCCGGAGTCTACCCAAACCCATGTCCATCGAGTTGGTGATGCCATCCAGTCATCTCATCCTCTGTCGTCCCCTTCTCCTCCTGCCCCCAATCCCTCCCAGCATCAGGGTCTTTTCCAATGAGTCAACTCTTCACATGAGGTGGCCAAAGTATTGGAGTTTCAGCTTCAGCATCAGTCCTTCCAATGAACACCCAGGACTGATCTCCTTTAGGATGGACTGGTTGGATCTCCTTGCAGGCCAAGGGACTCTCAAGAGTCTTCTCCAATACCATAGTTCAAAAGCATCAGTTCTTCAGTGCTCAGCTTTCTTTACCATCCAACTCTCACATCCATACATGACTACTGGAAAAACCATAGCCTTGACTAGACAGACCTTTGTTGGCAAAGTAATGTCTCTGCTTTTAAATATGCTATCCAGGTTGGTCGTAACTTTCCTTCCAAGGAGTAAACGTCTTTTAATTTCATAGCTGCAATCACTATCTGCAGTGATTTTGTTTTCTGTTCTTTAGGAAAAGGTAAATGATAAAGTCTAATGGAAAATAGAGTTTCTTTGGCTGGGTCAGAAGCTATACTACAAAAACCTCTTTGTCAAAAGGGAAAATCTGCAGTGCTTTTCTGGTAGCACATGAGGGCCCCTCTGCCTGTTCTTCCTCTGCCCAACTCACCTCCTTCTGGAGGCAGAATGTGATGACACAGGCCTCAGTGATGTTCCTCTAAGTTGAGGGCAAGGTAGTGAAATGCAGTTTATCAGGATACCATGGAAAATGAAAAGGGGGTTCAAGTAGAAACTATGAGATGCATTGTATACTAAATTGAGTGAGAGAAATAGCATTATACACCTGCCACTTCTGCCTACATCCCTCAGCTCCCATGCCTGAACTGACTTGGAGAGTGAAATCTGCAAAAAGAAGTCAGGTGTCTCAACCAGGAAGACAGAAATTTTGTGTTTCATTGCACTTCATCTATTTTTAACAAAGGACATACATTAAAAAAGTTATTTGTGAGATAGTTTGTTAGTTTTTAATGAATGATATTTAAGATACAGAAGTTGTGGTTTCTGTAACAACCATAATTTTTCTTTTTCTATGTATATGCGGATAAAGAATTTAACTCCATTTTTTGCAATGCAAAGAAATGTGGCAAGACTCTGAGACTGAATTAAAGTAACTATGGAAACCAAAAACGCAGCCATCAGGATACTCGGTCTTCTAGATTCTCAACCATTGTGTTGTTTGTAGAAGAAAAAAATTAATTTTTAATTAAATTACAATATCTAACAACTTTTATATGAAATTTCTTAACATGTGTTTAAATATCATTTAATTGTTCCTTGCTGCTTTGGGGTTAATTTTCCCCCAGCAACTGCTGGCAGCTTTTGAGAGCTGGGCTAGAAATATTATTGAGCACCTATTATGTATTCAGAACACTGTTCAGGGCTCTAGGAAGAGAGAAGGTAACACCTCCATATACTGTCTCTATACATGAGAAATGTCTATCTTGTTGAGATCACTAAAAAATCACAGACAATAACTCAAAGGCCTTTAAAGAACTAATCAGCAACAAGGTTTCTTATGTATATTTTGATTGAGAGGTCCTGAGCCACGAGCAGAGAGGGCCAACCAAGGGAGGCTTATACTTATACCAATCTTTTGGTAAATGACAATTTCTTCTCTGATTATAAAAGTAATATGTGTTAATTAAAGAACAATTTGAATATACTGAAAATTTCAAGGTAGAAAATTGTATCAGTTATAGTTTTAATACCAATGTTTACTTTGTGATATACTTTCATCTAGTCATTTTTTTATATAGAGATATAAGTACAGATAAGTATTTGACCATAAAAGTGACTATGCAAGCTAAAATCACACAAAGTCATTTTAATCATCAATGGGAAAAATCCAGGTGACTTTTAGCATTTTGAGTCAAAACATTGAAAATTCTCTTACTTCTGGTTAAAAATGTACAGAAAAATAGAAAATAGCAATTTAAAATATTTAATACTCTGTAATTTAAAATATTAGAAACTCTGAGAATTAAATTATTTTATTTCTTTGCAGTTTGAGTAATGCTTGCCTATTTTTCATTGTAAAGCTATGATACAGATCAATCATTTTTTCTATGCCTTGGCAAATTGTCATACTCTCTTCTAAGCTTAGATCAGCTTCCAACATTTTATCCTTTGCACTTTCAATGATGTGAAATAGCTCTTAGAATTATTCTTGTAAAGTGTTGTTATTGTTATTGTTTTTTATTTTGGGGTTTTTTTTTTTTTTCTTTGCCAGCATCACTTCCTCTGGGACATTTCCACCCTTTTTCTCCAACTTGTTCACTTTTGTCAATTTTACATTCCCTAAGGTGCTCTGGCTGGGGCCATGTCTAGAGTCTAAAACGGCAACAGGGTCAACATCCCATGGTTAGATAGTTCTCCTATAACTCTGGTTACATTGATTCAAATTTTACTGCTATCACTTTTCATTTCTGTGGGCACTTGCATCACTCTTAGCCAACTTCTTCTTCAATTATTCATTTTCAAAAAAATGCTGTATGAGTTTATTGCTGAGAGACAATGAGGCAACACAACCAACACTGAATATGAATACACATATTCAGTACATGAACTGAATAACAGAAACACAGCGGCCAATGATGGACAGACATGGAAAGCAGTGATATGATTGGCTACTGATCATGAAACGGATCTGTCATTTACACAATGATTTGTGGACTAAAGTTCTAGCAGTGAATTTTTAAAGAATTACTCACAGTTAATATGCTCGAGTAACTGAAATTTGAACTGAGTTGTTGAGCGATCACTGTTATTTACCTAGCCCATGGTAACTGAAATTTATGCATATTAAGCTGTGTAAAGGATGCACTGCCTGTGTTTACATATTTTTTTCAGTTTTTTTTTTAAACAAAATTGAGGTTGTGAAAATACAATTTTATACCTTGCTTTTTCAAATTTCGCATTATAAGTTATTTGCTACTCTCTAGTAATAGTGTAGAATAATGGATGTGATTGGGAAAATACCAAGGGAATGATAAAAGAGAGCTATGGGCTGGCAGAGTGACTTGCTTCCCAGGAGGAAGCAGCACCAGGAAAGGTGAAGACTGGCTGGTGTATGTTGTTATGTCAAGAAGAAGGAGAAGATTTGGCTAGAATGTAGGATCTATGTTGGAATAAAAATATCCCAAAGTCCATTTTTCTAAGCTTTAAAAAATAATAATAGTAATAACTGGCATTTATTAAGTGCTTACTGTATATTCCAGGTACTTTTCAAGCATGATCTCAATCTTCAGCTCTTAGATGCTGTTGTTCCCATTCTTACAGACAAGGATGTTGGAGCTCAAAGAGGTCCTTGAGTTTGCCTAAGTCACACAGCTGTTGTGGCATAGCCAGCAATGAACCCAGATCTCTGGGTCCCGCCACTGATCACTCTATAAGACTGCCTGATGAAAGCATTTTTCAGTTTATATAATTCTTTTACATCCATTGATAATAGATACGCAATTGGGTGGGTGGTACAAGATTTCCAAGGTATGTGGGACTGAAATCTAGTCTAAGCCACTAGCTAAGCCTGAGCCAGCAGGCTGCATACGTCCAGAAAGGGCACTTTTTTCCTAATTAGCACAAAGGTTCAGTATAAGCTAGTGTTGCTCCTGATCAACATGACTGATTCTCAACACAACTTCAGAATTGACAGTTGACAGAGCAGTTAGGATTATTCCAATTTTATACTAAAAAGAAAAAAAAAAAAAGCCTTGAGGCTTGCATTAGGTAAGTGATTTATCTAAGGTAAGAAACGAATTGCTGAGATAAAGATGTGGCTGAGGAAGGGATTAGATCCCAGGCTGAGCAGGTTTTATCTGAAGCAAAAGGCAATAGGGGACTGTAGACACTGATAAATCAGGCTACACATTTGACTTCAACAGGGTCAAATAATAACTCATGGATGTAATAGATTGCTCTGGGCAGCTCAATGCCTTCCACCTGGCTAAATCATTTCTTTTCTAAAATTTTGGTCCTTTCTTGCATTTGAATTAGACCTTTGCAGACACCTTCATGTCATTCAAAGGATAATCACCAGGATTTAAAAAGAGTGGATCTGAAAGCAAATTTCCCTTCACCTCACTGTGTTTCATAACTGCACCTTACAGACTTCTCTAATTAGCAAGTTGTAATACTGTTGTTACTATCTTGACAGTATCCAGGCCTAAGATTTTTCTGAGTGTTTCCGAGCTACTGTCTATACCCTTACCTTATAGAGAAATGCTCCTACCTAAACCAGGTCCTTCAGACATAAGGATCTACCTTTCCTGAATGAATTCAGCAATTCCTCTGGGATTTACAGGCTTTATAAGAATTCTTGTAAGAAAAATGCCTGCATAAGAACCGACTCATCCTGCTTCTAAAAATAGCCAAATGGTTAGTAGGCATTAAAAAATACAATTAAATCAAAAAATTCCAGAGACTGGCTCTAAGAAATGCAACAGGGTTCTGATCAAACGTTTGGAAAATTCTAGATGCTATACCTCTTACTTGGAGTGTCACAACACTGAGAGTCCTTCCTAATGGGAAAGAAACTTTTTAAATTTTTACAAAACTATTGTTTTTCATAAACTTGGCCAAGGTGAGAGATCCAATGAAACATTTTTATCCTTCTCAGTTATTTTTTATTAATATCCTGATGAACAAGCATTCTATGGAACATGTTTTGAGAAATGCTGGACCACAGCCATGGACAAATTTGGGTACGAACAGTTACTTCTCTATTTCAACTCAGAGCTATTTCCTGTCCCTGAGTCCAGGGCTGGAGGGGCAGTGACAGGAAATGGACTAGGGATGGCCGACCTATCTTACTGAGTGAAGCGACAGCAGTTTCCATACTTCTATGTGCTTTGTGTGTTTGAAATAATGATTGTTCCCACTGGGGGCTTTAATGTTGGAGTGAGTGGCAGAGAGAAGTCTGGAAAGTTTTGGGCTCCTTCTGATCAGTGGCAGTGGTACCAACCATGGTGTGTAGTCCCTAGTGATGGTAGTGATAGAGCCAAGTTGCTTATGTGATGTGCCAGTTAGGTTGTGAGCTTCCTTTGTTCCCTATCTGGGTTCTGAGCAATTGTCTTCTGTGCTCTTTTACTCTTCAACCCAAGCAGCTCTGCTGTTGTTTACCTAAGAAATTGAGATGTCTCCTAAATATCACTAGAAAAATTTTCAAAGTTTCCACTAAAACAAAAACAGAATATCTTTTTAAAAGCAACAATAAAAGACAAAGCAAAGTAGTGTTTTAAAGTTCATACATGTAGCAACAATCTAGAAGTGATATGTACTATTCTGTCCTTGATAGTTCAGCTGGTGAAGAATCCATGTGCAATACAGGAGACCCCCGTTCGATTCTTGGGTCAGGATCCCCTGGAGAAGGGATAGGCTAGCCACTCCAGTATTCTTGGGCTTCCCTGGTGGCTCAGATGGTAAAGAATCCATCTGCGATGCAGGAGACCTTAGTTTGATCCCTGGGTTGGGAAGATCCCCTGGAGAAGGGAACAGCTACCCACTCCAGTATTCTTGCCTGGAGAATTCCATGGACAGAGGAGCCTGGCAGGCTACAGTCCATGGGGTCACAAAGAGTCAGACTCAACTGAATGACTTTCACTTTCACTTTTCATGAACTTCTAGGGGGCTTAGTACTTTGAACTGAATGTTTATGTTCTCCTAAAATCCAAAACAACCAAACCAAAAACCATATATGAAGTATTAATCCCCAATGTGATGCTATTTTGGGGTAGATCCTTTGGGAGGTGTTTAGGTTTAGATGAGGTCATGAGGGTGGAGCCCCTTGGAATTAGTCCCCTTATAAGAAGATGAAGGAACCAGAGCTCTGTCTGCCTTGTGAGGATACAGCAAGATGGTGGTCATCTATAAACCAGAAAGTCTGTCCTCACTAGATAGCAAATCTTCTGGCACCTTGATCCTAGACTTGCCAGCCTCCAAAACTGTGAGAAATAAATGCTTCTTGTTTAAGCCACCCAGTTTATGGCATTTTGTTATGGAAGTCCAAATTAAGATGCTTGTGCTTCCTATCTGTGAAAGGGGAAAAATAAGGATTAAAAAAAGATTTTATGAAAAAAAGAAGCTTTATACTAAATTTAAGGTAGAATGGGAGCAGGTAGAGGAAGACAGAAGAGAAAGGGAACATTGTTTTTTGGCTGTCCATTCTTTGAATCTCTGTTATGTGTTTGAGGACATCACTGCTGTGTGTGTGGTAGGAGGCCAATTGGGTGTCCCCACGGGGGTTTTAATACTGGAGTGAGTGCACAGAGAAGCCTGGAAAGTTTTGGGCTCCTTCTGATCAATGGCAGTGGTGCCAGCCACGGCATATAGTCCCTAGTGATGGCAGTGATAGAGCCAAGCTGCTTATGTGATGTGAGAGCTGGGCTATGTGCTCCCTTTGTTCCCTATCTGGATTCTGAGTCTCGTTCTCTAGCATTTCAGTAGAGCCTGTGAATTTCTTTATACCCTTCCATTTAGCTCCGTACAGCTTAGCTTAGTCAGAGCCCAAACAAGTGAGAATTGTGACAGGCACAGACGTGACAGATCAGAGAGGGGGGATGGGGGCATGCTGGAGCAATAGTAGCTTTAGAAGGTTTAAGGCTCTCAATTGAAATTTGACTTAAAGAGAGTAGAACTAAAATACATGTCTGGGTCCTATTCCCACAGAATCCAGAAAATATTTCATCAGAGGGCAGCTTTTCTGCCCACTGTATTTATAATTTATATTTTTTGTTACATAATCAAGTAGAAACCTGTAGACCATCTTTATTTCAAACTTTGCCCAGTGCTTAGTTTTGTGAGGGTCTAATGTAATTTCATCTTTTAAAATGTCTAAGATCAAATTAGATGAGAACAGAGTAATACAGATGATAAAAATGCCAGAGAACATAATAAAAAAAGAAAGATGCTCTGCATGAAGAATAGTCTGCTAGAATTCTAACCCAAACAACACTTGACTAGTAGGGACCAGGGGAGTTAATTTCCATTCTGCTGCAAACCTAAGCCTTGGTTTTTTCTGTTGATTGCGCAGAGGAGGAATAAGAATGCTACTGCAGTTCACACTGGTCATCTTCATACACTGGAAAAGGTGTCACTTGCACAGGGCCAGTTAGGAATTTAGGGGTGTCACTGCCACCTCATTTGTTTGTCTAGAGAGGTCACCTCACTCTACTTCTAAAATTCAATGGCAGATGAAACCAAAAAGCTATAAATCATCTCTAGCTTTTTTATGTACCTCAAGGAGCTCTTGAAAAGGCCTAAAACTACTGTGTGATCTATGATACCTTTATAAAGACTATAGAAAAATAAAGCAGGCAGTAGTATCACCATATTGACTTGAGACGTTATAGTAGTCATTAGTCTCCTCACATTCCTCTTTGTGCTTTAGCTTAGCACCCCATGGCATTAAAATTCTCTGGCCTTACAAAGAAACCTGAAATTCTTGGCCCTGGCATTGGCACCTCTAGCTTAAGGAGCCAACATTGATGATGAAATAAAAATGATGAGATTCCTGTTTGGCTGCCACTCTGCTCTGATGGCTTCTGATGTTGGACGTTGCCTGTCATCACCAGCCACAAATTGGCTGAGTTATTAAAGCCAAAAACAAGATCTCACTTTGCTGAAAGATGTTTCCATTTTCAAATATTCAGTTCAGTTCAGTTCAGTTGCTCAGTCATGTCTGACTCTCTGCGACCCCATGAATCGCAGCACGCCAGGCCTCCCTGTCCGTCACCAACTTCCAGAGTTTACTCAAACTCATGTCCATTGAGTCGGTGATGCCATCCAGTCATCTCATCCTCTGTCGTCCCCTTCTCCTCCTGCCCCAAATTCCTTCTAGCACCAGGGTCTTTTCCAGTGAGTCAACTCTTCGCATGAGGTGGCCAAAGTATTGGAGTTTCAGCTTCAGCATCAGTCCTTCCAATGAACACCCAGGACTGATCTCCTTTAGGATGGACTGATTGGATCTCCTCGCAGTCCAAGGGACTCTCAAGAGTCTTCTCCAACACCGTAGTTCAAAAGCATCAATTCTTCGGCGCTCAGCGTTCTTCACCATCCAACTCTCACATCCATACATGACTACTGGAAAAACCATAGCCTTGACTAGATGGACCTTTGTTGGCAAAGTGATGTCTCTGCTTTTTAGCATGCTGTCTAGTTTGGTCATAACTTTCCTTTCAAGAAGTAAGAGTCTTTTAATTTCATGGCTGCAGTCACCATCTGCAGTGATTTTGGAGCCCCCAAAAATAAAGTCTGACACTATTTCCACTGTTTCTCCATTTAGTTCCCATAAAGTGATGGGACCAGATGCCATGATCTTCGTTTTCTGAATGTTGAGCTTTAAGCCAACTTTTTCACTCTCCTCTTTTACTTTCATCAAGAGGCCTTTTATTTCCTCTTTACTTTCTGCCATAAGGGTGGTGTCATCTGCATTTCTGAGGTTATTGATATTTCTCCCAGCAATTTTGATTCCAGCTTGTGCTTCTTCCAGCCCAGCGTTTCAAATATTGGGTATACTCATAACTGGGGGAAGATGGAGTCATGGCAGTAATGATGATGATAATAAGAAAGAGAAGAATAGCAAGAGTCAGAGTTTATTGAGGATTTACTATGTGTCAGGTACTACATGTTCACATCCTTACCACAGGAAAATCAGTATTAATATTCCTGTTTTTACAAGTGAGGAAACCAAGACTCAGATGTACTACATGACCCAAAGTCACATAGGTAGTAAACGTGAAGCCTGGATTTGAATCTCAGTTTAGGGGCCTCTCTGCTTTCAATTCCTTTTCAGTCCTGCTTTAGAGGCAAAGAATTTACTTTTGAATCTTTAGCTAGATGAACTCCAACATAGGGTGATCTGCCAAATCTGAGAGCCCTTTGGTGCAAGCTGGATGGCCTAATCACAGTTTTACATTGTGAGATTGTATGACTATGAAGAAAGGGGTCATTCCCCTCCCCAGAACAAACCTGAGTTGCCTATTTGTGAGGGCGAAAGGTGGGTCACTGGGTAGGGGACTCAGATGTCCTAAGAACCCAGGGGGCCTAGGGTGACCTTTGCTGGGGAAGCAGAGGGGGACTCCTGCAGTGAATGGATCACACTAAGGTCACAACAGCAGCTGCAGGGAATGGGTACCTGACAGGAAGGAAATGTTCTAGCGTTCCAGGCTGTTGTAGAGAAAAATCCCTCCAGAACTGTAACAGCAGAGAGGAATCATGGAATCGCCACCATCAGAGCTGCTGCTTATTGAGTGTTTGCTGTGCTTTACATGTATTACTTCATTTAATACCCACAGTGCTAGGAGGTAAGTACTGATCACAGTGTCATTTTAGGGATGAGGAGAAAGAGTTACCAAGAAGTTAAGAAGTTTGCCCAAATCACACAATGAAAGAGTTGTAGGGCAGGGTTCAAACTCAGTCTGTTTGCCTTCAGAGCTGACCCTCTTTGCCACTCTGCTGCTCAGCCTCTGGGGGAGGTGAACACACAGGAGGCTGGCATTAGAAGAAAACCACCACCAATACCTAGGGTAGTGCAGACAATGGTTATCAAAGCAAAACTGAGTTCGGGGTCATCTCACAGTCTTGGCAAGGACTTGCTCACATGCTAATGACAGTGGTAAGTGCTTAATGGAGAAACTGCAGAGGGCCCTGGAATCTGATCATCATGTTACAGAAGATCCCACATGAACTGGGTGTGATATGTCACCTCATTCTCACAGGCACTAAATCTGAACTGATGATCTCTATGCCCAAGGGACATCTCTGTCCAAATTCCCCATTTCTGTCAAAGCTATGCCAATGTGGGGGCACCTTGGTGCTTTCCATCTCTTTATTAATGTTACTCAATCAAATTCCCTCGATTCTTTCTTAAAAAGTTTACCGTCTCCACTAAGCCTCTTGTGTTTTACCTGAACTTTGCAATAATGCCTCACAGGTCCCCCAGCTTCTTTTTCTCCCTTGGGTTGAACCAAATGCCTCTTCCAGGTGAGCTCCCCAGAGTGGCCGTTGGAAATGACCTTAAATGAGGAATCAGGACAGCTGTGCACTGTTCTAGTTCTGCCGCTCGGTAAGTGACACTGGAAGAGGCCTCTGGGTCTTTAGACTCTATGATCGTAAAAGGAGGAGTTGGAATGGATGCTATCCAAGGTCCCTTCCAGTGTTGTAATTATATGAATGCATGAATGAGTCAATTCTTTGCTTTTATACTTGTCTGTGGGGTTTTGTTTGAACTTTTCAGCCTGGTGCTCAAGGCCCCTTATAAAAGTTTTCTCACACTATTGTGTAAGACAGTCATGGTATCTAAAGCCAAATCCCAGCTTTTCTTCCTGCTATTCTTGCTTTCTACAAATTCCAATACCACTTCTTCATAGCCTGAACCTTAGACCATCACTGAGGTTCTGCTCATATCTTCCCAGAGTGGGAAGCTCTCGGCTTCCCAGAGTGACCTCAGGCTGCAACTGTTTCATTCTACATAAAATGTATGTGCATAGTTCTCCCTAAATAAAAATATGACTTATACTCTTACAGTCATGAACTATAAAAACAGAGGCAAAAACAAATAGGTAAAACTGTGATGACTTGATTTGTATAAATTTTATACAGATCCTGAGCATTTTGTATTTTATCATTTTTTCTACAGTCTAATCTAGAGGCTTAAAAGGTAAACTATTATGAGTAACACATTTATTGATACATCCTTTAGGCTGAATTTTAAAATAAAATCAATGTCTCTCTGTTGATGATTCAGGAAAGTGTTTAAAAAATGATTGTTGTCCATATTTCAAAGAAAATAATGTGCATGGTAGGCAGTAGCCAAAGAGCCTAAACTCTGGAACCAGACTAAGTGGATTGAAATCCTCACTTTGCTTCTAACTGCTAGTTAGTTAACTTCTCTAGGCCTCAGTTTCAACACATGTAAAATGAGATCACAACAGAAGCTACTTGGCAAGGTTGTTGGGAGGATTAATATCTATAAAACACAAAGAGTTTCAGGCACACAGTAAACACTATATAAGTGTCATCTATTATTATTTTTATAATTAAATTTTACATATTTTAAATAAATCTTAAATTGTTATGTATGTAGATATCATCTCCCCAAGTTCCCTTAAGAAGTGCTCTGGAAGGAAAACTTCAATAGTTTTGTTACATTTCTCACCACCATGCCAAACAAAATGCCAGTGCCAAGCTGGACAGGAAGAGGGTTGTGACATTAAATATTATATTCTGTTGAAGGTGAGATGACATATATATTGTGTTTTTCAGATCAAGCATGGCTTCATAAGCCACTTCCTGTTTGCCCATGGATTTCCTGGGGAATCTAGACCAGGGCATGCTGCTGGGGTAGCATGGGGTAGGAGAAGGCTCATAGCTTTTGTACAGCCTTTAGAAGAGATGTGAAGTCTAGAGTCATAGAAGAGGTTGGTTGCAATTCCTGAGTTGAAAGTACAACAAAACTTTAAGGCAATAAGGCAAGAGAGGATGAGATGGTTGGATGGCATCACCAACACAATTGACATGAGTTTGAGCAAACTCTGGGAGATAATGAAGGACAGGGAAGCCTGGCACACTGCAGTCCACGGGGTTGCAAAGAGTTGGACACGACTTAGTGACTGAACAACAACAACAATATGTGTACTAAAGTCTGAGATTCAATTATTTTCTTGAGTGCTGGTCACAGGGCAGATAAGATCATTTAATAGCTCTACTCATCAAATGGAGTAATCAGTGGTCAATATCTAAGCTATCTTGAAAGACAAGGTCACTGATTTCATCCTGGTCTCTCCTGGATTATGATATATCTCAAAAATTAAACATTGACAGATGAATGAATAAAGAAGATGTGGTATACATATATATAATGGAATACTACTCAGTCATAAAAAGAGTGAAATTTGCAGTAACATGGGTGGATCTAGAGATTATCATCCTAAGTGAGGTCAGACAGAGAAAATACAAATATCATATGATATCACTTATATGTGGAATCTAAAAATATGATACAAATGAACTTAATTACAAAACAGAAATAGACTCACAGACACTAAAAAAACAAACCTACAGTTACCAAAGGGGAAAACAGTAGGAGAGGGATAAATTAGGAGTTTGGGATTAACAGATACCTACTGTTGTATATATAAAATAAACAACAAGGTCCTACTATACAGCACAGGGAACTATTGGGTTGGCCAAAAGATTCATTCAGGTTTTTCCATAATATTTCACAAAAAATCTCAAATGAACTTTTTGACCAATCCAATATATTCACTATCTTGTAATAATCTATAATGGAAAAAAATCTGAAAAAGAATACACATGTATATATATGTGTACATATGTGTGTGTGACTGACGCATTTTGCTGTATATCTGAAACTAACACATTGTAAATCAACTATATTTCAATTAAAAAAACAAAGCAAAACAATCCCCCTTATGCTCACCAATGCCCCCCCAAAAAGCCCAAACAGAAAAAACTCTAATGCCACTCTCTCCAGAATATTAGGGAGTCTGACAAGACATCAGAGAATGACACAGACTTCTGCTTTTATCAGTAGTATAAAATATTCACAAATACTTACTGAGCCCTGAGCTGAATGCCTGGGCTAGACAAATAAATAAGACATAGCTTCTGTTCTAAAGGAGCTAACTATAGTCTACTAAGATAAGGCTTCAAGTCTCAGTGGAACACGCATGGCCAGCTGGGATTTCATATTCATAACAAAGGATTTTTTTAAAAAGTCTTTCACCTGCGGTTGTTCCAGTAGGTAATTTGTTACTTTATGTCTTTGGGGATGAAATTTTTTTCGCACTATGTATAGCTGTCTGGTTCAAGCCTCACACATTTAATGAAAAAATAGAAATCATTCCCAGGCTAGGAGGAGGTATAAGTTACTTTTGCTCAGCTGACTCCTTGAATCCTGGAAACATAGTAGCATGTGATATCAAGAATTTGGCAAGTATCTGGAGAAAATCAATTGAGCTTTAACTTAGCATTTTATTGCCTCCTCACAAAATGAGTCCAGAAGAGATACAGACATATAAACTTACTGATTTACAGCTTTCACAATATTTTCTCTGTTTCTCTACAGTGTATTTGTTCTGCTTTAAGTGTTTCAAATTGTTGCTTAATCCATAATGATATGCACTGTAAATGCTTCCAAAACATGAGAATTCCTCTAGCTGGGGAATAAAGAGAATGATTACAAAACTTCCTGGAGAGAATTTGCTTTATTTGTTTAACTCCTGTTCTAAACTGGCTGCAGTTTGATGGTGAGGATGCCTTCCCCATCTGTGTTACTCTGCATCTACTTCAGGACCCAGGGTATGGCAGGTGCTCCAAAAATGTTGGCTGAATGAATGGAGGAATGATGGATGGATGCATGTCTAGGTCTTCAAGAAGGAGGTAGTGAGTAAAGACGGGAGAGAGGCTGAGGAGGAAGGACAATCATTTTTACAGCCTGGGTAGTACGGGAGGGTGTGTGTAGAGCACAGTGGCAGGTTAAGGGACATTGGTATAGTGGCTGAATGGGAAAGTGTGGTGTCAGAGACTCTGCAGCCACATTGGGATAGATGTCTGCTTTCCATGGACCTGTGACAGTCAGTTTATCATTCAACACTTTCTTTTACTTGGTTTTTCAAGGCCACACTAACTCGAGCCCCATAATAGGCTTCCATTAGGCCCCTGTATTAATTTACAGGCATAAAGAAGCCTGCTTTGGGGGCTCACCATGTAAGGATGAGTAGTCTGTGCACTGCACAATTCCAGGGGATGCCCACATTCAGGACAACTGTGGCAGCCCTGAGCTCCATGGTTCTCCCTATATGCATAATGGAATACATTTACAAATTTATAAACATTCTGAGAAGTACAGCTTTTTGTGAGGTACTTTTAACTATCCTTTCTCTACTCATTACAAATTCTTTAAGATCTAATGAGCTTTCCATCTTCCTCAGTTGTGAGAGTTTTATTGTAAAAACAAATTGCATTCACATGCATGTGTATTTTGCTTCCACACATTGTAACTCTCAGTGATCATGGGTCATCTGCTTTGAACTGTTTCATACTGGATGGAGTTCTGATGTTGGAACATTTGGGTTCAAATCCTGGCTCTATCACTTGCTGTGTGATCCTGTGTGGGCTGCTTAACTTCTCTGTGCCTCAGTTTCTTTACCTATAAAACAGGAGTAAAAAGAGCTTCCACCTTATTGGAATGATGTAAGAAATAATTGAACTGATCTCTGTGAAGAACTTAACACAGTGATTAGAAAAGAGGGAGTATACAGAGGCAAAGGCAATTAGGCTGCTAAAATTATTATTATTGCTAGTACTAGACCATCAGGTTTGGTCTGCTGGGTAGAATTCCTGGGCCCCTACAGCCAGGACTGCCCATCTAGGGCCTGTCCCTTTCCAATGAGCATGCAGATATATCCAGGCCGTTCATTCCTTGAGACTTAACCAGGCCATTCCCAGCTGTGGGTAGCTATATCACAAACATACACATACTTTAAGCACACACACATATCCCCTCTATTCCAGGAGCTGCCAACAACTACATATAAAATCAAGATGTTGTTAGGGTCCCTTTCCCTGTCTCTTTTTCCAGCCAATTCCATGGAAACATAATTGTTGGATTTAAGAGGGAAATGGGGAAAAAAAAAAAAAAGAGGGAAATGAGAACTGGGAGGCCTAGGACCTGTATGTGGGTAACAGAACTCTGACAGGTAACAATGAGTTTTGGCAAAGGATGACCACTAGAAAGGAGACAGAAGACAAGTTTCATTGTCATTTTGGGGGGTAGTGAGTCTGCGGATGTGCCAGATTGTAAATGGGGTGGGGAATACATTAAATACGGAGAGTGACATGGAAATTCATGACCAAGTTGGTGGTGGGGGTCTAGGGACAGGTAGACAATCAGAGAGGGAAACTCCCTAGCAGGTTGAAGACCAGAGTCCAACAATGAATAAGGATGAGGGCATTGGAACACATTCTCTCATTTACTCATTCATTGACAAATTGTTGTTGAGCATTGACTATGTGTTTGCATGTGTTTGTTAGAGGCAGGAATCAGGAGAGAACAAGGGTCCCTACCATAAGAGAGCATATGGTCTAATGTAGACAAAAACCATATCCCCAGTGGGAAATCATACCCTAGAAGTGTAAAGCATTATGGAGGTTAGGGCATGGTATGTGGTCTGATGCGGACTTTTTTTTGCATAAAATTTGGTGCAGTAGGATCAGTGTGGTTGGGGTACAACATGGGAGTGAAGGGGAATAGAGAGGAAAGGTAATTAGGAACAACATCATGAAGATTTTCTTAGAATCAAAGGTTATGTGTTCTTGATTTTGAGGGCACTTGGCAGCACAAAGCTTAAGCATCAGAGCTCAAGGACTGGAATCCAGGGAAGGAAGTTGGGTCTTCATTTTTAAAGAATGATATAAATATATGAAGAAAACCCAACTGAGAATATTTATTGGAAGGCCCCACCTCCCTTAGGTATTTTTAAGAGTTGAAGGACTATCCCTGACTGTAATGGGGCATTTTCCAAAGAGACCTGACCATCTTCAGGCCTTCCTGGCACCCCTTTCACTTGGGAGTGAACCATGTGGCCACCTATATATTTGTTGTGGGTGAGTTTTCACAAAGCTGTAAGGAAAAGGAAACCTATCATTTATTAGCTTCCTGTAGCCACGTTCAAATTCCTGAGCCTAGCATTCATGGTCATCCAACCACTTCCGCCTAAACTCATACCAGTCCCCTACATGGATCCTCCTTTCCAGCCAAACGAGTCTCAGAACAAGTCCTACACTTTCCTGCTTCAATGCCTCTGGTCCTGTTCTTCTTTAAAGGCTTAACCTCTCTTACACTCAGTTTCCTCACCCATGGACTCATTTAGGATATTATGTGGATCATACGTCTGTAAGCACCTAGCAGAGAGCCTGGCATGAAAACATTATTCAACAAATGTAAGCAATTGCCGAACTCAAGTTCCGGATCCTCGTCTGCATGTCACAAACTTCAGTACACAAATGTTCTCAGGGCTGGGCGTGAGACGAGAGGTGAGAAGGGAAGCAGGCTGTAAGGATACGCCCTGCTTAGAGGCGGTGACCACAGAAAGAAACAAGAAAAACTACAAAATGGAAATGGAAATAAACAAACACAAAATCATGCGAGGGATCTCATTCGGCTTAAGCCCATCAATCAAAAGTCCCTCTGACTTCAGCACCCTCATGTTGGGTTGTAAATATCCCTCCTTATATAATTCTCTTTCATCCTCCCTAGGTGAACTTATTTTTCATTTACTTCATATTCTTTATGGTGTCACTGATATTTCAGGGTAAAGTTTTTGAGTCTCAGGTTTATTATATTAATTAAGTCAAGCTACATGTATAAACTATCTAGGTCGTGGCATACAAATGTTCACTTTGTTATTAATAATGATAATATTGATCTTATAAATCTCATAAATTAAGAGACTAAGTCTCTAAGAGCTTCAGGAATCTCTTTCCTGCTTATTCACTTAGTGAAGCACAAATAATAACAATAACAATGGCTATTACTCACTGAATAACTATATGACAGAATCTATTCCGAGTGCTCCCCATATCTTACCTCATTTCTGCCCATGAGAGCCCTTGAGTTAGGCTCTATTAGTATCATACCTATTGTAGAGGTGAGGAAACTGAGGCATCAAAAGAGAAGTCCCTAAGGTAAGTTACGGAGTTGGGAAGTGGTGGAGTCAGGATCTGAACCACTCGGGGCTGGCCCCACAGCCCCTGTACTCAACTACTGCACTGTACTCATTCCAGACAATTTCCATGCAAACGTGAAGCTATGGCGCATGTGTTAACTCCTTTGCAACTTTCCCTACAGTTAGTTGAGTTCCTCCCTCTTCTCTACTCCCATAGTACTTGAATATACCACCCCTATAGCAAAGATCACATTAAACCTTGATTTTTTATGTATATGCATAACTGTATGTGAGTTTCTCAAGGAAGAGTCTGTAAATTACTCATCATTATACACTTAGCATAGGGCTTGGCACATATGTGATGGGTGAAAATGTGTGTTAAAATTTAATCAAACTGACAGGACCTCAGTTAAATTTAATGTTCATGATGATGGTGGCTATGAGAGACAGAACATGGATGAATGGAAATTTCAAATGATAAGAACCACAGTGCTAGGCTATTGGCAGTTTATACTATGAATTTTGTAATAATCACTGTTGTTATTCTTCCCTGGGTTGAAGAAGCCAAAATTACTCCTAAGGTGCCTCATTTAACCAGAGGCCTCAATTTTTTTTTTAACTACATGCCTTTCTACCCCATCCCTTCACAGAAGTATCAGTTCACAGCAGATGGGATTGCCTGTGAAAGCCACGGAAGAAACAAAGGATATGCTGAAACCTATGCAACTTAGTGACAATGATTATCATTTCACCAGAGGTTACACAAACCAGCCAAGAAAATGATTGGAGGAGGCTCAGCTCTACCCCAGTATGAGCCAAGTATCTATATTTTATTCTAAGAATGCCTCCTGAGGTGCTTTAAAATTTATAATCCTCCCCCTTCCATTATTTTGCTTGATTCTTACAACAGTTCACGGGAGTAGGCAGGAGAAGCTCAGGAAAAGGAGGGACTTGCCTCATGCATATGGCCAGTGAATGATGAAATCGGGACCAGGCATTTGTTTTCCATACGATATTTACACAACATGCCAGACAAGAAGGCTAGAGTAACTAATTTGCTTTGGAGAGGTTCCTGCCCACAGTGTGCCCAGGTCTGGACTAGGAAGACAGGGAGGTTTTTACACATGATGGAAAAGGAAACCCCAAGGACTAGGCCAAGGGACAACATGCTGAGGTCAAAGAAAAGATGGAGGACATGAGGTCAGGGCTGGAAGGACATTCTCGGTGATGCTTTCTTACAGAGACCACAAAACCTCTGTCACAGAAAGAGGTCATATGTTGAATTTTATAGGATCAAAAAAATTTTGAATGCATTCTACATCAAAAACAGATGAGATAGGCACGTGTGAGGCTAGAAGACAGAAGAATTTTCAGTTGACATGAGTTCCCTTGGCAAACCATGTTAATGTTCTGATCGTGATTTTAAAGACCTCTTCTCTGTGTTGTCACGATGTCTCTAAGAGATACATCTGATCCCTTGTGCCTGTGCACCCATCCTGGTACCCTGTTCTCACCTATACTGGGTTTTCTGTCCACACTACAGGAAGGAGGAGAAATCCTGAAGCAGGAAATGATTAGAGTGCCTTCTTCAGTGTTGGCATGGAAGCTTGCTTTGTGCTTTTTCCCGCTTTGCCCCTCTGGTCCCTGCAGGCTCTGTGGGCCCTAACCTTGGATACTCTTCCTAGGGATCATTCTCATGGGTCTTGGGTGCCAGGCGTGCTCGGACCCTTGGCTTGTTCTGACTCCCCTTGGTCTCCAGTCTGTGGGCCACTCCTCTCCCCACTGCTGACCACAGGGCTCAAGCCGGACTCGCTCTGGCTCCTGACCACACCCACATGCTGCCAGCTCCCCGGAGCTGACAGGGGTCTCCAGTGGACATCTATTTTGTTACAGAATGTGGGAGCAGACCAGACCAAACTGCCTGAAATAAGGTGGCATTTGCTCCATTTGGGAATACATACTGATAGGTCCATGTTCACAAAGATACATTCATGTTGCTGAGCTTTCGCTGGGTATGACAAAGAGAGAGAGCGAGAGAGAGATGGAGAGTGAGTTAGTTCTTGGCATCTGCAAATGAAAAATGAGGCAGAGTCCTAGCAGAAGGCACTGCAGTTTGGGCAGCTGTATCCTATTAAAAAATCATGAGAAAGCTCTATATTCCTGCCATTGTGGTGAAGAGGGAAAGCAAATCCCTTAGCGTTTCCCAAAGAAAACATTTTTCTGACCAAAAGTTCTGTAAAATCTTTAAGTTCTGTAAATCTGGTGAACATGGGAACAGTTTGGTAGGTACCCCTCAAGTCCCCGGAGGACACTTTCTTACAGCCCTCACCTCAGGAGGCCCTGGAAAGGGAAGCGAAATTCCACTCCCTTCTGCTGGGGAGCACCTATGGGGGAAGTGAAAGCCACCCCAACCCAAGTGATGCAAAAAAGTCCTAATGCTCAAGGAGTGCAGATAAAGCAACCTTTATAGTCACAGCCTGTCTTTCAAAAAATTATCTCATTAGATAAAGTAGAATCACATATTGGCTTTAATTCTTTTCCTCCAAATTTTTAGACTGTCTCTGGACACTAAAATTAAAATGTAAGCCATATTTTAAAATTCAAATAGTAAATCATCTTAAAATTACAATTTAAACAATTCTCAGCTATGAGGTAGGTCTCATAAACCTGCTCCTGGTAGCCATTTTGGGTCACTGATGGGGCATTACTTCTCCAGGCATAAATAAGTTAGTTTTATATGCTCTGTACCATGATGAAAAAATCCAAATTGGTCTTACATAAAAGAATAGGTTTACATTTTACTTTAGCAATACAAAATGCATATAGATCTAAAAAAAGAGACCTTTTTTTTCCTAGGGTATTTTAAAGGCTCTGTGAATATTTATATTCTACTTCTGCATATACTCTGTTCTATGCTTGGAATACTTTGGGCAATAAACTCCAGAGCAGGTCCAGAAGAGGGAACTACATAGTTGCTATGGTGAGGGAGAGCTTATTGCACCTTTCAGTCTGAAAAGATGAAGGTTGAAGGCAAAGAAGACTGATGTTTACAAAACAATAAAGCGCAGGGTGAACACAGCATGGGCCTTCCCCAAAGATTAGTCAAAGGTAGCTTTGGAATAAATGAAAAAAATCATGACCTCACACAGTGGGTCGTAATTCTGCTACCCATTGAAACAAGAGATGTTCCAATTAGAAAAAAATAGGTTGAAGGGGATATGAATTTAACAATAACTAAATATTGTGGGAATCTGGGAATTCCTCATAGAAAGCAACCTTATCTCCCCCTATCCCCCAACCAACTGTCTCAGGCTGTCATTTTAGAATCAGGCTACTTAGCTAGAGAAACAGCCAGGCCTGTGGTCTGATCCACATATGGCAATTCTTTGATTCTTTTATGAGAATGATGGTCTTGGCAAGTGGTCATCTGCCCCCTGCCTTGCCTCCTATAAAGTAAAGGGTCCATACTGCTGAATTTAATAACTTGAGTATAAAAAACAGGAGACATGGGGACTGTCTTTATTACTGTAACTTGAATACAAAGACCAGCACGAGATTGGCTCGTCAGAAGCATGATGGGAATTTAGCACACTACCAGAATTTCATTATCCCAGTTTGTGATGCTAAATGTACAATTCCATTCTACAGTCTCCCTGAGATCTGGCTCCTTCCAACATTTCCTTTTTTGTGAAGTATTTGAGGAGAGTAGCAAATCAATGAGGGAGGAGAGTATTCCTGAAATATCTATGTCACCTTAAAACATTTCCTCTGTCTCTTTTCACCATACCTCCTTCCACCCTCTCCCTCACTTCTTACAGGCAGAAGGGGTGATAAAAGGCATGGCAGGGCATTAGCAGGAAATAATTCTTAGAGTTGGCCCCCTCTAAATCTCAACACAAGATCACCTCATTGTCCTGGAACACCTGCTTTTCTTATAGCAAGTGACTAGTTCCAGGCCCAGCAAGGGTACGTGAGAATGTCAACTGGGAACCCAGGGGGGTTAACCCATAACCCATTGTTGTGCTCCTTGGTCTGTCCTGGCTAGAAGGCTCAGAACTAACCTGTCCACAGAACTAATCTTCTTTAGAAACCAAAGAGGGAAACAACCTCATTTGTAAATCCCAGCTGTGCCCATAATAAAATAAGGGCTAGCATCTAGTAGATCCCCTTTTCCTTAGACAATTATTTGTGTGCATGTGGATGGGAGAGGATTGGTTAAGGACAAATCATATAACTTAAACATATGAAGAAAATGAGTCCCCTTTCTCTCTTCAAAAATTTACTATTAAATTAAAATGGTCTGTAAGCCTTTGACTCTTCAAGGGTGTATTGAAATGGAACAAAAGGACTCGTTTGAGGAAACAGCCTTAAGCTGAGTTGATGGAAAGTAAAAACTCCTTAAAATGAAAGCCTTCCCTTTAAGGACTTTGTGTTCCAAATTCAGCTACATTCTCTTCTCAGTCACCTTAGGCATTTGTTTTTAATAAGTCTTTACAAAGTCAACAGTTCAACAAAGGACCTCAAAACTGTGCTTCTGACCATAAAAATAAGTACCAGTTCCAGATGTTTCTCATTTCTCCATGTCACTAATTCAAACTCAGAAATCTCTTGTTTATTGGACATGTATATAAGCTTAATGCTTTACATAACCTCTCTTCTAAGAATCTCCTCTCCTATCTCTGCATCCCTTCTCTTGCCAAAGCCATCTATTTCTCATAGATGGAACTGGATCTTGCTAGCATATCCTATAGTCTCTCTAAGAAATATTTAAACTTATGCCAAAATGAGATTTCATAATGATTTCATTATGAGATTTCATAATCATATGTAACTTTTATCTATTTCTATTAGCATTTAATGAAAGGTTAGGGAAATTCTCTTCTCCAGAAATCCTTAAAATTGGATACATGCTTTGCTTTGTAAGTTTAATAGAGGCTGGGAGGTAAATCACCTTTCAAGGTGTTCTTCAGGTCCTTTGACCTTCTGCTGCCTGCACATGAACTTTTGTATTCTGCTCCAAAGGGCAAAAATAATATCAGGCACTATTCCATGATCTCCTAGCCGTACAGGTGGGCTATGGATGATGGATTTCCACACTTAACTCGTGTCCTTAGTTCTACCTGGTGCCATGCTATAATCCCAGTACTGGCCAAATAACTAGAACAGAAAGCAAGGAGCTGACAATAACAACAACAAATCTCCATGGAAAATACAATGTACTTGTGGTAGAATCATGCAAGGGAGATACACTTTATCTCTCCCTGATGTGCTTGTTTTTAATAGGATGAAGTCTGAAGTGACTTTTTTTAATGTGAAAATTTTGAATTTATAATTCTATTAATAAAATGATCTTTAATCATGGCTAAATATTTACTGAGTCAGCCACTGTGCTAAGTGCTCCTGAATTACCTCCATTATTTCTTACAATACTAACAAGTAGATTCTATTATCTACATTTTACAAATGAGGAAACTGAGTTTTAGAGACTCTGCAGTCTACTTGCTAAAGAAATATGCATGGCATAGAGAATAAACCACATATATATTTGCAAATGAGGGGTATCTTCAGCAGAGGTATTATAGGGGGCAGCATTTAGCAGTTATTTCAGAATGACAGCATCCTCATGCACGCTCATTTTAGATTTAGCAGATAATTCATAAGTATTCCCAGTTACATGCTCACTAGTGGCTCAGTCATGTCTGACTCTTTGTGACCCCATGGACTATAGCCTGCCAGGCTTCTGTGTCCATGGAATTCTCCAGGCAAGAATATTGGAGTGGGTTGCCATTCCGTTCTCCAGGGGATCTTCCCAACCCAGGGATCAAACCCAGGTCACCTGTATTATAAGCAGATTCTTTACCATCTGAGCCACCAGGTGGCTCAAGTATTCCCAGGGTGACACCAAATTATAGTAAGGCTGGACATGAAATGGCGCTGGAGAGCTGTCTAGACTGGCCACTGGAATTGGAGATAATGGATAGTGCATAGACCTCAAACATATTCTAAATACAAGAAAACATGAGCTCCTTTTGAAAATACAATCCTTTGCAAATGACTCTTGAGGTAACATTTCAAAGCTTTCAGCCCACATAAAAATAATAACTTCCCTTATAGACAGCATGTCTCATGGATACTAGGTATTAAAGGCAACCATCTCAGAAGATAGGCACCTGTTTAAAACTGTGTCTTTTGTGACTTACAGAAGCTTTCCTTCTCAAAGCTAAACAAGGGTTTAAGTCAGTTAATTAGTTGATAACATCTGCTGAATGCTTAGTTTTGATGGAGTCCCATATTAGATAGCACTTACATTGTCATAAAGACAGTGTGTTTGTAATGAAGGATGATTCTGTGAAGCCAATTTTGGTTGCTAAATGAGGAATGGATAAACCTGCAGGAAGGAGGAAAAGACAAAGGAGGAAAGAAAGGAAGAAGAGATATCAAATCCATCAAATTCCATCAATCCAGAGGATTTCTGTTCCTTTGGTCCATGAAGCCTATCTTGGACAGTGGTTCTCAAACTCACGTGTACATCAGAATCACCTAGCAGGTTTGTTAAAAGCACAAGACAGGGCCTGAGAGTTTGCACATCTAACAAGTTCCCCAGGCGCTGCTGATGCTGACTGTTGGTCTGGAGACCACACTTTAGAACCACTGCTCTAAAATGACTGGGGGTCCTGATGGATCTTTCTCGGTTTACATTCTAGATATTTGTCCAAAGCTGACAGCATCACTGGATTTCCTAAACCTGAGTTCTTTTGAAATATGTTACAGGTTCACACTTAGTACTTCTTACCTGATGAAATTTGATAAGTTTCCAACCAGAAGAAGCTTCATGAGAAAAGAAATGGATGGAAAGCCTGTTGAGAGAAGAATAAGAGGCAATCAAGAGAGGAATAAAAATTACTCTATCATTATAATTAATATTTACTTTGGACTGAGTAAACACGATTATCCCAAAGATAAATGAGTTATATTTTCTACCTCGCTTTTTATTAGCAACTTAAATTTGCAGATGAAGAAGATGCAACTGGATCAACATAGTGACTAGCACAAAAGGAAATTTGATGATTTAGTAATAAATTTTATTGAATAGAAAGTGACAATATCAGAGTTACAACTAAACATTCTGAAAAACGTTAATTAATGTTTATTTTGACTTAAGTATTGTTTGTCCAAGTGGAGGTGCTTATTTTAGTAACCAAAGTATTACAATTTTTTTTTGCATCCCCAAATCTGCTTACTAGTGCAATGATGTGATATATTTATTTGATGATTTATTTCTTTTTTTAGATTACCAAATAATATGGATAAATAAAAAGAACTGCAAAGAAACGTCTGAGAGGCACATGTGCATGGTGCTTGTGAGTCTAAGGAAAATGGAGGCTGAGATTTTTCAGTAAAAGCACTTTTAAAGTATTTTATCATTATTTACTAGTAAGGGAGAGAATATAATTTCTTTTTTGGCCAGGGAGTCAGTTTTCATCAGAGTTGGTCTCTTCCCCTTTACTTTGTAATCCCCATCATATCAAACTCAAGGAATTTAGGGATCCACAGGGGATCTACACTTCTTCCAGCTTCTTCCCTTTTAGATAGTTTTGGTCAATTCAAACCAAATGCTAGGCTCACTCCCAGGTACATTCACAGGCCTCCTGGCACACATGTGCACCTGTTCTGGTTTTGTAGCCTGCTGTTGGCAGTATAGAGATAACTTTAACGTCTCGAACACTGCAAAAAGTGGCTTGCAGTACATGCCGTATCTCAGCCACCCCATCCCCATTTCCACGTGGATACAAAGGTAGTTGTCAGTCATTTCTGGAGTCCAATGCTAGCTCCACTTCTCCCCCCAGCACACCCATTTCTGGAGTAAGGCTGATTATAGCTCATACCTCTACTCCACCAAGTCACTCTAAAATGGCCCAGAGAGTTCTGACTTGTCAAGGTGAAATGTGAGTTTGACCTGCTTTAATTGAGCTTACCATTCTCTGACTGCCTAAACTGAGAGGCTTCCTATAGATAAGAGCTGGCTCAGAAAATTTCACACTTAAAATCACACTTGTAAAAGATGGGGTCACCTTCATTGGGCTAAATACATCCTACAATACTGTTATTCTAGAAGAGCCATGGTGAATTCACACCTATTTTACGAAGTGCTTTCTTTTTAAAAACTTATGGCAAGTCAGTGCTTCTCAGCTCAGCAGGGCAAGGTGCCCACAGATTTGAACTCGTTAGCCTGCCTAGGCTAGAAATTCAGGAACTTCAAGACACTAAGCTCGTTTCTAGTATTGTGTGTCAGCAAAGGCTATTCTTTTTTTCCCTTAATGAAAAAAGTATCAACTGCGAACATTTATTGAGCTTTGAGGTTGGCACAAAGGAAGTATTAGATATGATTCTTGTCCTGGAAGTGTTTACAATGAAGTTTAAATGCAAGAATTAAGTCTGCACATGTGAAATCAGAAACAATGAAAGAATGCACAGCATTAAATGTGAACTGTGCAGTGCAGACAGTACAGATGTATGATGTCAGAGAGCTGGGAAGAGCTTTAGGAAACAAGTGAATAGGTAAAGATTAAAGGATGCATATGATTTGTATAGAAAATGGGTGGTCTTTCTCTGTGTTTTATTTATTATGCACAAGTTTACACAATTTAATACCACTCGCTAAATCTCATTGTAAGGGTCTGGAAGTCTCAAACTGGTAACCAATGGGTCAAAGGACTTTTTTCTTCTACCAACATTTGGAATGTTTTAAAACAAATTTGTATTAGCTGTCAACATTAAGTTGAAATGTTTTACACTGAAATGTATAATTTCTATTTTCTCTTAAACAAAGTGGAGAGTCTACCAAAACCTGGCCCACATCTCTACATGGTAACAACAAACTAGAGTTGAGTAAAATCCACCCCCATTACATGGAACACTAGCTCTCCAGTCTCCACAGCCCATACCAATCCCTAAGCTTCCACCACTTAACCTGCTTCACTTTTGAATATTACCTGCATGCATGCTAATTCATTTCAGTCATGTATCGGACTCTTTGTGACCCTATGAACTGTAGTCCACCAGGCTCCTCTGTCCATGGGACTCTCCAGGCAAGAATACTGGAGTGGGTAGCCATTTCCTCCTCCAGGGGATCTTCCCACCCAGGGATCATTGGCAAACAGGTTCTTTACCACTAGCGCCACCTGGGAATATCACCTACTTGGACCCTGTGGGCAGCTGAGCTCAGGAACCCTGCTTGCTGTATGTTAGCAGGGCCTCCTGCATGGGGTGGGGTGGAGGAGGCTGTGACAAATGTTCCACTCCAACCAATTAAATCAAAACAACAAGTAATCCTGCGCTCTCAGCCTAGAAAGGGAAAGTGACTTACACACAGAAGGATATTTTATAAAATATTATGTTCAGTCTACAGAGGAAAATATCATGGACAACACATACAGAGACTTGAGCTTTGGTTTTTGCAAGTGTACTGGCAATTGCCACTCAAAATGCACATTCTACAGAGGGCGTTTCTGGGCTCTGTTTGCACAGGAAGGATGGGTGCTTTATTAATTAACTCTTTCAGTTCACTTAGTGTAGGAAGACCCATGTCAGCAAATTTTATGTATGAAAATTTGGAGTGTTATAGCAGATAAATTGGATTATACCTTTTTTCAGAAAATTTACCTACTTTTTAAAAAGAATTTGTTCTTATATATTTGAAATCTAGTCAAATCTATATGTAAAGTAGCCTTGCATGTCCTATAAAGTAGGGCACATCTGAGTGAATATTTACTGTGGACAATCAGTTCCTGACTGTATGACTGAGCAAATGTATGGAGCATCTAAATGCTCAGCAGGTCCGATTTGGAATTAGTTTCATGCTGGTGTTGGAATAGTCATTCATTTATTCATTAGGCCATCCCAAATGTATTTATTTGGCCCAGTGGGACTTGTCTCAGCCCTTCTATTAATCAGCTCTATGAACCTGGGCAGATCCCTTAATCTCTACTGGTTTTGGTTCTTCAAATGAGGAAATCATATTAAATTATCTCAAAGTTCCCTAAAGATGAAACATGCCAATTTTTTCACCTGAGGTGCCTAGAATAAAAGGAGAATCATTAGTTCCGAGTTTATGGTTGACCTGCAGTGCTTTGACTTTGAACATCTCTGTCCATCACAGTCAGTGTGCAGCCGGTGGTAGGGCTGACTGATGCTCAACTTGCAGCCACCAGGAAGACTACTCTGGTTTTCCACATTCAGTTTCCCCTTTCCCTCTGTTTGGCCCTATAATCCACTGGTAGATTACCAGGGGTTTCCCGTTGTGAAATATTTTGTCACCTCCCAAATTAAAAGTACAACTCACGTACATTTCTATATGCTTCTCCCTCATACTCCTTCCTTTCGGCCATTTTCTCTTAAATAAAATCATATAACGTTTCATTCGGTGATCCATTCACATTGTATGAACTTCAAAACTTACAAGAGCATATGGAGTACACAGTAAAAGATGCCTAATCAAGCCTCAGATATGATGATACAAACTATGGCAGAAAATGAAGAGGAACTGAAGTGTCTCTTGACCTTGATGAGGGTGAAAGAGGAGAGTGAAAAAGCTGGTTTAACACTCAACATTCAAAAAATGAAGATCGTGGCATCCAGTCTCATCACTTCATGTAAATTCTGGATTCAGTTGGATATATCTTTTCCTTTCTCCCTTGCCTTTTCTATTCTCTTCTTTTCGCAGCTATTTGTAAAGCCTCCTCAGACAACCACTTTGCTTTCTTGTATTTCTTTTTCTTTGGGATGGTTTTAGTCACTGCCTCCTATACAGTGTTATGAATCTCTGTCCATAGTTCTTCAGGCACTTTGTCTATTGGATCAAATCTGTTGAGTCTATTTGTCACTTCCACTGTATAATCACAAGGAATTTGATTTAGGTCATAAAGGCTACAACAGCCTGAAAGTTCATAAAGGTCATAACACCCTGAAAGAATGAGTGGTTTTCCCTACTTTCTTCAATTTAAGCCTAAATTTTGCAATAAGGAGTTCATGATCTGAGCCAGTCAGCTCTAGGTCTTGTTTTTGCTGACTGTATATAGAGTTTTTCCATCTTCAGCTGCAAAGAATATAACCAATCTGATTTTGGTATTGACCATCTGGTTATGTCCAAGTGTAGAATCATCTCTTGTGTTGGAAGAGGGTGTTTTCTATGACCAGTGTGTTCTCTTAACAAAACTCTGTTAGCCTTTGCCCTGCTTCATTTTGTACTCCAAGGTCAAACTTGCCTGTTATTCCAGGTATCTCTTGACTTCCTACTTTTGCACTCCAGTCCCCTACAATGAAAAGGACATCTTTTTTTTTGATGTTAGTTCTAGAAGGTCTTCTAGGTCTTCATAGTAGCTTTCAACTTCAGCTTCTTCAGCATTACTAATTGGGGCATAGACTTGGATTCCTTTGATGTTGAATGGTTTGTCCTGGAAACAAACTGAGATCATTTTGTCATTTATGAGATTGCACTCAATTTTTTACTCTTTTCCAGCCAAACTGATAATGGATAAATCTGATAATATCTATTTAATTTTAACTTGCATTTTCTTATAAGTGAATATGGCATATTTAAAAGACCATTAATTCACATTCATTTGTTCTATTTGATCTATATCAGATTACTGTTTCTTTGGCTTTTCCCAGGTGATGCAGTGGTAAAGAATCTGCCTGCCAATGCAGGAGATGTGGGTTCAATCCCTGGGTCAGGAAGATCCCCTGGAGGAGAAAATGGCAACCCACTCTATATTCTTGTGTGGAAAATCTCAAGGACAGAGAAGTCTGGTGGGTTACAGTCCATGGGGTCGCAAAGAGTTGGACACAACTGAACAACTGAGCACATTGTTTCTTTCCTTTCTATTTATGAGAGTCCCTTACATATTACAGAAAATAGCCCTTTTACTTTACAAAGTGTAGCAAACATATTTCCTGGTTTGCTTTTGTATTTTAACATTGTTTTAATATTCACTTAGGTAGAAAATTTTATTTTTGAGTGGTTGAATTTATGACTTTTTCTTTTATGACTTCTTTTTATTGTTTTGGTGTTTTGGGGGAAGGGGCAATATTTTTACCCTTCAAGAATATTTATGCAAAAAGTCCTATTTGTATTTTCTTCCAGCACATTTATGGTTTCACCTTTCACCTTGAAATTTTTGGATCCATTTGGAATTATTTTGGCATACTATTCTGCTCCTCCTCTATTTCCCTTCACATTTTTTAAACCTTAGGAAAGTTACCAGGCAATTGTAATAGGCTAGGCAAAGCCCTTCCCTACCTAGCAGGCTTCTCTCTTCTTGAGAAGCTCAAACAAAGAACTAGCTACTCTGAGCTTGGTTTGAAAGGCGATGAGGGACATGGAGACCAGAAGAAACTGAAATTAGGAATGGAATTGTGCCAGGAATCTCCAAGTAGTTCTTCGCAGAAGTATTCACAGTTGTTGGTTTAAAATGTGAGGGTAAAATATCTGGATTTCTGGGCTTATTCTTCAAGCTCTATTGCTTATCCAATAACCATAAGACTTGATGATAAAGTCAATTTGGCAAATACTAGAGACTGTCCAGACCAACAAGTGGCTAACAAAGAGAATTTAAAACTTGTTTTATTGTGACCCTAAGAAAGACATAAATTTTACATTGTAACCCAGAATCCACTTTCATATCTACACATGAAAATAAAATTAGAATTACATGTAACAGTATTCACATCTATTACATGCATTCTGGCATTTTCCACCTTATTATGTTCCATGCCATTCCATCCTATTTGTTTCTCTTTTTAAAACTATTGGTCAAAACACGCTAAACAAATTAGTCATGCTTTGACCTTTAGTATGAAGAATATAGGCTAAAGGAAAATGATCATTTACCTTTCCTGACACAGAAATTTAGTATGTAAATATCATACATTATTCCCTCATAATTCATGTAAATAAGGTTTATAAATGTCATACATTTTCGGCTACATTTAAAAGGAATACAGTGTATTTGGGAGCACTTCAATTGTAGAATCCAAGCAATAATTTAAAATAAGTTAAAACTCAGAACCTATGAAAAATCCATCATAAAACCCATATATGATTAACTCACAGCAACAGCTGTTATAACTTAGGAATGAGTGATTTTCAGACAAACTGGACGACAAGTAAGTTCAAGCAACTAGAACTCAATACTTCCATCATTTTATGATCACAAGTCATTGTTCATATGTGGGACTAAAACTCAGGAACTAAACTTTTAACTGTAACGGAGATCAACTGAAAAGTTGATTTTGCCTGGTTGTTGTTTAAACATAAGCTAAGATTTTGCTTATTTTGAAAAACTCTATCATAAAAGAGAATAAAATCCAGAAAAAAATCAGTCACGTTAGATGTAATACTAACATGGGCCTTGCTCATGACTTCCATCTAAGGCCTTGCTACTTCCAGAGCTGCTGCTACTTCCGAGGTGTCTCTCCCTTCATTGTGAACACATGGGGTTGTGTTAGGACTGCAGGATGCCCTCGTGCCATGACATTCTCTGGTTCTTGGTGATTTGCCCAAATGAAACAAGGACAACCATCCCACCAAGATCCCTACCACCATGATCAAGAAAATCTGCCCAGTTCTGAAGACAAAAAGCAAGAAAGGCTTTATAAGTATTTAAAAATAAACCTCAAACTTCCCTTGAGCAGGAAGCCTGTAAGAGTATCCCTCACCTTATACCATCCGTTTTTGAACCTGGTGGGCTAGTACTATCCAGCACCACCTGGAGACCTAATGAGCTCAACTACAGCTGTCCTCCAGTGGATTACAGTGGCGTTTGGCAAGTTCATACCAAATATAACCACTTCTGGTGAAGAAGTCATTTCAGTTTGGGAAAAATGAGTAATTTGGCCATTTAATTTGCATTGTTCTGAAAGTTGCCAGACTTGTCCTGCGAGGCATTAGTGTCAAAAACTTTCATCTTCCTTGGCTCCACCCCCTCTCTCCATGTGCAGAGCAGAACAAAGGGAGGAGGCCCCAAGACAGTGCCCTCCAAGGAGCCAAAGCAAGGTCTGGGTTTTGAATGAATGATGGCTTTTGAATTATAAAAGCTTTTCCACGGAAACTTTCACTCAAGACTTTTACTGACTTTACAAACAGGAATGAATCCAAGCTGGGGAGTACACCATCAAGAAGTTCAGTGACAAGAACAGGTCTGGGACTATTCTTCTTGTGAAAGATAATTTCCCTGTGTTTCTTATTCTCTACAACCATGACACAGAGGGGACATAGACACATATTTTCCCCTATATTCTTAATTTGAAAACTATTACACATGTTGATTGTTTCTGTAAATGATGTGGTACCTGATTTTAGCAAATACAAGCTCCTACATGTAAGTGAAGTCACTCTGTAACTAGGAGGTAAACTGCTTATTTAAACATTTGCTTTCTCTTATGCTTGGAAGAAGGCTGGTGACCTGGGGCCTTTTAAAAGGGGCCCTTGACCCTTCTTGCTAAGGCTGTTGTTCTGCTCTTTAGAGGAAGGTTGTTAATTATATCCATTAAACCACCTATTTTTCTGAGCTGCTGTAGTCCATAATCTCTCTGTCAGAGTTGTCCTCAATCAGCTCTGCTCAGACCCCAGAGCTCCATGCTCAAAATGGAGGCTGCTTAATCTCCCTGGGTTCCTGCAAGTCACTCGATTTTACCTCCTCTCTTTTCAAAGGAGCCAATTTCTTTTTTATCTCATCATTTGAAAACCATAAGAAAGAGATTTTTGTCTAAAACAAGGTTATACAGGTTTCTTCCCAAATTCATTATTGTAGAGAGGAAATTGAGGACCTGAGACAAACTTGATTCATGTAGTGCCTCAAAGATCAAAGACACCAACACAAATGCATGTTCTTTTGCTCTGATGAGAAGTCTATGCAGGTTTAGGAATGTAAATGTTTAAACGTGATGGCAAACATGAATATGGTGCAGAGACTCAATAAAATAGAGTGTAAACCTTGAACGTGACCAAATATGGCTTGTAAAGAAATGAGGGCCTTTGGAGTGTGAGGTAATATTGAGTATGTAGTACAAATAGTTACCAGAGCTATAATAATGCAATTGGTACATAGGTACATTCCAAGAAGAAATTTTCTGAAATCAAAAGTTTAAAAATCAGTAATGAAACAATGGTTTTCAAGAGATAGAGGGAATTAGAACCTAGAAAGTTTATGACTTGTAATTGTAAGTTATCTTATAGGAATTCTGAAAATAGAGCCCTTTTAAAACACCTCTAAGTATATAGCTATAAAACGTTAATATTGGTGAGCAAGCCTAGACTTTCCCAAACTTGATTTATCAAGCATTTCCAATGGTTGTCAGTATTATAGACCTTCATCTTCCTCATCACCAAATGTTACTGAGATACATTTTTAATCAAAGTTGTTTGCAATCACTGTAGCTTTTTTCCCCCTCCTGTGGCTCTAGTTGTTGATTGTTATTATTTACACAAATGAAATGATTTTTTGAAATATTAAAACATATCTAAATTTCTTTGACACGTTGAGAGGTGGGATGTTTGACTCTATCCCTTGAATCTGGGCTGTAAGCAATTATCCCATGACTGTGGATGCTTTACAAGGCTGCCTTGGAAAAGGCCATGTAGTTTCCTCCTGTTGCCCCTGGTATACTCACTCTTGGAGAGCTCACCACCATGCTGGAAATCTGGCTATTGTGAGACTGTCATGTTAGAGGGGCTACTTGTTGGCACCTCAATCAACAGCCCTACTGAGCTCCCAGCCCACAGTCTCCCAGCCCACAGTCAGCATCAACTACCAGATGTGTCAGAAAGAAGCCTCAGGATCGTTTCAGCCCATGGTCATCGAGTCCAGCTCATGAGTCTCCCAGGCTGGGGTCCCAGACATTGTGGAAAGAGACCTGTTGTGTCCTATATGAATTCTGATCCATGGGATCTGAGAGAGCAATGCATGGTTGTCTCATGCCACCGAGTTTTGGGGTTGTTTGTGATGTAGCAATAGTATCTAGACAATTCATAATGACTATAATGTGAGTTGTGTTTCTTAATCCTTTGTGTTTAATTGAATTCAGGTTATAAAATCTTATGCTGGGGAAAACCTGTTGTGACTCCAGTCTCCTTTGTAGTATGTTTTCCCAACCCAGTGTGATTTTGCCACTGCAGATAAATTGCATTTTGGTTGGGGGGAAAGAAGGAAAATGATTTGGAAGATCTTTTCTAAGAAATAAAATGGAGTAGCTTCAACTAGGCTAACGCTTCAGGGGTTCTCACAGTCACCACGCACAGCTGACTTACATTCCTACTGATTCTGAACTACTTTGGAACCAGGGTTTTCATGAAATTATGTCTCCAGAGTGTATATACCTAGACCACCTTGAAGATCCCAGGGTCCCATGTGGCCATCCTTCTTCATCTGATAAATGACGTCATGCATGAATCCTGGCCTGGATGAGATCTAGATCCAACCTCCTGACCTACTCCACAAGTCCCCAGATCCAGGCAATCCTTGTTTAATACTTACATTCTGATCAAGAAAGCAAAATATTCATATTCAGATCACAGAATCTGAGGATGTGGGGATTGGGCAGGATAGAGATATGGATATTTACTTTGCATTGGTCTATGCTTCTCAATTTGTTATTTCTCTGCTCATCTTGAAAGTGAAGGAGAAATTGGTACCAAACTTGAACCCTGGCCAGTAAAGTAGACTAGAGGGGAAATCTTTAGATGTGGCCAAATTCTATAGAATAGGAAAGCAAAGTGAATTGGCAATGCTTGAAACATAGTTTTATGAAATGGTTTAACACCAGAATCTTTCTACAAGATCAGACTTTCCAGGAAAGATGAACTAAGTTTTATCATTTTTTTCAATTAGGATAAGGTTAAGAATGAGTCTATGCTGGTTTCTTCCTTTTCCAGTGAATCATATTTTGGAAAACTCAATTAAAAGATCCTGAAAGGACCATAGGTATCATTCAGAAGACTTTGACCTTCATTTTCACTAAATGAAGTTGGCATATCCATTAACATGGAAACCTTCCCTCCTGGGAAGTAAGTGCTCTTTGGTTCAGGACTATTCTTCTGAAGCTCATCAGGTCAATCTTAGGTTGAAGTCATTAAAAAGCCACCTAAGCCTATTATCAAATTCAACATTATCTTTCCTTACAAGTCTACTGCTGTTTGCCCACAGCTCTGTTACTCAAATGCATGATTCATAGCTTTAGACTCTGCAGTCTAAAGAAGATAATTTTTTCCTGTGCTCTACACACTGGTGGTTTACAACACATCCCTAGCTCTGGGCCACAGCAAGCTCTAGCACAAAGGAGTCCCTTCTAATGTTGAAGGGTTCTTCAAATGGCATTGGTTTTTTTCACTAAAATTTTGTAATGTAATCCCCAGTGATTAAACATGTCTTCTTTTTAACAGGGTTAGGGATAGAGGCAAAGAGAATGCCCATATTGATAGCCTGAGAAATTGATGCTATAATTTATATAAAGGAATCACAGTTACATTAATTTCTTTCCTCTGTAATTGTGAATGGCAAGCTAGATTCATCTGAGTCCTCATGACTCATCCTTGGAAGGCAGCTGGTATAAATGGCTCTTGCAGAAGGACTCCATCTGAAGAGAATTATCTAGATTCAGCAGGCAAATATCTGTACCCAGAATTTATCTCAATCTTCCCCCAAACTGACATTTTGGGATGGTAAGTTGCTGACCTGTAGTCTGATGGTGGGAAAAGGGGCTCAAGAATATGACAATCCAAAATGTCATTCAATAAACTTTGTTGTTTAAAGTGAAAACATCAGATTACTTTCTCCCTAATACCAACCTGATGGATTGGAGTTTATAAAGGGGGTATCAAGAGTATTTGGAGTTTGGAGAAATTCACAGAAGGACAAGTCAGGGTAGAGATATGGAAAGGACCTCTTTTGGAGGACTTTGGATACTTAAAGAGGGATCAAGGCAAAGAAGTAGGATTCATCAGAGATCACCTGTCCACTTGGCTATTATATTAACACCAAATCCATCAGGGTTGAACTTTTTCCCAGGCTGCTCCTAACACACTGTTACCTGCCTCCATGGATATTACTGCACTTCTGACTGTGATCGCTCCATTCAGGATGGAGTTTGCTATGCAAATATGTAGGATGCTGATATGAAAGTTTTAAGAGTTTCTTATTGGAGAACATTTAAATAAGTACAGAATTACACTAGTTTTGTGTTGGGTTATGCCCATTTCACCGTAATAGTTGAGTCTGCTTTCTCACATCTGGATTAGTATACAGAAAACAATGATGCAAAATATAAATCCACACAATTACTCCAGTAAGTGTATAGCAGATTGCTAGCATCCACTGAAATGGGAGATGCGAAAGGATTATAAAACATAGTCCTAAGATAAAAGGAACTTCAAAATATAAAGACAAAGACTAGCAGAAATGTCACAAAGGGGAGATGACAAAAGATAATAATAAATCAGTATTTACAATGAGAAGACTATAATTATATCTAGTTCTTTCTACTTATGAAGATGAAGGTGCTTCAACTCACTTGGTGTTTCCAACATTGTGTAACCCATTTATACATGCAGGCTCGGTAAAGTGGTCAAGCAGATGGCAGGAATTCTATGTGCAGGAAGAAAATGGTTACCACATTTATTCTTCATGAGATTAATGAAGGAGATGCAGAATGTTCAAAGAAGATACTTGAGGGTACTGAAAGTGGAGGGTCTGGAGAAAATGCAAGATAAAGTGAACAAGCAAAATATATGATACAGGAAAAGAAAGCTTAGAGACAGGAGGAAGTATAGTGTGGGAGAATTGTGAAACATGCAGAGTAGACAAGAGCTCGGCATGTAAACTCTAGTATGTCTGAGAATCAATCACCAGGGGAAATTGTTTTGTTCTCTGTTTTTGGTTTGTTTTGTTTTTTAAAGAAAATGCTTGGAATTCACTACTGAATGATTCTGAATGAGATTGGCTGGGACCAAAAATCACCAAAATAACATGCACTCTGAATCTTTCTGATGCAATTGGTCCAAAGGACCATGCTTGGAGAGATACTGAAAAAAATGATTGCTGAGGTTTTTCAGAAGGCAAAAATCATAACCTTTAAACAAAAAAGATAGAAGGAATAAATAATGTTATCTTGGGGAATTTACAGATCTCATTTCTTTTCTGAGTGAGGGTTGATATATGGATAACCTCATTATATATATAGAATAACCTATAACCTAATGAGTATTGTTATATAGTAACCTCATTCATCTAGAACACAGCTACGCTAAGAAGTGGGGCCAAAAAAATGCTGTAAAGTGGACAAAACTGACTTAAGCAAATCAACACTGTTCTGATAAAATAAATCCACGGGGCCCTACTTCAAAGTTGTTTAGTTTTGTTTCAGAAATGTCTAAAAGCTTAACTATTGGGTTTCTTAACTCATAGCAGTTTAAATAAAAAAATTTGGCAAGGAGAGGTGCAGTAGGAGGTCAAGGGGTGGGGGGGACAGATGCTGGGGGCACAGATACAGGTGGCAGCAAGAGATGATGGCTAGCATCCTAACAGTGAAGAATATGAGAGGCGAACAGATGGATTCACTTAGAGGAAGGGTAAATTGTCTCATGATTAATAACACCTATGGGCTACTGTGGTTCTGGGTGTTACAGCAACTGATATTCATAATTATGATCTCTAAGCTTAAAACTGTGGAAAATTCTTCAAGAGATGGGAATACCAGACCACCTGACCTGCCTCTTGAGAAACTTGTATGCAGGTCAGGAAGCAACAGTTAGAACTGGACATGGAATAACAGACTGGTTCCAAATAGGAAAAGGAGTATGTCAAGGCTGTATATTGTCACTCTGCTTATTTAACTTATATGCAGAGCACATCATGAGAAACGCTGGGCTGGAAGAAGCACAAGCTGGAATCAAGATTGCCAGGAGAAATATCGATAACCTCAGATATGCAGATGACACCACCCTTATGGCAGAGAGTAAAGAGGAACTGAAAAGCCTCTTGATGAAAGTGAAAGAGGAGAGTGAAAAAGTTGGCTTAAAGCTCAACATTCAGAAAACTAAGAACAGGCATCCGGTCCCATCACTTCATGGCAAATAGTTGGGGAAACAATGGAAACAGTGACAGACTTTAATTTTTGGGCTCCAAATCACTGCAGATGGTGATTCCAGCCATGAAATTAAAAGACGCTTACTCCTTGGAAGGAAAGTTATGACCAACCTAGATAGCATATTAAAAAACAGAGGCATTACTTTGCCAACAAAGGTCTGTCTAGTCAAGGCTATGGTTTTTCCAGTGGTCACGTAAGGATGTGAGAGTTGGGTGGTGAAGAGAGCTGAGCGCTGAAGAATTGATGCTTTTGAACTGTGGTGTTGGAAAAGACTCTTGAGAGTCCCTTAGACTGCAAGGAGATCCAACCAGTCCATCCACCAGGAGATCAGTCCTGGGTGTTCACTGGAGGGACTGATGCTGAAGCTGAAACTCCAATACTTTGGCCACCTCATACGAAGAGTTGACTCATTGGAAAAGACCCTGATGCTGGGAGGGATTGCGGGTAGGAGGAGAAGGGGATGACAGAGGATGAGATAGCTGGATGGCATCACCGACTCAATGGACACGAGTTTGGGTAGACTCCGGGAGTTGGTGATGGACAGGGAGTCCTGGCATGCTGCAATTCATGGGGTCGCAGAGTCGGACATGACTGAGCGACTGAACTGAACTGAACTGAAGCTTAAAAAATGGTTAAATTATTTTTAGTGTATTTTGCTGAATAAGACATAGAATTATGACATTTTTGAAGGCTTCTGATATTAAATTGCTTAAATTTTTAGCAGAGGAGAGACTCAACTTTGGTTTTCCCTATCATATATTCATTTATACATTTTCCTATTTATTATTTTCCTTATAGCATGCAAGGCATCATGCTAAGTTTCAGGAGAAAATAATACAGTTCTTCCAAAAGCAAAATGTGAGAATCTAGACATGCAAGCCTCTGGAGTTTAGAAAAAAGGTCAGAGATCTATATTTGAATTTGGGAGCCACTTGTGTAGATGTATCAATTGAAGCTATGTGAGTACAGTGAAGAGGGTAGAGAAGGGGATAGGGCAGCTCAGGACAGAACTAAGGAGTGACCTCACGCACTAATGATAAATAAGGCATTACTGTGTTACATACAAGATCCACGTTAATCCTCGTAACAACTAGGATGAATTATGAACTGGGAAAGTTGGACATAATTAGGGACTAATTTTCCTTTGGAACAGAAGTTTTGCCCACCCAGGACTTGATCTAATTGTATAACAGAATAAAAAATAAGCATTGCTTAGAAAGACAAGCTTGACTGAGCTTCCATCTGGTAAAGTAATCAAGCAAATATTACCACAGAGCAAATTTCAGCACTTTGGGTTTGACTCTGACCATTAAGATCACCTATTCACGATGTAAAATTTTGCAGAGTAAACTGGTACTATGAAGTGTTTTGATACTTGTTAAGAAAAAGAAATACCTTTTAATTATTCTGTGATTGATATGAAAAATGAATAAAGTACATTAGAAGACATAATGTATAGTACACTAAGATATGTCAATCTGTTAAGTCAAGCAAATAAAAACTTTCTAAATTTTACCATTGATGTTTGTGAGTGAGAAGTGGTGATCAAGATGGTGTTTATTCTGAGTGTGCTGTGACTTCCCATCAAGTCGCCTGCTAAGTCATTGGAGCAACAGAGGTGAACCCTTCAATTCATTCATCAAAATGTATGAAACATCTACTTTACACAAGACCCTTCGGTAGATACATAGGAGATACAAAGGTGGCTGATGTTTTGTCCCAGCTTGGAAGAGCTATGACCGCTGCGTGTGTGAGTGCTAAGTCACTTCGGTCGTGTTTGCCTCTTTGCGACCCTGTGGACTCTAGCCAGTCAGGCTCTTCTGTCCTTTGGATTTCCCAGGCAAGAATACTGGAGTGGGTTGCCGTTCCCTTCTCCCAACCCAGGGATTGAACCCATGTCTCTTTTGTTTCCACCATTGGAAAGCAGGTTCTTTACCACTAGCACCACCTGGGAAACCCTATGAGTAGCTGAGGTAGTGGCTAAATCAGAAGTTGCTAAATCAGAAGGGGGTGGTCATAAAGTATCTTTGCATATTTCTTGTTCCAAACTTCCAACAAATCATCCAATGAATTTCAGACCTTCCTTAGGAGGTAAACTGAGCCTAGAATGCAATTAAGTAAACTAGAATGCGATTAAGTAAACAGCAACTTCAACAATATTATCTCCTCTTTACATCACTATTATTTATCAGGTGTCTTTGTAACCAGGGGCAAACCACCTCAATATCTGACTAAAGCTACAAATTTATAAGAGCATGGAATTATTGATTCCAAAGGCAATTTGTACATGACCTAGTTGTAAGAAACACAGACATATTATTTATATGTATTTCTATATTTATTATAATAAGTAATAAAATAAATAAAATCTATAATGATCTGATGTAATTATTTTATATATATAAAGATAATATATATTTATAATTATATATTTATATGCATTAATATTGCTTATTAGTTGAATTGTTTAATAGTAGGCACATTGTTTACCTGTTGAATGAAAAATAGAACATAAAACTTGCTTTAAATTTGCTATGAGCTATCTGAGTTTTATATTTATGATATGCACTAACTTGTCACTTAAGGCTGTTAAAATTCTCACATTATTAAACAGACATAAGCAGTAGAACTTTTCTTTAGACCCCTGATGGCTCAGCTGGTAAAGAATCTGCCTGCAATGCAGGAGACCTGGGTTAGATCCCTGGGTTGGGAAGAACCCCTGGAGAAGGGCACAGCTACCAACTCCAGTATTCTGGCCTGAAGAATTCCGTGGACTATATAGTCAGTTCATGGGGTTGCAAAGAGCTGGACACGACTGAGCGATTTTCACTTTGGAAGTTAAACACTCCTCTACATGTATCTAAAGATCTAATTCAACTAGAAAGTCAAGGTGCTATGCCTTTGCCAGATGCCAGCCATCTGGCAGTCCTTAGGTAAATGATGCTTAAGTTTTCACATCATTGCCCTTTTAACCAAGAAGTTACTTGAGATACCTGTCCTGGAGAGAAGAGTCCATAGGACACGGACTATTAAGTGTTAGTGTTTTCTAGTTCAACACAGGATGCTTTTTAATAAATTTTATTTTTTAGAATAAGTTTAGATTTAGAGAAAAATTTTGAAAATTATACAGAGAATTCCTATATGTGCCATTTCCAGTTTCCCCTATTGTTACCATCTTACATTAGCATGGTATATTTATCATAATTAACAAATTAATACTGATACATTATTACTAACTGATGTTCATACTTCATTCAGAATTCCTTCATTTTTTACTTAATGTTCATTTTCTATCCCAGGATTCCTTCCTAGATACCACGTTACCTTTGGTTGTCCTGTCTCTTTCAGCTCCTCCTCCCCGTGGTAGTTTCTTAGACTTTCCTTGTTTCTAGTGACCTTGACAGCCATTTTGTAGAATGCTCCTTTATTGGATTTTACCTAATGTTTTTCTCATGAACATACTATGGTCACGGGTTTTGGGGAAGAATACCATAAATGTGGTACCATTTTCACTGCATCACATCAAGGGTACATAATATCAAGATGACATCACTGTTGATGTTGATCTTAATCACCCAGTTGAGGCAGTGTTTGTAAAGCTTTCATAGTAAAAGTTATTCATTTTCCCTCTTGCCATACTGCTCTCTTTGGAAAGAAGTCTCTAGCAGAGTCTCCACTTAAAGAATGGGGAGTTATGCTGCACCTCCTTGAGGGTGAAATATTTACATCCACCTCCTAGGTAAGGTAATCTTTTCTTGCTAACTAAAACTTCAGCTTAAAATAGCTAAAACAATAAGGAAATACTTCTTGTTTTCAGAGTATGAGAAAAATTTTCTAGAATCCCCCCAAAGACTTCTTATGTTTTACAATAAGAAGATACAAGCCCCAAATGGGTCACATGTTCACGTCTAGGTCAGTCACTGGTAATTTAAATGGCATTATCATAATTGGTTTAGACCAAATAGATTATATCTCTGTGCTTCCCTGGGTGATGGTGGGGGGAGGGGTGATAGCCGAATTAAATCAAGATTCTACTAGCAGGAAAGGAGATGACTATTAGGTAGGCAACAAAAATGTGCAGGAGTAGAGCAAGGAAAGCATTATTATATTCTCTTATAATTCAGATTAAACTAGGTTCCCCTGCATATGCACACACACACAAACACACAAACACATACTCTCAGCGTCATCATCCTTCTTCATAGCATGTTTTAACCTTAAAAGCAGAGCCCAAGAAAGGCCTTCATGAAGGTAGTTTAACTGGGTACTGACCTTAGAAAGCAGAAATTTAGGGATTAGAAGAATGAAATAGGAAGTGAAGAAAGCCATTACAAGGATACATCAATATTATTGATTTGGCCACTGCTATAGGCAACTGATACTTAATACTGCTTGAACATTTTGAGGAGTTTTATGAAAAACATCTCCAAACTGCCCATTGATGGGATTAAAAAGGAAGGCATTAATTTATTAGCCTTAGTCTCCCACTGATTAAAGGTGTCCCCATGGGTGTTAACTTACCCTTACCCTAGGCTGGATAATTGTGAACTCTGAGCAGGTTCTCACAGTTTAGCATTAGAAAAGCCGTAGGCAAAGAGTAAGAAGTAGACACCGACCTAGGGAGACACTGTCAAATTATACCTCTGAAAAGTTAGTCAAAGGCTGTCTGGAATGTGTTGTCACAGCAATGGTTGGATAAGAGGTGTGGCTGAAAGGATGTTAAAGAGAGATGCAAAAGAGGTGTCAGAGGCATAGCATTTATCCTGATTATAATTATTCACCACTTGTGGGAATATTTAATATGTCTCCACTAGACTGTAAGCACTATAAGGACAGGAATTGCATGTGTCCAGATTACTTTTTCTATCCTTGTCACCTAGCACATTGCCTGGCACATTGTAGTCAAATCACTGAAAGTATATTGAAAGAATACACAGTTAGAGGAATGCCACAAAATGAAGAAAAAGGGAATTCAACCATCAGATCCATCATTTCTAAAATAAAGTGTCCAATAATAAACTAAAAATCAGCCCAACCTCCCCAAGTACAGGACCAAATCATTTGGGACTCCCTCGGTTCCTGAAGCATTGGAGCGGCTGGTTTAGGAACAGGCCGGGTCAAAAGGAATACACTACACACCCTAACTAGTTCTTGGTTTGGAGAATACCTAAGGGAAGGCAACCCTTCCTGCATCATTCAGCATGTAGTTGATGTGGTTCTGGAAGCTCCACAGGAGTTCTCATTCAGGAACATTCTCTATGGAGTAACTCCCAGCATCTTTCATATATCGGAAAGGTCTGTTCCTGAAGTTTCTCCAGTCCTGTGGGATCAGCCTAGTTATGACCTAACCTCACTGAGGAGCCATGGATTATGGTGCATGAACTGGCCACCTGATCAGGCTTGAATCCAATAATTTAGACAGTACCCCTACCATTTCAGGACTGGGAGCAGAGTCATGTGTACTCATTGCCCCAAAGTGGCCACTCCATTAAGTATCACTTACTTGGGGTACACCTTTGTTATGATTCTTTTCTTATAGTTGTGGATTGATGACCCTTGTCCCCTGAAATTAAATTCAAAGTTTCCAGGATAGAGACCTGTCAACTTCCATTCTTCAGTTAACTCTAATACTTGCAGATGCTGAATAATAATGATAACTATCCATTTCCTTCATAAAACATTTTAACTCTAAAAGAAAATGTTCTGGGTTCCTTTCCCATGTTGATTAGGCAGCACATAATCCTCTGCTTGTATCTTGACATAACTTGATCTAAGAACCTGTTTGATTAAAGCCATGTCTCCATCCTACAGAGTTAAGGGCATTTATAGGAAAGAATATATTTTAATGACCATTGTGCAAATGCTATTAAGCCTATTACCCCAAAATGGCATTTCCCATCACTTGGCTGTGATCTGTCTGTTTTTGACACTTGCTTCCCTTTTAAAATGCTGTAGACAGACTCTTAACTATAGCAGACCTCCAAGAGAAAGTAAATCGGAAGGTTTTTATGATGTCTTCCCAGGGATCTTTTTTGAAATAAGAAGAGCTTATTCACAGTATATTAAGACTTCTCTCTGATCCACTTGCTGATTGACTGAGCCAGGTCAAAAATGTTGGCAGTCTCCTCTGTTTGGATTGACATTACCTGCGGTAATCGGCTAGCAGAACTGGTGTCTATGGATTCCTTCCATCCACCTAGCCTAGTCCTGCAAGAGCCACTGTAAACCAGGGCTGGTTTACAAGAATGACATGTTGTAACCTTGATGTTGGCAGGTACAGCCAGTCTTCTGAAGCAGTCTTGCACCTGGCATTCACATTTCTGGTTATTTAAACAGCTCTCTAGCCTAATCTGAAAGCTTAAAGTTCCCAGGTGGATGCTGTTTGACTTGTATCAGTTGTGTTTTTATTATAAATAATAGAAGTAGTAGTAATAACAATATATGCATATATTGTTATTAAGAATAGTAATAACAGTACTAATAATAAATTAAGAGGATGGGAAGAAAATCTTGGAGGTATGGATATGTTTATGGTACAGATCATAGTGATGGTTTCACGGAAACATATTATTTCCAAATTCTTCAAGCTGTATACATTAAATTTGTACAGCTTTTTTGTATGTCAATCGTACTTTAATGAAGTAGTTTAAAAAATAAATGTAAATGTAATGAGTTTCCATTATTTTAGTAATAGGAACTTCACATAAACATTCAAAATTTTGGCTCCCTTTGAAAAAAAATCAGAAGCTCTGGGACCACTGGGGTCCCATAAGTGGGGTTCAGCAGTGTCTGCCCTTTGGAAGGAAGTAGACATATTTCGGCAGAGTGACTATAGTGGGTTTACATCTGTATTATGTCCAGTCCAGTTCTGGTGTAAAATCCCTGCCTGGTCTCTAGAGGCATCAGAGTTTATGCCTGTTGGCAGGGAATCTACGTATTACTTGTTACCCGTAACTGCCCAGTCCCTGAAAACATAAATCCCCTTGCACTTAAAACCCCCAAACTTCAGACAAAATCCTTTTTACATTTACAGTGCTGAGTTAGTCTAAACAGGATACTAATTCTAAATCTGTGTGCAGTTCTGGGAGGAAAAGTTATGATAGATAGCAGTCTATCATCTCACATTAGTAAAGACCCGTTTTTATTGGTGGTTCACCTTAGTGAAGAATGAGGCTTTTTCTTTCATGTAAAACTTTTCTTGACAATTTCCCCCTCTTAATGAAAATCCAACATAGAAAACTCAAAACAAAAATACATTAGGATATGTTTGCTCATTTATCACATATGTATTTATATGTACTTACTGCTGCAGGCTAAGAAATGTTCTAGGCTTGGACTTGTTTAAGCTATCATTTATATTCAATAGCACCATGAACAAAAAATCAAGTGAAAAAAGATCATAAAATCCTAAGTACGTTAAGACCATGTGTGTATGCTTTTTGAGATAAATCACAGCAATATTTTTTTTGAATCTGTCTCCTAAATTAAAGGAAATAAAAGCAAAAATGAACAAATGGGATGTAATTAAAATCATTTGTACAGCAAAGGAAACTATTGACAAAATGAAAAAACAATCTACTGAAGGGGAGAAAATATTTGCAAATGATATGACTGATAAGAAATGAATATCCAACATGTATAAACCGTTTATACAACTCAACATCTAAACCCCAAACAACTCAATTGAAAAGTGGGCAGAACACTTGAATAGACATTTTTCCAAAGAGGAAATGCAGATAGTCAGCAGGCACATGAAAAGATATTCAACATTGCTAATCTTCAGGGAAATGTAAATCAAAACCTCAATGAGATATTACCTAATATCTCTCAGAATAGCTATTATCAAAAAGAACACAAAAAACAAATGTTGGCAAAGATGTGGAGAAAGGGGAACAAGCCTATACCGATGGTGGGAATATATATTGGTATAGCCACTGTGGAAAACAGTGTGGAAGTTTCTCAAAAAACTAAAAAACAAAAAAGTACCATATGACCCAGCAATCCCAATCTTGGGTATATATCCAAAAAAGAGAAAAACTCACCAACTTGAAAAGATACATACCCCGCAATGTTCACAGTAGCGTTTTATAATTACCAAGAAATAGAAGCAACCTGGACTTCCCAGGTGGCACTAGTGATAAAGAACCCACTGAAGCGACTTAGCAGCAGCAGCAGCCAGTGCAGGAGATATAAGAGATGTGGGTTCAATCCCTGGGTTGGGAAGATCCCCTGGAGGAGAGCATGGAAACGCACTCCATATTCTTGCCTGGAGAATCCCATGGGCAGAGGAGCCTGGTGGGCTATAGTAAATAGGATTGCAAAGAGCCAGACACGGCTGAAGTGACTCAGCAGAGCACATAGTACAGACACAACCCAAGTGTGTTCATCAACAAATTAAAGGATACAGAAGATGTGATACACATGTATACACACATGCACACATATTGTTGCTCTGCTTATTTAACTTCTATACAGAGTACATCATGCGAAATGCTGGGATGGAATTAAGATTCCAACAACTGGAATCAAGATTGCCAGGAGAAATATCAACAGCCTCAGATATTCAGATGATACCACCCAAATGGCAGAAAGGGAAGAGGAACTAAAGAGCTTCTTGATGAAAGTGAAAGAGGAGAGTGAAAAAGCTGGTTTAAAACTGAACATTCAAAAAGTTAAGATCATGGCATCCAGTCCCATCACATCACAGCAAATAGATGGGAAAAAAATGGAAACAGCGGCAGATTTTATTTTCTTGGGCTCCAAAATCACTGCTGATGGTGACTGAAGTCATGAAATTAAAAGATGCTCGCTCCTTTGAAAAAAATCTATGACAAACCTAGACAGCATATGAAAAAGCAGAGATATTACTTTGCTGACAAAGTTCCATATAGTCAAAGCTATGGTTTTTACATTAGTCATGTATGGATGTGAGAGCTGGACCATAAAGAAAGCTGGGCACTGAAGAACTGATGCTTTTGAACTATGGTGCTGGAGAAGACTTTTGAGAGTCCCTTGGACAGCAAGGAGATCAAACCAGTCAATCCTAAAGGAAATAGGGAATATTCAACCCTGAATATCCATTGGAAGGACTGACGCTAAAGCTGAAGCTCCAATACTTTGGCCACCCAATGCAAAGAGCTGATTCATTAGAAAAGACCCTAATGCTGGGAAAGATTGAGGGCAGGAGGAGAAGGGGGCGACAGAGGATGAGATGGCTGGATGGTATGACCAACTCAATGGACACGAGTTTGAGCAAACTCTGGGAGACAGTGAAAGACAGGGAAGCCTGGAGCCCTGCAGTCTATGGGGTTGCAAAGCATCAGACATGACTTAGCAACTGAACAAAACAATATTACACACACACACACATATATATGTTGTTGTATGTGTATATATATACACACACACACATATACAATGGAATACTACTCAGCCATAAAAAGAACAATATTTTACCAGTGGCAGCAACATGGGTGTACTTGAAGGGCATTATTCTAAGTGAATTGTTAGAAAAAGACAAATATTTTATGATACACTTCTATGTAGAATCTGAAAAATACAACTAGTGAATATATAAGAAAAAAAAAAGCAGACCCACAGATAAAGAGAACAAACCAGTGGTTACCAGTTGGGGGTGGGGGTGAAATACAGAGGTGGGAGAGTGGGAGGTACTAAATTTGGTGAAAGATAGGCTCAAGGATGTATGTACAGCATGGGGAATATAGCCAATATTTTATAATGGCTAAAAATGGAGAGCAACCTTTAAAATAGATGTGTGTGTGTGTGTGTATGTGTAGTTTCTGACAGTTTTTATAGAACAGTTAGTGGCAAATGGAACAAATACATACATATATAATCAAAGTACATTCACATATTTACATGATGTTTATTAATATATCTATATTATATAAACTTGTTTGTAAATTTATTCATATAAAGTGGATTTATTTGTGTATTATTTCAAAGTCTATTCAATATTGCCAAGGTGCCAGTAACAGTTCCTTATGTATGATAGAAATACAATTGGTCCTTTTTTTCCTTTTGATGATCTGAATTTTTTAAAACTTTTCTTCTATAATGAACTCATATATGGGTTTGAGTTATTTTTAAAGAAATTTATTTATAAAAATATTTGCTTCAAGAATGCCAAAAATATTGAAGTTTGCAAAAAAAAGTACCCCAAGAATAAAGCCTTCTGGTTCTGATATTTGTCTCCAGGTCACTTAGCTATGTCAAATGAGACAAGTTACTTACTTGAGAATAAGCAAATTCTGAATCTAGATACAGGTCCTGGGGTAAACCAGGGATGTAGTAGTGCTCGGGGTTGGGCAGAAACTATTGTAGATGTTGGAAGAAAGTCTGCTTGAGAGACAGACCATGATTTCAGGCCATTTCAATGAGGGTCAGGTGGAAATTATCCAACAGAACACATGACTCCAAGGAGGTCCAGCGCAAGGGGTGCCAAACAGTGTGGGTGGCACCAGGGACCCGCCAAGTGGGAAGGGATGCATAGCATCCGTGATGCATGTTCCACATGCCAAGTACTAAAGAATGAAATATCCATCACAGTGAGGAAACTGAGGCTCAGACAGGCAGAGAAAACTCGCATTTGGTGAGCTCGGCCTACCTGCCAGGCGTTGTACCCTGTGCTTTCATAAACATTATGAGAGCTGCCCAAGGTCATACAGGTAGTAAGTGGGAGAGTTGCAATTCAAACCCAAGTTTTCTGATTTCTTGCCTAGTGATTTTCCCACTCACTCTACTGCCCCGTTTGTAGCTCTGCATCATGAAGCATTGTCTCAAGAATCCATTCGAGCTGGAATCATGGATTGCCTCCTTCTTGGCTATTCTTTGCTGAAGCCAGCACTGGCAATGCTGCTCAGACAGAACACTTTCCTGAGGGCAGCATCGACACACAGGCACAAATGCTATTTTCTCCCATGCCAGAGAAGCAGACAGCATTTCTATCATTCTCCCTATTTCCACCGTTTTTCTGGCTCTAACTTCCAACAATTTTTTGAAAGAAACAAAATGAACCAGTTTAAAAGAACATTATTCATACTTTCTAAGGACATGATAACAGTGAGCAGGCAAATTTAAGGATGACAAAGGAAGGACACAGATTGTTCTTTGAGTGAATGAAGAACACTGGTTGATGAAGGCCTAGAAGTGTGCAGCTCCTAAGACTTTTTTCAGCCAGACATTTTATACTGTTTGTGATCCCATGGACTTTAACTAACCAGGCTCCTCTGTCCATGGCATTTTTGAAGCAAGAGTACTAAAGTGGGTTGCCATGGCCTCCTCCAGGGTATCTTCCCCAGGGATCGAACCCATGTCTCTTATGTCTCCTGCATCAGCAGGCAGGTTCTTTACCGCTAGTAACCACCTGGTAAGTCCAACCAATTATTAAGTAACAACAAAAACCAAATGTTTGACTTTATTTTTTATACTTACTTTTTCAAGATTTATTGGTTAGTTCAGTTGCTCATTCATGTCTGACTCTTTGCAACCCCATGAACTGCAGCACATCAGGCCTCCCTGTCCATCACCAACTCCTGGAGCCTACCAAACTCATGTCCATTGAGTCAGTGATGCCATCTAACCATCTTATCTTCAGTCATCCCCTTCTCCTCCTGCCCTCAATATTTCCCAGCATCAGGGTCTTTTCAAATGAGTCAGTTCTTCACATCAGGTGGCCAAAGTATTGGAGTTTCAGCTCTAACATCCGTCCTTCCAATTAATATTCAGACTGATTTCCTTTAGGGTGGAGTGGTTGGATCTCCTTGTAGTCCAAGGGACTCTCAAGAGTCTTCTCCAACACTACAGTTCAAAAGCATCAATTCTTCAGTGCTCAGCTTTCTTTATAGTCCAACTTTCACATCCATACATGACTACTGGAAAAACCATAGCCTTGACTAGCTGGACCTTTGTTGGCAAAGTAACGTCTCTGCTTTTTAATATGCTGTCTATGTTGGTTGTAACTTTTCTCCCAAGGAGTAAGTGTCTTTTAATTTCATGGCTGCAGTCACCATCTGCAGCGATTTGGAGCCAAAAAAAATAAAGTCAGTCACTGTTTCCACTGTTTCCCCATCTATTTGCCATGAAGTGATGGGGCCAGCTGCCATAATCTTAGTTTTCTGAATGTTGAGCTTTAAGCCAACTTTTTCACTCTCCTCTTTCACTTTCATCAAGAAGCTCTTTAGTTCCTCTTCCCTCTCTGCCATAAGGGTGGTGTCATCTGCATATCTGAGGTTATTGGTATTTCTCCCCGCAATCTTGATTCCAGCTTGTGCTTCTTCCAGCCCAGCATTTCGCATGATGTACTCTGCATAGAAGTTAAATAAGCAGGGTGACAATATACAGTCTTGACATACTCCTTTTCCTATATGGAACCAGTCTGTTGTTCCACGTCCAGTTCTAACTGTTGCTTCCTGATCTGCATACAGGTTTCTCAAGAGGCAGGTCAGGTGGTCTGATATTCCCATCTCTTTCAGAATTTTACACAGTTTATTGTGATCCACACTGTCAAAGGCTTTGGCATTGTCAATAAAGCAGAAATAGATGTTTTTCTGGAACTCTCTTGCTTTTTCAATGATCCAGCGGATGTTAGCAATTTGATCTCCGGTTCCTCTGCCTTTTCTAAAACTAGCTTGAACATCTGGAAGTTCACAGTTCATGTATTGCTGAAGCCCGGCTTGGAGAATTTTAAGGATTACTTTACTAGCATGTGAGATGAGTTCAATTGTGCGGTAGTTTGAGCATTCTTTGGCATTGCCTTTCTTTGTCAACTGAAATTCTATCACCTCCACTAGCTTTGTTCGTAGTGATGCTTCTAAGGCCCACTTGACTTCCCATTCCAGGATATCTGGCTCTAGGTGAGTGATAATAACACCATCATGATCATCTGGGTCATGAAGATCTTTTTTGTATAGTTCTTCTGTGTATTCTTGCCACCTCTTCTTAATATCTTCTGCTTCTGTCAGGTCCATACCATTTTTGTCCTTTATTGAGCCCATTTTTGCATGAAATGTTCTGTTGGTATCTCTGATTTTCTTGAAGAGATCTCTAGTCTTTCCCATTCTATTGTTTTCCTCTATTTCTTTGCATTAATCACTGAGGATGGCTTTCTTATCTCTCCTTGCTACTCTTTGGAACTCTGCATTCAAATGGGTATATCTTTCCTTTTCTCCTTTGCTTTTCGCTTCTCTTCTTTTCAAGATTACGGATGGGTATTATGGTTTTCATCCATCCAATATCCCATCTGTCCACCCATTCATCCATCCTTTTATCCATTCTTCTATCCACCCACTAACCCATCCATTTGATCAATCATCCACCTCAATATGTCATACACTGAGTTATATGCCAGGAATCCAAAGACCATGGGCATGGCCCCTGCCTTCAGAGCACCCACTTCCATCTGGGTCTACTTGGCAATCATTCATGAAATATAAGCACCTCTAGACATAATGATAACCTCTTTAAATGATTAAATATCACAAGCGTGAATACATCAGCAGTTCTCAGATGTTATGTCAATACAAATCACCTGGAGTTCTTGTTAAACAGCAGATTCTGATACAGATCCGGGCAGCCAGATCCCCCATTTCTAATTAGCTCCCAGGGCTTCCCTGGTGACTAGACTGTAAAGAAGCTGCCTGCAATGCAGTTCGGGAAGATCCCCTGGAGAAGGGAATGGCTACCCACGCCAGTATTCTTGCCTGGAGAATTCCACGGACAGAGGAGCCTGGAGGGCTTCAGTCTGTGGGGTTCAAAGAGTTGGACACGACTGAGCAACTAACACTAACCTAAGCACTAATGCTTATATCATCTGTCCTTGGACCATGCTTTGAAAGACAAGTTTTATTTTACAGTGAATAGAGATGACATTAAATTCTAGATTTTTGTACACCAGAAAGAGCCAGTCTTCACAAATTTAAGGGTAGATATACCACCATCAAATTCACTTTTCTTATCCTGCTTCAGAGAAACATCTTTACAGAAGTGGTTTAGGCTTTAACTTACTATATATAACCCCTACCTTCCTCCACACTTTCCCTTCCAAAAATTAAGAGTTCAGTTGAATTTTTTTTTTTCTATTTCATAGGGCTTCTTCAATTTTCTCTCAAGAAAGGCAGAGTGTGCCTTCAGAAATCCACTGATAATTAGAAGCACTTCAGAACATGGGGTGGGGATCCAGAACTAATCACCCTAAGCCTGCAGGTTGTGTTAGGAATCCATCATGATCACATTTGTCTTGTACTGCAGACCCGCAGAGGCACCTGCAATTCATTCTGATGGCTACAAGCCACCAGGTACCTAACAGCTTGTGGGTGATTAAGAATGAATTATGGATCTTTCATTAAAAACGTCCCAGGAAAAAAGTGGGGACAGATGCCAGATATGTTTATATTACTTACAGGGCTTAGCAATCATGAGCACTCACAGTTATTTTCTGGCAATGCGTCTTTTTAATTTTCTCATATTTTTAAGTGGCACTTGTCCTTTGGTGCCATAGTTGCACTGCCTTCATGCAACTTTTGTAAATAAGGGGAATTCCTTTCTTTCTAAGATCCAGAAATCTCTGGGTGTTATTCTTTCCTAGGATAAAAGAAATTGGCAATGATCTTCACCAATTGATGTTGGACACACATTTTTTTTAGTAAAAGATGATTTCAGAGCAATACCTCATTAACATTCTGCATACTTTAAAGGAATACTCTATGATACTGTTTACAAAGCCTGTATTGGTACACAGTTTCTAGTTCAATTACAAAAGACCCAAGTTATTTTTTCAGGGCCACAGAGAGTGCAATTCAATCTCAAAATCTTTGGGAAATATGTCCACATTCCAAAATGCACAGATATACTTCTTTTTAAAAGAAAACCTTCTTTTATTTGTAGTTTCCTTGACACCGTCACAAGAAAATTACATCATATTTAATGGTGAATACATGTATATTCAATGGAATACTACTCAGCCATAAAAAGGATGAAATTATGCCATTTGAAGCAACACAGAAGGACCTAGAGATTATCATATTAAGTGAGGTAAGCCAGACAAAGACATATATATGTGTGTCCCAAACTCCTAATTTATCCCTCTTCCCCTTTCCCTTTTGGTAGCCATAAGTTTGTTTTCTGTGTCTGTGGGTCTATTTCTGTTTTATATATAAGCTCATTTGTATCATTTTTTAAAAAATTCCACATATATTGTCTTTGGCTTATATACATAAAAATATATACATATATATATATATGTGGGGTTCAAAGTGTGTATGTACACATATACACACTTATATATTGGGCTTCCCTGATAGCTCAGTTGGTAAAGAATCCGCCTGCAATGCAGGAGACCCCAGTTTGATTCCTGGGTCGGGAAGATCCCCTGGAGAAGGAAAAGGCTACCCACTCCAGTATTCTGGCCTGGGTCACAGAGTCGGACACAACTGAGCAACTTTTACTTCACATATATATATATATGATAACCAAAAAGGACCTACTATATAGCACAGGGAACAATGTTCAATATTTTATAATAACCTATAAGGAAAAGGAAAGAATATGAAAAAAAATATATATATCTGAATAACTTTGCTGTATATCTGCAACTAATACATTATAAATCAACTATACTTCAATAAAAATTTGTTAATTTAATGGTGAAGATAAAGGTGAGCACCACAGTGATTAAAAACAAATCACATTTAAGTAGGGCACCATAAGATAGAAAGCTCTCAGAGGATAGAAAAATGATTTACGTAAATTGCTCCATGCTAATAAGCACTGTAGGGCTCTCAACGTCCATTGCCAGAAGACGCATCTGGGTCGGCACACCAGGCTAGGACATGCCTCATGGAATGCCATTCCAAGGCTATTACAGAATGTCCCTATCGTATAAACCAGAAAAGGCTGCATTTTAACCTCTGTGACTTAAGCATTACAGACTACGGTTTCAAGAAAGGGTTAGGAGTCGGGATGCCACTGGGTACAGGGTGAACAAACTTGCAGCCAAGAGAACCGGAAGCACTGACTTCCCAGAAGGGACCATGAAGCAGAGCCCCGTGTTTTGGTGTTTAGTCGCTCGGTCATGTCCACTCTTTGCGATCCCATGGACTGTAGCCTGCCAGGTTCCTCTGTCCGTGGAATTCTCCAAGCAAGAATACTGCAGTGGGTTGCCGTTTCCTCCTCCAGGAATGTTCCCCAACCCAGTGACTAAACCCATGTCTCCTGCATTGCAGGTGGATTCTTTACCACTGAGCCGCTGGGGAAGCTGTCAGAGCCCCATACGTTACCTTAAATACTAGAAATCTTTAACCTGTCAGTGGTGGATCCTCTGTGGGTAGAGGGTTTTATGCTTTCCTTTTTTTTTTTTCTGATGTAGATATTTAAATTTCCCCATAACATTAGAGTTACAACTTACTTTCCTGGAATGAAAACTCTAAAACTAACTGACAGTCAAACACTCTGTGGGGTTTCTACAAGGCAACAGGTTTGTTACCATTACAGAACACCCAGAGTTTTTACCTCTTTCAATTTACCTATGTTACTGTTTTCCAAACCTCTAAGAATGGAGGGATCCAAGTTGTTAATTAAAAAGGAAGGCACCAAAAACGTACTAGGAAGACTCACCTATCTGAACTGTCAATATGAAATCTGCCTGACAGAGGCAGTGTTATGAAAATTTTTGCTATCATTTGTTTTTAAACACTTTCACCTGGGGGTTCTCAAAATCAGTTCCCTATAGAGATACTATCTCTATTTATGCTTCTTTACAATTAAAGTTTTAATTGCATCAGAAGTACTCAAGGCAGAAACCCAGCCTGAGATGGAGACTGTGAAGCAGTATACTTAGGCTCTACAAGTGGACAAGATTTATTATCAGTCTGTGTTCAATTATAGTGAAGATGATTTACTGTGGACAATTGGTTTTTGGTTGCCTAATACATTTCTGTTGACTCCATCTCATCTTTCTAGTGTAATAGTACCCTATGGATGAATTATCTCCACCCTATTAGGTACAGTCTATTAAGGCTCTCAAACTGGATCAGGCATGTGGTAATTCAATCAGAATGAACTTCAGGAGTTTCGCAGGAAGTATTAGAAAAGCAATGTTCTCTTTCCTGGTGGGCATAATTTCAGAAAGATCTTTCTACTTTAAAGGTGGAGTTTGAAACTGCTGGGGATGCCCCGTGAAGACTGGGAGTGGGGCCCACAGAGTCTAAGGCAAAGAAATTCTGCATCACAAGCTGGGAAGAGCCCTGCAGTGAGCTGTGTTTGAATACAGATATCTATCCCTGGATTTTTACTTCTGGAAATAATAATTCACTTTTTGACCTAAGATACTTTGGATCAGGAATTCTGTGATTTGCTACAGAAATCCAGAATTGTCAGATTTTTCTACCAGGTGTTAAAAATTGTTATTTTGTCCCTTGCTACTTATAATGAAATTTCAATGAGCTGTCTCAAGGAAGACAAAAGAGTGGGGGTGGGGGAGGTGAACATTTCAATTTAGATATAATCTTATTTTCCCTTTTTCAAAACTTTCATCCTTTTCTTTCTCTCTCTCATCAAATATTTTGTCAGGATTAAGATGCTAATAAGCACTTCAGTGAGTTGATTAGATTTTCACTGCCCCCCCCTTTTTTTTTAACTGTGTCTAAGCTTAGTTCCTGGTGTAATGTTAGTAAAATTATTAAATTGGGGCAAAAGAAAAAGAATATAGTTGATTTACCAGTTTGATAAGTAAACAATTGAAAGTTGGTTGCATTTGTTTTTAATAGAATGATAATGATGATAATGGTGATGATGATAAGTAGCCATTCTTGAATATTTTCTGTATGGGGAACAAAATGCAAAATGCTTGACATTAGCTCATTTTATCCTTAAACCTACTTAGGAGGCAGTGGTGTGCTGGCAAGCCAATTCCAGGGGATAGAGAGTGTGATATTTTGATTTATGATATGAAATACATATTTGGTCTTTGTCCTTGTTTCTAGCACAGAGTTCCCTTGGAATTTTTTAAGTGCTGAGAGTGATTAAGGTATTTTGCTATGTTAATGAGGTGACTTTTGGAATGTTTCTAGGTCACCTAAGGACGAGGACTCATCTGCAGAGGAACCAGCCACTTGATTAGAGTTGGAACTTTCAGTTCCATCCCCTGACCTCTGGGGATGGGGGAGAGGCCAGAAGTTGAATCAATCACAACAGGGCCAAAAATTTAATCAACATGGCTGTGTAATGAAGCTTCTGTAAAAATCTGAATGGACTGGGTTCAGAGGGCTTCCAAGTTGGTGAATGCATAGGGATTTGGGGAGAAAGGAACACTCCAAGAAGGCAGGGAAGTTCCATGTCCCTTCCCACATACCTTGCCATCTGCATCAATTCTATTCTGCTGTTACTGAGTGATACCCATTTATAATAAACCAGTAATCCAGTCAGTAAAATGTTTCTCTGGGTTCTGTAAGTCACTCTAGAAAATTATTCAAAACAGAGGAAACTGTCTTGGGAACCCCCTGATTAAGTCAGTCTGTCAAAAGTAGGTGGGGGTAAGGGGCAGTCTTGTAGGACTAAACCCTTCATTTGTGGAATCTGATTTTATTTCTGGTAGGTAGAATCAAGTTGAATTGTAGGACACCCAACTGGTGTCCCAAGTATTGCTTATTGGTATGAGGGGAACCAGACTTCCCAGGTGGCACAGTAATAAAGAACCTGCCTGCCAAGGCAGAAGATGCAAGAGGTTCGATCTCTGAGTGGAGAAGCTCCCCTGGAATAGGAATGGTTACCCACTCCAGTTTTCTTGCCTGGAAAATCCCAAGGACAGAGGAGCCTGGTAAGCTACCAATCCAGGGGATTGTAAAGAGTCTGACATGACCGAGCATACACACACTCATGAGGGAAACCACCCCCACCCCACCAATACACATATTAGAATTAGGTCCAGGGATCTAATTTAGGGAGAAAACCCTGATTTACAGAGTTTGCCAATTTCTGTGGTATAAATCCTCCCACTATAGCTGATTTTAAGCAGCCAATGGTTTAAACAGTGGCTTGAAAAATTCTTGCATACTTAACGATTAGCCCTTGGCAACCAGTCTAATAGACTCCAGTACAACACTGGAGGAACTGGAATCCCAAAGACTATGCAGTTTACCCAAACCCAGCAATGTGTAATCCCTGGTCTGTGTTACTCCAGCGCCCAATCTCTACAGCCCTTCAAATCATGGGGCAGGTTTTCACTGTTTATTTGAGAAAAACATATGGGATTGCAAAAGTATTTTAAATATCCTTTGCATTTAAATAAATTATATTTAGTGGGACTATTTAAAGAGCATTTGAGTCTTCTATATTTTACCAATAAAGAGCCAAGAATCTATAATATATATAGCATTTGTATTAACAACTGGGTAGCAGTCACCAAGCTCTTCTGCTACAGTGTTTTGAAGATAATCTTTCTATGTCTAGTATGTCTGGGAATGTTAATGAAAATTGAAGAAATGATTAAAAAAGAATGGAGCACCAATTAAGGATGATTTATCAGCATGTTTCAGCACTAAACCCTGTCCCAATTCAGGTGTTGCCATGTACCTTAATTTTACCACAAGCCTTTCCAAGAGGTTTCCAGGAAATTTATGTGTGGGTTTTGAGCCCATGAAAAATATTGAGTTAAAACTATGGATTTGAAGTCATTGTACTTGTGTGTGTGTGTGTGTGTGTGTATGTGTGCTTTAGTACCAAATATTTCCATACTATGGAAAATTCAGTAAATTATAACTGATAAGATATAACCCACAGTCCTTCCCTTTCATCACCCATGCAGGCCTGACTACAGTCTTTCTTGACTCATAAGTAAAGGATTTTGCATATGTTGTTTATTATTTCGATCTAAGTCTAAAAGCCACAGCAAAGTAAAATTGATAACAATTATACACATTAGATAATTGACATCTTAGCACAGCAGAGCTATTAGTGTTCACTAGATAATAGGCATAAAAGCACTTCAGAAAATTCAAGGCACTGCACAAATGTGAGGAATTAGTATCGAGCAAAAAAAAAAAAAAAAAGAAAAGTCTCAAAGATTATTTCTCAACTAGTACAGCCGCTATGGAGATCAGTGTGGAGATTCCTTAAAAATCCAGAAATAGAACTGCCATATGACCCAGCAATCCCACTTCTGGGCATACACACCGAGGAAACCAGATCTGAAAGAGACACGTGCACCCTGATGTTCATCACAGCACTGTTTATAATAGCCAGGACATGGAAGCAACCTAGATGTCCATCAGCAGACAAATGGATAAGGAAGCTGTGGTACATATACACCAAGGAATATTACTCAGCCATTAAAAAGAATTCATTTGAATCAATTCTAATGAGATGGAAGAAACTGGAGCCCTGAAGTAAGCCAGAAAGATAAAGACCAATACAGTATACTAACACATATATATGGAATTTAGAAAGATGGTAACAATAAACCTATATGCAAAACAGAAAAAGAGACACAGATATACAGAACAGACTTTTGGACTCTGTCGGAGAAGGCAAGGGTGGGATGTTTAGAGATAACAGCATCGAAACATGTATATTATCCAGGGTGAAACAGATCACCAGCCCAGGTTGGATGCATGAGACAAAGTGTTCAGGGGCTGGTGCACTGGGAAGACCCAGAGGGATCGGGTGGAGAGGGAGGTGCGGGGGGGAGATCAGGATGGGGAACACATGTGAATCCATGGCTGATTCATGTCAATGTATGGCAAAAACCACTACAATATTGTAAAGTAATTAGCCTCCAATAAAAATAAATGGAAAAAAAAAGAAATTAAAAAAATTTATTTCTCTGCAACTCAATTTATACATGTTATTTTCAAACAGAAAATTATAACAAAGTAGAAACTTCCCCACTAAATACATGTAATAGAACTAATAACTAAAAGTGGCTTTAGGAGTTATATATTTTGTGTATATTTTAAGAAGCAGCATTTTTAGTGTTGACTGAAAAAATACAGTGTGAGAGTTGTATGTAAATTATTGGGGGCAAAGTGAGAACTACAGCCCATGAGCCAGCATTTCAAATAGCTTGAAAAACTGCTCCAAAGATGTAGGGTCAGTGTATATGTGATTTTGGTGAAGAGGAGAGTACATGTAATCAAGCATGTATTTTTGCAGAAGTTTACTGCTAGTCACAAGGAGCAGACGTCACCATGAAGGATTTTACTGCTTTTCCAGAGATGAGAAAATGCAAGAATTGGGCTCATAAAATCTTCTCCTGAAAATATCTAACTATCTGAAGGCCTGTTCTGCCAGTTTTCCCCAGAGCACAGAGTGCCTCATTCCTGATCTCCACCCTGAACTTCTTTCAGAGGGTATTGAAGGTCAGTGGTCATAGCAACTTGTGATTTAATCCTTATAGAGGCAGATGGCAAGTGTCAATTTTTAGGTGGCCATTATTTTTCAGGAAACTTGATCATACCTCTATCCATTGCCAAAGGTACTAGTTCTCTATAAGAAATAGGATGCAATTTTATATGTGAATATTTACGTCAATTGTTTAGTTTTTAAAACCTCATACCATTAAGAAATTAAGTTTACTTAGGATAATCATACTGAGGGAAATCAATCCTGAATGCTCACTGGAAGGACTGATGCTAAACCTGAAGCTCCAGTATTCTGGTCATCTGATGCAAATAGCTGACTCATTGGAAAAGTCCTTGATGCGTGAAAAGATTGAGGGCAGAAGGAGAAGAGGGCATCAGAAGATGAGATGGTTGGATGACATCAGCAATGCAATGGACATGAACTTGGGCAAACTTCAGGAGATGGTGAGGGACAGGGAGACCTGGCATGCTGCAGTCCATGGAATCGCAGAGTCGGACATGACTGGGCAACTGAACAACAGCAACAAATCATTTGAGACTGTACTCTTTAAAAAGAGTTCTTATCTGTTGGAGTCACATAATAAAGTATTTACAGATGAAATAATATGGTGTCTAGGATTTGCCTTAAAATATCTGGGAAGGGAGATGTTGGTAGAGGACATAGATAAAATGAGACTGGCCATGTGTGGATAAAAGTTGAATCTGTGCTGATAGGTACATGGAGTCTGTTTACTAGTCAGAGTTTTTAGATGTTTGAAGCATTCCGTAATGAAAGTTTAAGAAAACACACCTCACACCAATATTTCAAACACTGTAGAACATTCCTAAGGGCTGAATAAAAAGATATGGGAAGGGCTTCCCTGGTGATTCTGTGGTTAAGAATCTGTCTTGCAATGCAAGGAACATCAGTTCAGTCCCTGGCCTGGCAAAGTCCCATATGCTGCAGGGCAACAGAGCCTGTGTGCCACAACTACTGAAGCCTGTGTGCCTGGAACCTGTGCTCCACAACAAGAGAAGCCACCTCAATGAGAAGCCTGCATACCACAGTGAAGAGTAGCTCCCGCTCACTGCAACTTGAGAAAGCCCGTGTGCAGCAACGAAGGCCTGGCACAGCCAAAAATAAATAAGTAAAATAAAAAATTTCTAAAAAGAACTTTGGAAGAATTTATTGCCAAAATACCCATTTTTTACTGATCTTATCAATTTTTGTCTAGTCTAGTCCAATCCACTCTCACATTGCTGCCAAAGTTATATTTCTAAAAATCAAGTTTATTTGTGGAATTCCCTTGCTCAGAAAACCTCTTCTGAGACCCCACTGCCTTAATGATATGATCAGTGTTTCTTCTGTAACCACACAACACTTTGGTCTTAATTCCTTCATAGAAACTTCTTATCTGGCATGATCTTTTTCTCGTCTCACATTTTTATCTCCTCAAGACTCTGAAATCCACAGGAAAAACCTGAAAGAACTTTTTTGCCAAACCAATATATACACATCTAAAAAAATTTGACTATTAGGAATATACTAATCTTGTATTCCTGCTTGGGTAATCCCATGGACAGAGGAAGCTGGTAGGCTACATCCATAGGGTGCAAAGAGTTGTATATGACTTAGCAACTGAGCACCAGCATGACCCTCAACAGAGAGTACTAAAATCTGGTAGTTCTCTCAGTACAAGATTGTATTGCTTTAACGTACAACCATAATCAAAAAATCAACTTGGGTGCTTTCCCACAAGCAAGGATAGAAATAAGTAGATAAGTTGGTTTTCATTAAAATTATTTTTGTTAAAGGATATAATCAAGAGAGTAAAAAGTTCATTGCATGGGACAAACTATTTGCAAATCATATTTTGGACAAGAGTCTAGTATGCAGAAAATATAAAGAACTTTTACAACTCAACAACAAAAAGGCAAACAATGCAACTGAAAAAAATGAGTATAGGGCCTGAATAGATTTTTCTCCAAAGAAGATGAATGAATGGACAGCAAAGCAAATATATGAAAAGATGCTCAACATCATTAGTCATTAGGGAAATGCAAAGCAAAACTACAAGAAAATATCACTTTCCATTCACTGCATGGCTATAATAAAAATGACAACATAACAAGGGTTGATGACGATGTGGAGAAATTAGAACATGATATGTTGCCAATAGGAATGTGAAATGGTGCAACCATTGTGCACAGTAGTTTGGCAGTCCCTTAATAAGTTAACACAGAATTACCACGTGACCCAGTAATTCCATTTTTAGGTATATAACCAAAAGAATTGTAAAAAGTGTTCAAATAAAAACTGGTACACAAATATTCATAGAGACGCTTTTCACAATAGCCAAGGGAGGAAACACCCAAATGTCTATCAGCTAATGTTAATGACTGGATTTAAAAAAAAAAGGTGGTATTTTATACAATGGAACATTATTCAGTCATGAAAAAGGAATGAAGCACTAATACATTCTACAAAATGGGTGAACCTTGAACATGTGCTAAGTGAAAGAAGCCAGGCACAAAAGGTCACATATTGCATGATTCCATTTCTAGTAAATATCCAGAATAGTCAAATTCATAGAAACAGAAAGCAAATCAGTGGTTGTCAGAAGCCAGGGGAATGTGCAGGGACTGCTTAATGGGTGTGAGATTTCCTTCTGGGATGGTAAAACCATTTTGGAAATAGTGATGGTTGCACTACATGGTGAATGTACTGTTACTAAATTTACACTTTTAAATGGTAAAAATAGTAACATTAATGTTACGTGTATTAATATTTTACCAAAATAGAAAATGATGTTTTCCAAGTCCAACTTGGGGATCTTCCCAACCCAGGGATTGAACCTTTGTCTCTTATGTCACCTTCATTGGCAGGTGCGATCTTTACCTCTAGCACACCTGGGTATGTCCCCTGACATCCTTTTCCTCTCATGCTTTCATCCTCTTTCCTACTGTTTCCTTCCTCACAGCCTAAAACCATGTACATGTTTCTGCATTCTAATAAATGACCTTCCTTAACCTCCGCTCAAAATGTATAGAGCCAAGCTCTTTGAAAAGCCACTGGGTGGCTTCTCTCTCCACTTCCCTCTGCCTTCCATGCACCTACCCTATCCTGATTTGGTGCTCAGAACACCTCTAGGAGACTGTACTATTTTTATTCCATTTGACTATAATGAAAATGAGTCAGAATTGTTAAGTGACTTAGTCAAGGTCATACAGGCAGCAAATGTTCAAGAAAAAAATCAAACACAACCTCTAGATCCCAAGCTCTTAACCAGACCAGGATTATAATAAGCTCTACCAGGATATAAGCTACATGATAACAGGAATTTTGTGCCTTAAATTAAAAGACAAAAACAAAGTAAATATTATTCTTTCCCTTGAATCTAGAAGAGCACCATAATCAATGTTCAGTGAATAACTATGGACTCACAACAGCATATAAATGATAAGCAATGCTTTGAGAGTAGAGGAATTCTAAGGAAGAAAATCCACTTTCAGTGATCTTGACCCATTTAGAGATGTCACAGTTTGCAAACTGTAAAACTCAAGTAAAGTCAACCTGATTTGGAGGTCTGACACCATTTTTGTCTCAGAGAATTTTGTTGGGTCTGGAAACTTCCCCGTGAATATTCAAAAACTTCTGGTCTGAGACACTTGCATCTATATTATTGACAGATATTTGAAAAGTTCAGAAGAAAGGGCTCTAATTGTGACTTAGGTGTTTAATTAGAGAGGTAATTTGAAATAGGAAGATGAGAGAGTAGCTTCTACATGGTGTTTGCCTTAACCTATCAGTCTATGAAAGTATATAAACATATTTGAGTATTGTGCTTTCACAAACTTCTACTTTCATCTCGTTTCAATGTAAATGCCTAGTACTGTAAAAATTTCCTTTGACAAGGTAAAACCACAGCTAGTAAGATGTATTTTTCACTTCTGAATTGCTGTCTTTTAAATATTATTTTGGGCTTCCCAGGTGGCGCTAGTGGTAAAGAACCCACCTGCCAATGCAGGAGACACAGAGATGAAGGTTTCATCTCTGGGTTGAGAAGATCCCCTAGAGGAGGGCATGGCAACCCACTCCAGTATTCTTGCCTGGTGAATCCAATGGACAGAGGAGCTTAGCAGGCTACAGTCCATAGGGTCACACAGAGTCAGACATGACTAAAGCGACTTAGGAGGCAGGCATGCAAATGTTATTTTATTGACAGTAAAACAATGATTTGATTTATTTACCTATAGAATTTATCTATAATTAATTAACTACCTATTCTAAACAACTAAAATTAAATATTCTAAATATTTGCACCCTGTGATATAGGAGACAGAATAGAGGCATGAGCAACAGGATGAAATAAAAAACACGGGAGGGACTTCCCTGGAGGTCCAGTGATTAAGACTCTACCTCCCAATGGAGGAGGCACAGGTTTGGTCTCTGCTCAGGGAACTAGATCCCACACGCTACAACTAAAAGATCCTGCATGCTGCAAAGAAGATCAGAGGTCCCAAGTGCCACAGGTAAGACCTGTGCAGCCATATAAATATTTTTTAAAAATGGGAAAGGAGCTTAGTTCACTGGACTACAAAATCTATAATTTGCAAAATTGATTTTGCTTGCATTGTCTTATTTAAGATGGTCTAATTTTCCCTGGTCTTTGACTGTGTGGATCACAATAAACTGTGGAAAATTCTGAAAGAGATGGGAATACCAGACCACCTGACCTGCCTCTTGAGAAATCTGTATGCAGGTCAGGAAGCAACAGTTAGAACTGGACATGGAACAACAGACTGGTTCCATATAGGAAAAGGAGTATGTCAAGACTGTATATTGTCACCCTGCTTATTTAACTTCTATGCAGAGTACATCATGCGAAATGCTGGGCTGGAAGAAGCACAAGCTGGAATCAAGATTGCTGGGAGAAATATCAATAACCTCAGATATGCAGATGACACCACCCTTATGGCAGAGAGGGAAGAGGAACTAAAGAGCTTCTTGATGAAAGTGAAAGAGGAGAGTGAAAAAGTTGGCTTAAAGTTCAACATTCAGAAAACTAAGATCATGGCAGCTGGCCCCATCACTTCATGGCAAATAGATGGAGAAACAGTGGAAACAGTGGCTGACTTTATTTTTTTTGGCTCCAAATCACTGCAGATGGTGACTGCAGCCATGAAATTAAAAGACACTTACTCCTTGGGAGAAAAGTTACAACCAACATAGACAGCATATTAAAAAGCAGAGACGTTACTTTGCCAACAAAGGTCCAGCTAGTCAAGGCTATGGTTTTTCCAGTAGTCATGTATGGATGTGAGAGTTGGACTATAAAGAAAGCTGAGTGCCGAAGAACTGATGCTTCTGAACAGTGGTGTTGGAGAAGACTCTTGAGAGTCCCTTGGACTACAAGGAGATCCAACCAATCCATCCTAAAAGGGATCAGTCCTGGGTGTTCATTGGAAGGACGGATGTTAAAGCTGAAACTCCAACACTTTGGCCACCTGATACAAAGAGCTGACTCATTTGCAAAGACCCTGATGCTGGGAAAGATTGAAGGTGGGAGGAGAAGGGGATGACAGAGGATGAGATGGTTGGATGGCATCGCTGACTCAATGGACATGAGTTTGAGTAAACTCCGGGAGTTGCTGATGGACAGGGAGGCCTAGCGTGCTGTGGTCCATGGGGTCGCAAGGAGTCGGACATGTCTGAGCGACTGAACTGAACTGAATTTTCCCTGAGCCCCATATTCTGAGCCAGGCATTCTGCTAGATGACATCAATAAAAAGACAAAGCAGAGTGTTCCCCACCATGATGGTCTTGCAGCTTCATAAGGTAATGTTTCACTATATCTAAAAGATCTCAAAACTCCAGGAACAAAATCTGATTTCAGATGTGTAAGGATCATCCAAAATACAGCTCAAAGTGAGAAATCGCTACTTCCCAACCTTCTTTCACAACATGCAAATATTTTCCTTTTGTGTGGCCTGACAACTGGAATATGGGTTTCAAGAATAGGACAGGAAGGTCATCACACTCCAAAAGAACTGCAGGCCCTCCTCATTTTTGCTTCATTTTCAGGTCCCGTAGCTACTCTTTCCTCTGTTCTCTATTACTCTTAATACTTCCACCTGAAGCACCAGAGTTGAATCCAGGCTTTGAAGAGAATTCCAACTAAGGAACAAAACCATGTTCTAACTATTGTCAGTGATAGCTCTGAAGCACTCAGAATGGGCAGTGAATTGGAAGGCTCCAGAGCACTGTCTCAGGAGACCAGCACACCAAGTGTGTTTTCTGTTGCAGTGTTCCAAGGAAATATTTTTCTCACTACTCACTAGAACAGTTGGTTGGGGATTTCCCTAATTTTGTTAGACTGAATTAATTTGGCAAGTAAATAGATGAATCTTTAAAACTCTACCCTCCCCAACAAGTCAACTGTACTTCAGGAAAGGTAAAAAGCAAATAAGAAGTCAGACTGTGGTTATTCATCTACAAATGACTCAAATGACTGGGTATTTCTTTCTGGGTTTCCCATAACCATGCAAGGAGATTAAATGGGAAAAAAAGAAAGCAAAACCCATGCTACCAGATACACACTCAATGGCTCTGCTCTCCAAAGACAATGAAAACTCCATGCCAGAACTCATTTCCCCAGAACAGACTGGGTAAACAGATGGTAAGTGCCCACCTTCAATCTGTTCTTCTACCCACTGCCCCCTACACCCCAACCAAAGTTCTTAATGATGGCCATATTTCTCTAAGGTTAACTATTCAATCATTTTTTCATTCGACAAGTAGTTTAGTTGTTAACATCCACTATGTGCCAGGCATAGTGATGAGAATTATAATAGTGAGAAAAATCAATCAGAGGCTTATAGTCTGTTGAAGATTAACAGTGGTCAGTGTGTAACACAAATGACAGCATCAGCTGTGTCGGTCAAGGGAAAATACAGTGTTGTGATGACTTATATAAAAGGACCAGATACGGACTGAGGTGGGGGCAGCTCAAGGAGACAGAGCTTAAGGATGAAGTCAACCAGGTAGAAACACAGAGGAGAAGGGTGAGATCTAGGCAGAGGGAATAGCATGTATTAAGATCCTGTGACAAGAGGGATGCTAACAAGTTAGAGAAAGTGAAATATCAGAGAGGGTAGAATTCAGATGGGGGAGAACGGTGCAAAGTGAGACCTACCAAAACAGAGATCTATTAGAACTGATGGGTGAGTTCAGTCAGGTTTCAGGATATAAGATGTATAAAATTCAATTGTATTTCTACACACCAGCAATGAACAATCTGAAAGTGAAATTAAGAAAACAATTTCATTTACAGTAACATTTGTGAGAATACGATACTCTGGAATAATTTTAACAAAAGACGTGTAAGACTTGTACATTGAAAACTATGAAACACTGTTGAGATAAATTAAAGAAGACCCAAGTAAATGGAAAGGCAGCCCATGTTCATGAACTGGAAGATTTAATATTGAGATGGTTATATTCTTCACACTGTTCTATAGGTTCAACACAATCCCTATCACTATCCTAGATGATTTCTATGGAGAAATTGACAAACTGTTCCTGAGATTCCTACAGAAAATCAAGGAACTCAGAATAGCCAAAACAATGGAAAAGAAAAACAAGTTGAGAGACATGTACTTTCCAATCTCAAAACTTACTACAGAAAAAAAAGAACAACAGTAAAAAAACAGTAATCAAGACAGTGTGGTACTGATATGAAGACAGACATAGATCAAGGAAATAGAATTGAAAGTCTGGAAATAAATCCTTTTACGTTTATGGTTAATTGATCTTTAACAATTAATAGGAAATTAATAGGAAAAGATAGTATTTTCAATAAATTGCACCATAGCAGCTGGATATGCACATGCAAAAGAATGAAGTCGGACTTCTACTTTATACCATATACAAAAATTCAAATATATCATCAACCTAAATAAAGAGTTAAAACTGTAAACTATGAGTCAAAAACATGAGAGTAAATCTTTTAACCTTAAATCAGGCAGTGGTTTCTTAGATATGACACTGAATTCACAAATTACAAGAGAAAAAATAGATAAATTGGATTTCATCAAAATTATAAAGTTTTGTGCTGCAAAACAGAGCATCAGGAAAGTAACAAGGCACCTTGCAGAATGGGAGGAAATACTCTCAAATTGTGTATCAGATGAGGGGCTTATATCTAAATACACAAAATACTCTTACAATTCAACAATTAAAAAAAAAAGACCAACAATCCTGTTAAAAACAGGCAGAATTGACAAAATAAAATCTAGATACAGATTTTTCACCATTTATAAAATTTAACTCAAAATAGATCATAGGCCTAAATGTAAATGCAAAAGTATAAAACTTCAGGAAAACAACATAGAAGAAATCCCTGGGCATGGCAATGACTTTTTATATATAACAACAAAAGTGTACTCTGTGAAATAACTGGTAAGCTGAACTTCATTAAAAAAAACTTCTGCTCTGCAAAAGGCAGTGTCAAGAAAATGAAAAGACAAACCACAGATTGGGAGAAAATATTTGCAAATGATACACCCAATAAGATCTATTCTTTAAAATATACAATAAACTACTAAAACTCAAAAACAAAGCAAAACAAAACTCATTTAGAAACTATATAAAAAACCCGAACAGACACCTCACCAAAGAAGATATAGAAATGGCAATTAAGCATATGAAAAGTTGCTCAACATCATAAGTCATTAGGGAATGGTGAATTAAAACAAGATATCACTGTACATCTAATAGAATGGCCGAAGTACAGAACACTGAAACACCAAATGCTGGCAACGTTTTGGAGCAACCAGAACCCTCATTCAGTGGGTGGGAATATAGGCTTCCCAGGAGACACTAGTGGTAAAGAATCCACATAGCAATGCAGGAGACACAGGAGTGGGTTCTTTGGAAAGATCCCCTGGAGGAGGAAATGGCAAGCTATTCTTGCCTGGAATATTCCAAGGACAGAGGACCCTGGTGGGCTACCATCCATGGAATTGCAAAGAGTTGGACATGACTGAACATGCATGCATCACACAGCAGCCACATTGGAAAACAGTTTGGTACTTCCTTATAAAACCAACCACACTCTTACCATGTGATCCAGCAACTCTTCTCCTGGTTATTTATCCAAATGAGTTCAAAACTTATGTCCATACAAAAAGCTACACACAGACGTTTACAACACCTTTATATATAATTGTCCAAATTTAGGAGAAACTGAGATGTCCATCAGCAAGTGAATGAATAAATAAACCGAGGTGCATCAATACAATAGAAAAGTATTCAGCATGAAATGAGCAATCAAGCCATGAAAAAACATGGAAGAAGCTAAACGTATATTCCAATGTAAAAGACGTCAATCTGAAAAATGCTACATACTGTAAGATTCCAAATATGTGACATTTTGTGAAAGGCAAAACTATAGAGATAGAAAAAAAAAAGATCATTATTTTGCAGGGGCTGGGAGGAAGAAGGGATGGATAGGGAGTATGGAGAAGAGTGATACAGGCTGTGGACGTATGGGGGTAAGAGGTACATAGGAACTCTGTACTGTCCATTCAGTTTTACTGTGAACTTAAAAACTTCTCTTATGTGTATGTTTAAAAAGAAAACTCACCCAAATAAATTTAAAAATTCCATTATCTATATTACCCCACTATGCAAAATGTTCTCCCTAAAACTGTTAGGCTGGTTTATGAGTGATCAAAACTAGAAACTAAAATATTTCCCCAAAACTTAAAAAAATATAGACAAGAATTTGAATAGAAATTTCTTCAAAGATGATATTCGGATGGCCAATAAACACATGATAAGGTATTCAACATCATTACTCACAAAAGAAATGCAAACCAAAACCATGATAGGATGGCACTTCATATCTACCAGAATGGCCAAAATTTAAAAAGACAGGTAAGAAGTGTTGACTTATTATTTTGGACGATGTAGAGAAATTAGAACCCTCATACCTTACTGGCAGAATTTTTAAATGGCAGTACCACTTTGGAAAACAGCTTGGCATTTCTTCAAAAAGTGAAACACAGAGTTACCATATACTGGCAATTTCAGTCTAAGAGAAATGAAGACTCCTGTCTGCATAAAGACATATACATGATGTCCATAGCAGCATTGTTCATAACAGACAATAGATGAGAACAGCCAAAAAGTACATTACCAGATGAATGGATAGGCAAAATGTGGTGTATTCACACAGTGGAATATTGTTTAGCCCTAAGAAGGAATGAAGCACTGACACATGCTGCAACATCAAAGACCCTTGAAAATATTGTAGTATAATAAATGAAATAATACAGTCACAATCATATAATCACATATTATGAAGTGAAGTGAAGTGAAAGTCACTCAGTTGTGTCCAACTCTTTGTGACCCCATGGATCAAACAGTCCATGGAATTCTCTAGGCCAGAATACTGGAGTGGGTAGCCTTTCCCTTCTCCAGGGGATGTTCCCATATTATATGACTCCACTTACATGAAATGTCCAGAGTAAGCAAATTCATAGATACAGAAAGTAGATTAGCGGCTGCTTACGTGGGTGGGTGGAGGGGGGATAGGGTTGTGATAGCTAAACTCTGTAGAATTTTTTTCAGTTCGTGTTATTTTATTTATTGATGTATTCTAAATCACCTTATTTTGCACAAAGTTTAAATCATTCTTCATGAGGCTTTTCTCATGCTATAAGTCCTTTACATATTTGTGTGTATACAAACATATTCTTTATATTCTTTTTTTTTTTTTATTCTTTATATTCTTAAAAATATTTGATTAAATCTGGGAATCCTTAAAATATAAAAGTAGTTTAGAATAAAATAAAAGTGTATTCAAGATCAGGAGTAGTGCTATTTGAAAACTTTGGTTAATATCTTTTTTTTTCAATTTTTAAATCTTTTTAAAATTGAGATACTTACATACAGGAAAATGCATGGATCTTAAGAATATAGTTCAATGACAGATTCACATATCTATATAACTCAGATTATACAGATATTATTATTCTTTTTGAGGTGATGAAAATGTTTTAAAATTAAGTGAGGTGATAGTTGCACCTATCTGCAAATATATTAAAAACCACTTTACTGAATATTTTAAAGGGATGAATTATACGCATGTAAATCATAATAAATAAAAAATAGTAGAAATAAAATAATCAATAAATAAAATTTATTTTTTATAATAAATAAATTAAAAAGTATCTCAACTTTTTTTTTAAGTGGGTTTCGAAAGGTGGATTTTATACTAGACCTTTTCAGGCCCTGTAAGGCCAGAAGGTACTGAGTTTCTCTGCTTCAACCAAAAAAATGACAGAACAGGTTCAAAATGTCTTTGCAGCTCCCTGAGCCTTGGAAGAGAGGACTGCCCAGAAGGTCTAAAAACTGTTCAGTTCACGTAGGGTGGGGAAAGGCTGGGTTTCCACAGCCCGTGGATGGACTGTCCACTGTGCTTCCCTTCCCCAAAGAGGGAACTTCATTTCCCCAGGAGGCTCACCCTGGGTCGGCAGGACTGCATCCAGCCGAGTGGCTGCTCCCAGGGCCATGCTCTCCACTGGAGAGTACCTGGCACATACTTCTTGTCTTATCTGGGCTCCTGTTCCTCTGCCCAGCTCATTAGTTTTTTGTAAAACCAGCAGGAAACCATAACCTTTCGGGTCATGTAAGTGACCCTGCTACTCAGCTGAAGAGCAGGCCTTTGTCCGGTTGCTCCCTGCCCTGCTTCCTGCAGCGGCAGATATTGATTTTTCTCATGACAAAGCAAGTATTCACCCGTTCTGGAAGGCTGAGAATTTTAATCCCCAGTTTCCGGGGAAGCATAGTGATACTGACAACCCCTTTAAGTAAAATGTTTTAGAAGGAAAAGCTAAATAAAGTGACTGCTGTCTGGGCAGAGAAGAGAGAGATGGTGATATTTACAGAGACCTGACAGGTATTCAAAATGGGAAAAGTAGAAAGAAGGTTTTACAAAGGAAGCATCTCAATGGTCCCCCAGGGAAGGAATTCCCTGTAGTCAGGCTCTAGGTACTTTTCCAATGAAAGTCCAACCATCACAAGAAACAGCTCATCGTCCAACCATCTGGCACTGTTGTGACTGACATTCATGTACTGATGACTGAATCACACACTGCTGGTGGGTAGGAGAAAATCCCCCCTTCCCTTCTGTAGTGATATTAAATGTGTAGTGGCTGTTTATGTGGAGGAAGTTGGGTTAAGCGTGTGGTTCAGGGGGAAAATAACAGTAGCCTTCAGAATGAACTGATCTACAGCCATGCAAACTGTGTGAACAAGTCTGTGCAGGCAGACAGGAATGGGGTGAGTTCTCTGCGTGCCCCCACCCTCCGCTGACTACCTCCTTGGTTGTGCAAGGAGCTAGCAGTGTTGCCTCACCCAAGCACAACACCAGTCAATCCAAGGCTTCAAATTAAGTTCTCTCCCCACCCTCCCAGGAGCAGCAATTCTTCTGGTCCTCAGAATGCCCTCCTCCTGTGGGTCTCACTGCCATTGACAGAGATAAAGGGATCCGCACCAAGGAAAGTCTCCTGCAGTGAACACTGGAAATGGGGGGAGCCGACCAGTGTACAGAGACATGAGGCACAGCCTCTGCTAGGACCCAGAAGATGCTTTCTGGACGTGGCACAGAGGAGATGCATGGCAGCCTAGGAAAGAACAGAAACCCTGGGCCTGAGAACCTGGCAACATCCTCATTTTGAGACCATGACATTTACGGATATAGCTCAAGAGGATATTCTTTTTTTCTTTTTTTTAAAAGATGGGCTTAGTAGGTATGACACAAAGGGTAGAAATATCTGAAGGTGATTACTTCAAGGTTTCCACTGTGGTGAATGGGTTGAAGATCACCAGCATATGGTGAGACTGAGCAGTAGGCCAGGCAGTACGCAGACAGAGGCAGCCGTGAACTCCCTGCATTTGGCTCCCATAAAATCCCAGTGTGTTACTCAGACTCTGAGCTAATAGCCTCAGGAAAAATAATTTGTGCCATTCAGGGCAACTCATACAAGTGCAATGTGGAACCTGTTTTTACCCAGCATTTTTTTTTAAGACAACTTTTCTGTAAATCAAACCACCTTGAGAAATAAATCCTATAAACCCTGCTAAGTAATTGCCAAAGATTCTTAAGTAGAGCAATTCCCCACCACCAACCTGCCTTTTCCCAGAACAACTTCCCGCACTTTTTGAAGCGCAATAGAAACTAAAGTGGGTCTTGGCTTTGGTCACGTAGCATTGCAATTCCTCTGAATGGTACTCTCTTCGTCACTGGGTTACACTGAGGAAAAATCGAGAGAGCTGCTAAAGGTGTGCAACCCAAGTAAAGGCAAACATGGGTGAGGAGACACAGTCGCTGTTTGTAGGACATACCACTTTCCAAACAGTTTTAGGGAAGCATTCTTCAGTGACCTCAAAGGGCTGAATTTTACAACATTTACGGAAGGCCTACTAAGAGCTAGCCAGTGCACTCAGCACTGGGTTGACAAAGATTTACAAAATGAGGTTGAGTGGGCTTCAGGATCACCCAAGGCTGAGCTCTGCCTTCTTACGGCCGTCACCATTTGAAGGTTAACTGTGGCTTTTAGAACGGAAACCAGTGGATGACAGGGCCTACATAAATATGGTATACTGATGTTGATCCTTCCATCCGAAAGGCTCAGATGTAAAAAGTTCCTAAAGACAAGTAATTTGGTTAAAGATTAAAGTTTAACATTGAAGGAAGTAATAAAATCTAGGACTTCAATGGTGGTGGCTGTCATTTGTTTTTAAAAGTGGTCAACAAATATTTACTGAACACATACTGAGTTTCTGGCATGATTTATGGAAGCACATGAAGCAGTTAGTCTCTGCAATTAGAGACTTAAAGTCATGTTGGAGGATTTCACATACACTCACACAAACACAGTCTAACAATCCAAAATATCATGTAATCTCCAAATGAATGGCATTGTAGGAAATAATTGTCCAGAAAGTAACACAGGAGCTGCAGGAAGGAGAACTGCAGAGACCATCATGGAGGCTCCATGTAAGAGAAAGAAAGAATGGATGTGGTACCTGGTAAAGCGACAAGATTAACCTGAGCAGGGATAAAGGGAGAAGTTATTCCAGGCAGGAGGGGAGTGATGGCCAGGTATAAAAGGCAGGAAGGTAAAGAGTGGGTCCAGACGATGTGGTAGCTCTTATACCTGGAAAAGTAGCTTGGGTCAGATTGAAGACATCAAGCAGTACATAATAACCATATGTCTTATTACAGGTGATGTTAATCTTATCAAAGGGTCAGATTAAGGTTAAGGTAGAATCTACCTGATCTCTACATTGTAAGGTTACAAAACTTGATAAGTATTTTGTGGTACATGTAACATGTTTTTAAGTTTAATCTGCATTAATATTTTCCCATTACTAACTCTACATAATCCACAAAACAAGTCAAATTATGATTTGTAGCATATGCCAGTTTCTATGATGTAAATACTCACCACAGAAACCACCATGGCTAGTATTAAGTTCCCAGCGTGATGCCACTGAAAGGGGAGGTGGGCAGGGATGACAGAGGCACATCAGTGTACAGTATGGCTGCCAGTAACCTCCCGTGCAGAGAGAGCAGTGAAATGTATACAGTAAGTAGGAAGTGATGAGTATTTACTACTTTTGTTTAGAATAAGATTTGAGTTTATAAAATTTAATTTTTAATAGTGGCTGTGTTTAACAACTGCCTCACAGAATTCCCAACAACGTCATAGTTGGCTTTCACGATCCAGCAGGAGCGACTCCAGACACCACTGCACGCGCTGTTGTCTGTAACCAGGTGGCCCTTCCAGCATCTTGTCACAGAGTTGAGAGTGAGCAGCAAAATCTCTCCCAGATCCTTGTGGTCTGGCGTTTGTTCCAACCACAGGAAATGTGTGCTTTAATGAGAAGAGTATAAATGGTTGTGTTGGGTCTTTATTCTAAGATGGGCTGCCAGGTACCTCTGCCAGGGAAGATGTTCAAGATGTGTCTCTCAGCATAGAGCGATATGTGTGAGATGCTGGGTCTAGGAAACAAAATCCCAATTTTATACTTACCATTTGCTTGGGGAGAAATTTTTGTTCTTTTACCTCATCCATAAGGGTGGGATGATTGCTAGTGGGTATATAACACATACACAGATATGAGCAATATTGATAAAATGCCCAGCCTAGTATCTGAACAAAGTAGTAGGCACCCTTCTATATTTATCTATTGACTGATCGGTCGATATAGATATGGGATACGTATATGTATGCATATGTATATATGCATTTGTATTTGCTAAATTAGCAAACACATCTGTAACGCTAACTAAATGGCAGTACTTTACAACCATTAAAACATATTAACTTTTTTAATTGTCTTAACAATCCCAAAGGTATCTAGGTGTTACTGTTGTTACTATTATCCCTATTTTTTATAGAGGTGTCAACTAAGGCATAGGCCAGTTGTGTAACTTGCCCAGGGCCAAAAAGCTACTAGGAAGTATAGTAGCCAGGATTAACCCCAAGCTGTCTACCACCATAATTAGTATGTGTTTTTAGACACTACAAAATGTCACTTTTCTTCCTCATTCATTCAAAGAAAAGGCATAAAAAATAAACACCAATGACCGTGTTCCTAGGTCTATGGCTATTTTGCCAGCACATCCCATGAAGCAGACTATTGAAAGACTGCTTGTGATGGTTTCAGTGAGTTTCTGAGTAGGAGGCCTGGGGGCTGTGGACCAGGAGGGCCCTCACAGTGAAGCTGGCAGAGAAGGAAGTGGCACCCTTTGCTGGGAAAGCTCTGCTGAGCCCTCGTGGCAAGTGGGGACTGATGGCTGTGGGAGGGTTAACTCGACAAAGCTTCCTGGTCGCTCCTCCACTGACTGACCAGTTTTGCTGGCAGGTCTCTGCCCCAACATGACTCAACTCCATTCTGTGTGGGTGCCTAGTTACTCAGTCATGTCCGACTCTTTGTGACCCCTTATGGGATGTAGCCAGGCAAGCTCCTCTGTCCATGGGATTTCCCAGGCAAGAATTCTGGAGTGGGTTGCCATTCCCTTCTCCAGGGGATCTTCCCAACCCAGGGATTGAACCCCAGTCTCCTGCATTGCAGGTGGATTCTCTACCATCTGATCCATTACTCTGATACAAAGGAATCATAGGATAGCAGAACAATCAAATGACTGACTTTCTTTATGTTCTCAAAATTAGGAAAAACAGATATCAGGAGCAGTGGTTTTCAAACTTTTTGAGGGGGAGCAAGAAGATTTTTTTCTGTTCTGGCCTTTGGTGGTGCTCTGCCTTTAGGAACCTTTTCAGTGGCTCCTGAAAAATCTAAAATGCAGAGCTTTCATGGTATAGATGGAAAATTACAGTTCTGTTTTAAATGCATCATATATCTGAGGACCTGAAAAACAGAAAGGTAAAGTAATTTTCCCAAAGCCACACAGCAAGCACAACCAGGCTGAGAAGCTGCCTAGTGCCCCGGTTCTCTGTGACTCAGATCCTGGTGTTACTGACTTTGGTGTTCTCTGGGGACCAGTCTGGAACAGATAGCACAGTGTCTGTGAGCCATGGGGTCCCTCAACTTCTCAGCTGGTGACCTGCTGGCCAAAGTGGGAATTCACCTGCCAATCCCAGGGCTCAAGCAGGAGCAACTAGCAATTGTTGACCATTGGCATCAGCAATTGCCAGCGTTGATGAAAGGCTCCCACTCTGGGGAACAGATGCTGAGACAGAGGGATCATATTTTACTGTAATGGAGCCATTTTAATGTATGCCTTGCCCATCTGTCTTCCATAAAGGTTCAGCAGCCTTCCCTCTTTATCTGGCTGGAAGGTACAGTTATTTTTATTGTCAGGTGCATAAAATATATGGAATCACTTGAAAGAGCTTCTTTGGAATGCACAGAGAGTAGCTGCTTGGCACAAAGCAACTGTTAAATATTTTGTAAGGTTTTCATAATTCATGAAACCTGTTATTCGTGAAGGTTTTTCTTGAGACCCAATCAGGAATCCCCAATTACTCCTATGAAGAGCAGAGAAAGAAGACAGTGCTACTTTCCTTCTGGGTCTGCCTATCTGATCTATTTGTCTCATCCACCCAAATATTTACACAGGGCTCTCTCTTGATTACTAACTCATCCAGCAGTAACCAGTTTCTTGCCCCCAAATCTGGATGTTTTGGAACAAGCTGTTTAACTATCTCAGGCCTTGGTTTATCAATTCATGGCAAGGACCAGTCTAGGGGTTTTCATGAGGGTGACATTGAGTTAATGTTTATAAACCATGGTGATGTTCTCAGATGAAAGATGTTCAGTCAATATAAAAATACTCAGCTATGATGATTAATGCATGGTCTTTGCCAATGAGATTATTTAGATGATGGAACAGTGGCTACTATTTTGATCATATAGAGTCTCACTGAAGTTTCGAAGCACCTTTCTGACAATAAATCATGGCAAGTGTTATTTAATCCTCACTTTAGAGACCAACAAGTTGAAACATCATAATGCACATGCTTTACCCACAGGGCAAGAGTTAAATTTACCTGTGGAAAAATTATCAGTGTTGCTTCTCTTCCAGGACACTGGCCCCCAAACTCATCTACCTTGTCTTTCTTGTTGGGAATTTTGTAAAATATTCTGAGCTATGCATCATTCCTCGAGGAGGATGGCAGAGCCCATAGGAAATCCACTTAGCAAGCAGATATCGAGTCCTGGAGATACAAAGATGAGAGACATAAGGCATGTTCTCAAAGCCCTTAGGATTCAGAGAGAGTTGGGGGAATGAGCACACATGATCAGACTTTAAGATACCTGAAAAACTTTGCTATACAGCAGAAACTAACTCTCCTCCAATATTTTTTTTATTTTATTTTTTTAAATTTTTAAAAATTTTTAATTTTTTTTAATTGATTGTCCATTTTATTTATTTCTTTATTCATTTTTTATTAGTTGGAGGCTAATTACTTCACAACATTTCAGTGGGTTTTGTCATACATTGACATGAATCAGCCATAGATTTACACGCATTCCCCATCCCGATCCCCCCTCCCACCTCCCTCTCCACCCGATTCCTCTGGGTCTTCCCAGTGCACCAGGCCCGAGCACTTGTCTCATGCATCCCACCTGGGCTGGTGATCTGTATATAGATAATATACATGCTGTTCTTTCGAAACATCCCACCCTCACCTTCTCCCACAGAGTTCAAAAGTCTGTTCTGTACTTCTGTGTCTCTTTTTCTGTTTTGCATATAGGGTTATCGTTACCATCTTTCTAAATTCCATATATATGTGTTAGTATGCTGTAATGTTCTTTATCTTTCTGGCTTACTTCACTCTGTATAAGGGGCTCCAGTTTTATCCATCTCATTAGAACTGATTCAAATGAATTCTTTTTAATGGCTGAGTAATATTCCATGGTGTATATGTACCATAGCTTCCTTATCCATTCATCTGCTGATGGGCATCTAGGTTGCTTCCATGTCCTGGCTATTATAAACAGTGCTGCGATGAACATTGGGGTGCACGTGTCTCTTTCAGATCTGGTTTCCTCAGTGTGTATGCCCAGAAGTGGGATTGCTGGGTCATATGGCAGTTCTATTTCCAGTTTTTAAAGAAATCTCCACACTGTTTTCCATAGTGGCTGTACTAGTTTGCATTCCCACCAACAGTGTAAGAGGGTTCCCTTTTCTCCACACCCTCTCCAGCATTTATTGCTTGTAGACTTTTGGATAGCAGCCATCCTGACTGGCGTGTAATGGTACCTCATTGTGGTTTTGATTTGCATTTCTCTGATAATGAGTTATGTTGAGCATCTTTTCATGTGTTTGTTAGTATGGTACTGGCACAAAGACAGAAATATAGATCAATGGAACAGAATAGAAAGCCCAGAGATAAATCCACGAACCTATGGACACCTTATCTTTGACAAAGGAGGCAAGGATATACAATGGAAAAAAGACAACCTCTTTAACAACTGGTGCTGGGATAACTGGTCAACCACTTGTAAAAGAATGAAACTAGAACACTTTCTAACACCATACACAAAAATAAACTCAAAATGGATTAAAGATCTAAATGTAAGACCAGAAACTATAAAACTCCTAGAGGAGAACATAGGCAAAACACTCTCTGACATAAATCACAGCAAGATCCTCTATGACCCACCTCCCAGAATATTGGAAATAAAAGCAAAACTAAACAAATGGGACCTAATGAAACTTAAAAGCTTTTGCACAACAAAGGAAACTATAAGTAAGGTGAAAAGACAGCCCTTAGATCGGGAGAAAATAATAGCAAATGAAGAAACAGACAAAGGATTAATCTCAAAAATATACAAGCAACTCTTGAAGCTCAATTCCAGAAAAATAAATGACCTAATCAAAAAATGTGCCAAAGAACTAAACAGACATTTCTCCAAAGAAGACATACAGATGGGTAATTTTTTAATTTTTAATTTTATTTATTTTATTTTTTATACTCCAATAACTTTTTTAAAGATAGAGCCACACATGCGAATGGAGAGGAGAGAGTCCAATGGACAGTAAAGGGAGTGTAGGGACAATATTAAAAGTGATGCTTTATTTGTAAATGTGCTTTTTTGTTCATGAGTCTTCATGTAGGTTCCCTCAGAAGCAGATGCTGGGGCAAGGATTTGAGGTTTATAAAAAGATTTATTTGGAAGGTAAAGAAAGCATCACCGGTGACAAGAAAGGGAGAGAGGGAAGGGAGTGAAGATATCACTGTGGCCAACTAGGATCATTTCTGGGGAAACACACACCTCAGAGCCATTACCGGAAGGGACAAGGTTGAGCTATTGAAGGAGACTGCTCCTGGGGGCAGTAATTCTTGCCTATGGAGTGTGTGGCAAGGTGGGCTGCAGACACCAGAAGTCTTTGAATAAAGAAGGCACGGTTAACTGCTCCACTTTTAAAGAAAATCACCACTGGAATGCAAAGTACTATATTCTCTAGTGCATCTCCTTGATTCTCTGGACATCATTTAACTGTAGATTTCAGTCAGTAGAGAACAGTTGCTATTAAGAGCAGGGACAGCCCTGGCGGAGGACTGGTTAAGAAGGAAAGATCAAGTTATAACCAACTGCTCATACTTTGACAAAAGATCCAGCAATCTCCTCTTGCCCTTCATGGCTCAGAAAAGGAGTCTCCTCCTCAGCCTTCATCCTGACCCTCCTAGGTCCCTTGCGGGACTCAGAGCTCACTGCTTTCACGGTGGTTATAACATCTTCTTGGACTTTTTATTTACTCAGCCTTCTCCTTCAAATGATTCGACTTCCAACGGCAGAGTCTGAGCCCAACAGAGAATCTTTCAAGTGATGCATGTGACCTTCTTTTAAAGGAACAAAAATAAGAAATCTTTTCTATTTTATGACTTTCCCTTTAGAGCAAATGTATGGGAGAATGTGAATGTGTGCCCTGCTCCAGAGGAAACGTAAGAAGAGCTGAAAATCAGAGATTATGCAGTGAGCACAAAAAGAGACATCAGGAAGGGAAGGGAGGTCCCCCAGATAGATATGTACTAGGGGTTAAAAATCAAGCAGCAAAAAGTATGATATCAGGGCTTCCCTGGTGGTCTGAAGGTTAAGAATCCACCTGCCAATACAGGGGACACAGGTTTGATCACTGCTCTGGGAAGATCCCACATGTCACATGGCAACTAAGCCTGTGCGCCACAATTACTGAGTCTGTGTGCTCCGCAACAAGAAAAACCACCACAATAAGAAGGCCTTGTTCAGCAATTAGAGAGTAGCCCCCACTTGCCACAACTAGAGAAAGTCTGCACCCAGCAACGAACACCCAGAACAGCCTAAACAAATAAATAAGAAATATTTACTTTTTTGAAAATATAATATCGTATGAAGAAAGATGAGCCCTTAAACTCAAGCCTAAGACTCATTTTTTCTTCCATTTGTACTTCTAGAAATTTGTATTTATATGTCATCTATCTAACTATGCATTTATTGATCTATCCATCCTAGATTGTGTGTTCTTATTTTTTGTTTAGTTTTTTCTTACATTTTATGCCATTGTTTTATTGATAGAAAAGGAGCTAAAATGCTCATCCCCCTCTCCCTGACATTAGGCTGCATTGAGAAAGTGTGTATCAACAGAATCCCAGATTGTGCGTTCTTTAATAGAGAGGTATAGAGAAGAAAAAGGAAAACTCTCCCTGTACCAAAACCTCTGCTCTCATTAAAAATAAAAGTAATCCATATAAAAGATCAGCAAATCCAATGGTAGAGAATAGTACAGAGTGGAAAGGACTTCTCCAGACCCACAGCAGACCCTCTCCCCCAGGAAACACTTAGCAAAGTTCTGCATAATTCCTTCCAGAACATAGCCTGATATGAAGATAAAATGACAATAGATAACATTTATTGGGTGGCTACTATGTGTCTGGAACTATTCTAAGACCTTGATAGATACTAAATTCTTTAATCCACAACATAAATAGTTATATTTTCATGCACAATTTACAGAAGAAAAAACTGAGGCACTGAAAAGTAAACTCACTTGCCCAAAGTGACATACATGCCTAGGTAGAGGGAAAGGCAAGATTTGAACTCAAGAATTCTGAATCAAGAATCAGCCTTTTAATGGCTAATATATTCTGTTTGCAAACCACATGTGTTAATTTGTATATTTTAGTACACAAATGCTAGTTTGTGTGTGTGCATGTGTATATGAAAATAGACAACTGTAAAACTGGCAAGAAGTACGCTTGATTTAAGCAGCTGGGCCCTTTCCCTAGTGCCACATCTTTCTGGAGGCTTTACCCCGACCTTGCCAGCACAAAATAACTTCCAAAGTATGTTTACATCATTTTTGTAACAATCACCTGTTTCCCACCATATAAATTTTATTGTGCACAATTCTATCAACAGCATTGTCATTAATACACTTCCAGACTACAAACACTGAAAACAGGCAATTTTAGTAAGTCTGCTTTTACACTTAGGTAGAGCCTAAATTGCAGGTGTGCACCAGCGGTTCACTTGGTAAGCGAGATGTGAAACTCTAAATGCCTCCTTGATCCTCTCAGGAGTTATCGGTGTTGGGCAGGGAGGGTCCAAAGTAAACAATTTGTGAAGGACCTTGAAATTGTTACCATACTATTCTGTATCACAAAGACCAGATGGCCAATGGAAATAAGCTAGCCAGGCAACCATAGTGAAGACCAATCATATCAAGAGCATTGTGTTAGGTGCCAGAGCTATCAGCTATATGGGTTCTGTCTGGAGAGTTAACTGCCTAGTTCACAAGCCATGGCCATAGCCAATGGTTTCCCAGGTGTATTCTGGGTGTCCCAGGTTTGGTGCAGTTGCCTTCCAGGCGAATGGGAGGCTGAAAGAAGAGATGGCTCAGCTTGTCCTCTATTTCTACTTTATCCCTCCAGAGCAATTTCTCTCTTCTCTGTTTTGTGTGCTGGGCATCAGCCTCCCATTTTATATTTACAAAAGCTTTCAGTACCCAAAATAACTTGAAAATCATTTCCCTGAAGTATTTGGTTTAAAGTAAAAATAAAATTTAATTCACCTTTGGTCAATTTTGTTTTTATCTTTAGGTAGTCAAATAGCTTGAATGAACATATCTTTTATATCTAAATGCATTTTTCTGATTATGTATTTATATACCCTTACTGTTTAAAATGTTTAAAAATACAGAGAGGTTGTAGTCCTCATTCCCCAGGGTAATTACTTGTTTCCATTGTGCTGTATTTCCGTATAGCTTTTATCCTATGCAGATCACATTTTTAGCTTACATTTTTATACAGTGAGAAGCACTTACAAGGAGATGCAGGTCATCTTATGGGTACCATGCTAATGTCCCCATATTGTTCCAATCTGAGCACACGTGCTGCTAAAATAATGTAGGTTAAATTTTATTTTATGTATTGCATTTTCAGTTTCTATTATATTTTAACTTTGCCCACAGCAGGATATTTTTTGGTCTGAGTCCTCCAGGCCACATCTAATTTGTTCTAGTTGCTGGAGAGATTTCTGGCATAGAAAGTATTTTCAGTCTAGGGGGACATGTAGCATTCTCTTTCCAAATCCCCAAAGGGGTGTACTTGTACAAATTTGTCAAAACCATGGTTTTATGATTATGCTGAGATGCAGATCCATGTGACTGAATTTTAAATTCATGCTCCATTTCCTAGAGCCCTTTCTGAAAAAGTAGAAGGGAAAAACAGGCATTCTCATTATGGTGCTACTACCCCTGAAACGTAGTGCTGTAGGATTTTATAACAGCAATATGATGGACAGGCACCTGAACGGCAAAGCTAACTGAAACATGTACAACTGTTTGAAAAGGCTAATTTGGATTGTTCATTTTCTTGTTATTTGACTCCTGTCCCTCCTTTGTGGATTTATGTGTTCACAGAAATATAGCCACACATAAAATATGCAACTAAAATTGTATTGTTTGCATGTCATTCATAACCTAAAATTTTCTAGATTAAGACCAGATTATTTTCTGACATTTAGAAAAAAGACGTTTTAGGTAACAGTCCACTTTTGATTTGATGAGTGGTCTTGGATAAATAGTATGTGGTGTATCTAAGTCACTTTCAAAATTCTGCTAAAGAATAAATCTAAGAAACAGCTAAATTAAGAATGTCATCTTTTCAGTTTATATTTTCACAGATGATTCACTTAAATGACTTTAATCTTGGCACATTTAAAGTGATTACTACAATGAAAAGTATTCATTCTATACACTACATTTTCAATTTTGCATTGAGTTCTCAACACTTCAGAGAAAGGTCTGTATAAATAAGCAGATTTAAAGCAGATGTGGCCAAAAATATGATTTGTCCAAAGATAAACTCTTACAGTATATAAATATCTCTTCTGCTCTTAACAAATAGAACTTTAGGGATGAAATAAGACCTGATCATTTTAGAATATGTATTAAACTCGCCACATGCCACTTCCAATGCCAAGATTCCGCTGAGAAAGGTGAGTAGACTGTGGGTCGCTATCTTAGACTGGCTCATGTCCGAGCAGAATCTCAGGGTCTTCCATAGAACAGATACGAGTCTTAGACCCAAGATGTATTCCAGGGAGAAGTTAAGGAATAGATGGGGCCAAGACTGAAATCTGTGTCTACAAAGTACACAGAGCAACTCAATGATCTTGGGATCCCTGGGAGACTAATCTATCATATCACAGCATCACTCTAGTGGAAATTTATCATTTCAAAACACCTGGCCACTGCAAGTCTCTTTTGTTTCTTCTGTTTTTGGTTGAGGTTAAGACCTACTTTTGGCTAGGGTTTTTGCACCTAAGTTTCTTAACCTGCCCACCTCTTATCAACAAATCAATGCTTTTCTGCCATGAATTTAAACAAGAACGATGCCAGTCTCTGTTTTTAAGGCTGTATATTCTCTTTTGGAAGATAAAAGACATAAATCTGTAAATGTTTCCTGAAGATTCAAGTGCCTTGTGTTTCATATTTTCTGAGACATATCACACTATGATTGTTGAAAGAATATGGATATAACACTTCTTTCAATTATGTACTCTGATTCCCTGGTGGCTCAGATGGTAAAGAATCCACCTGCAATGTGGGAGACCTGGATTAAATTCCTGGGTTGGGAAGATCCCCTGGAGGAGGAAATGGTAACCCACTCCAGTATTCTTGCCTGGAGAAACCCCATGGACAGAGGAGCCTGGCAGCTACAGTCCATGAGGTCGCAAAGAAAATTTGGACACAATTGAGTGACTAAGCACAGCACAGCACATTCTCTTTTGGAAGACAAAAGACATAAATATGTAAATGTTTCCTGAAGATTCAAGTGCCTTGTGTTTCATATTCTCTGAGACATATCACACTACAGTTGTTGAAAGAATATGGAGGTAACATTTCTTTCAAATTATATACTCTGATCTTATTTTAGCTCTTTATATTCAACTATACCAAAAATACTTACTTTACTAAAAATTATACATAGTGAAAATACTGAGTCTTAGTCCTACTTTAATACATTTATGTATGTCCTTCTGTAATATCAGTTTTTAAAAAAAAAAACCTTATGGAACCCTAACTTACACATAGCAAAATTCACCTATACTAGTGTAAAGTTTCACCAATAGTCTGTGTAACCACCTCCACAGTCAAGATACAGAACACTTCCATCACCTCAGAAAGTTCCTCAAATCCCCATGAAATAACGTACTCCTCAACACCAACCCCAGGCAGCCATTTACCTGCTATCTACACTAATGACAATTTTACTACAATTAGATATATCTTTTTTAGGCATCATGAAATGCATATTCTTTTGTGTTTATCTTTTTTGATCAGCATAACTTTTGAGATTTATCCATACTGTTGCACAGATGAATAGTTCATTCCTTTTAAATGCTGAGTTTAAGTCCATTATATGACTATATCACATTTTGTATATTCCTTTACCATGATGAACATTGGGTTGTTTCTAGTTCTTGCCTACTAATGAAAAGGCTGCTGTGAACATTCATGTACAAATATTTGTGTGCACATATATTTTCTCTTACATTGAGTCAAATGCCTAAGAGTGGAATTGTTGGGTCATAGAGTGCTATGTGATTAACTTTATTAGAAACAGCCGGACTTTTCCAAAACGGTTGTACCATTTATTCTTTCCATCAGTTGTGTATAACGGCACTAGTTGCTCCATATCTTTTCTAATTTAAGCCATTCAAGTGGGTGTATAGTGGTGTTTATAATTTGTATTTCCCTGATGACTAAAAAGAGAAAGTTGAGCACCAAAGAATTGATGCTTTTGAACTGTGGTACTGGAGAAGACTCTAGAGAGTCCCTTGGATTGCAAGATCAAACCAGTTAATCCTAAAGTAAATCAGTCCTGAATATTCATTGGAAAAACTGATGCTGAAACTGAAGCCTCAAAATTTGGCTACCTGATGCAAAGAACTGACTAATTGGAAAAGACCCTGATGCTGGGAAAGATTTAAGAAAGGAGAAGGGGACGACAGAGGATGAGATGGTTGGATGACATCATCGACTCAATGGACATGAGTTTGAGCAAGCTCCAGGAGTTCATGATGGGCAGGGAAGCCTGGTGTGCTGCAGTCCATGGGGTTGCAAAGAGTCGGACACATCTGAGCAACTGAACTGAACTGATGACTAATGAGGCTGAACATGTTTTCATGTGTTTATTGGCTATTCATAGATCTCTTCAATAATATATTTGTTCAAATCTTTTGCCCATTTTAAAAATAGGTTGTTTGTCCTTTTGTTCTTTAGTTATAGAAATTCTTTATGTACCTGGAGAAAAATTCTTTAACAGATATACATATTGTGGGGTTTTTTTTTCCCATCTCATGGTTTACTTATTCATTTTCTTAATGCTTAATTCATTACTTAATTCATTCATACTTAATTCATTTTCTTAAAGAGCAGAAGTGTTTGACAATAACATTCCGTAGGATATAATGGGCACCTATGTTTACAAACAAGCTTTGCTAACAAGTGCAGGGAGTATCTCTTATGATACTGTGCCAAGGCAAATTATGTTGTCTATTTCACAATTATTCATAATATATCTGTGGCAAACAGTCCCAGTTTATCAAGCCCCAACTCACCAGCAATATATCACCCCAAATTTGTGCTACCAGGAGTTTCTGTCTCAACAGCCCCTTCATTCCTTTCTTTCCTTTCTCTCCAATACATCTCAATGGAAAGTCTTCTTCATAAAAAAGGATGAATAGGCAGTGAGTACAAACACCTTTTCACTGCAATGCAAGGGTCACCATGACCTCCTTGTTGCATTGGGAAAGTAACTTAAAAGTTTGGTTTTGTTCTAGATTTCAGGAAGAGAAATCTCTGATACATTGACTCAGAAAACGCAAATCTCCTGTTGACCCTCAAAACTGGAACTCAGTGACTTCATCCTTTCTTCTAAGAAAACTAGTGGCCTGTGTTTTATTCATTTCTTTTTGTAATTATTTGTTAAAATGCACTATATCCCCAGCACTGGTACTAGAAAAGCCTGAAATGTCTAGAGTAGTGTGTATCATGTCTTTTAGTTTATTGTTAATGAAACAGTGAGCATCTTAAGAACAGAAATATTATTCATTCTTCTGTGCTCAGTATTGGTATATGGGTACTTACTAAATGTAGTTAATGTCTGAATGATTGTATGTATGTGTGCATGAGCAAAGTGTCAGAGAGAGTTGTCTTGCTTGAGTTTTCTATATTTTCCATGATGGAAGTTGTTTTTTATGATGGGAGATTTATAACCAAATAGCTACAGCCACTCCAGGAAAATGATAATCCAGATCTCTACCAACATCCCAGTGAGGAAGTCAACTAATACTCTGAGTAAGGCTTGTATCATTTTGATTCCTAATGATTAAAATTTCCCAAGTAGAAGATAATGCACCAGACCTTGGACATGAAGAGGGTCATAAGAAAATCATTTCTTCTTAGATTAAATCTGAGGTAAATTCAATAATGAAAAGAATATTGACTACCACTATAACAAGTAGTATTTGGTACACTTTACAAAACACTTTCATATACAGTTTCCCACTGGATCTTTCCAATATCCCTGGAAGATAGCCACAAGTAATATTGGTATACCTACCCCCACTATATACTGCTGGAAATGAGGTTTAGCAGCAAAATGGAGTAAAAGAGCTCTAGAACTCTTTTTTACTGTCTTTCTAGGATAACCCCCTTACTGACAGGGTGTCATGATGGTAGTCTCTGTTTCCCATGATTTTTAAATATTATTCCTTTGTTGTGTGCCAAGAAATGAGATAAATTATCCTTATTACAGTGTATGTTTGTGGAAGGTACACTCTGCATAGTAGTAAAAAAAACTCAATTGTTAAGCAAAGTTTTGACAACAAATTCCATGGGGATGAGCCCCACAGAAGTCATAACTCTGTGAACCCTCAAATTCCTTTTTCTATACAAACTCTATTTCATAAGGTGTTAACAGGAACTTGCTGAGATGACTGTTTTCTCTTCAGTTCAGTCACTCAGTCATGTCTGACTCTTTGCGACCCCATGGACTGCAGCATTATAGGCTTCTCTGTCCATCACCAACTCCCGGAGCTTGCTCAAACTCATGTCCATCGAGTCAGTGATGCCAGCCAACCATCTCATCCTCTGTCATTCCCTTCTCTTCCTGCCTTCAATCTTTCCTAGCATCAGGGTCTTTTCCAATGAGTCATTTCTTTGCATCAGGTGGCCAAAGTATTGGAGCTTTAGCTTCAGCATCAGTCCTTTCAGTGAATATTCAGGACTGATTTCCTTTAGGATTGAGTGGTTTGATCTCCTTGTGGTCTTAAAATACCCTTAATTGTCTTTATGTTATACTTGTCCAGGAGGAATTCCTTAATTTAGACACATCTATTCAGGAATTTTACTGCCTTGGCTTGTTAGCTGTAGACAGGAGCTTGGGAGGAAGGATCTTTGAGCTGCTAATCACTCCAGTTCAATCCTTCAAGGAGCAAAGTGAGGCAGCACTATGTGTGAGTTATCACATCAGGATATACTAGAGAACTGCTCACATTTGGAGAACAGTCTTCAATTGCAAGCACAGCCATCAGTGAAATAACTGTAGCTTGACATTAATCTTGTAGCAGGATTACATTTCAGGCCATTGCATTGCAGAAGATGAAGTGTGTTTGCCTCTGCCTCAGTGACAATGGTGTAACTGTATGCTTTGTAATTGGGTCCTAAGGAAGGAAAACTCAACTTTGTTCAGGATCGGGACTGGGTAATTGAACAACATTTGAGTTTCTGTTATTCCCACCAATAGCTGAGAGCTATGACTGAGAAAAATTCAATTAATCCCTCTTTCTCAAACAACTATATTTCTGCACTCTTATTGGCCTCTATAATAGCTCATGAAGGGTAAATAGTTCTCTTTATTAACGCTTCATTAAGAATTTTTATATCTATGTGACAAGTGGTGCATTCTTTGCACAGAATAAAGTACTTGGAGACTTGATTCCAGCTGGTCTGGATTGGAAAACTCATTACTGTTCTTAGCCTGACTGCCAGGAAACTCCTCAGGGGAGAAATATAGCCTTGTATATATGGAAACACTCAAACTGGATTGGTCAACTTTTACAAATAAACCATTGGAAAATGTAATTTAGAGGGAGAAGCATATCAATTGCAGATTGTTTTCTTAATTGTCCCTGTTATTTCCCAGTTTCAAATTTTAGGTATTTTTCATAACAAAAATAATTAAAAGTAGGGAACAAAGCTCATCATTCAGTCTTTTAAAACAACATTTCTGTAATGACAAAGGGAATTATAAATGACTTTATAATTTGGAGGTACAATTACAAGATCCTTTATAGTTAGGCAATTGATAGTCATCTTGACCAAGTTTTAGACTCAAGTCACCATCTCTTGACTCAAAAATCGGCAAAATCAGGTTAGAATAGACAAGCAATTGTTTCCAGTGGAGAGGATTAAAACACAGTTATGAATACATTCATCTTCCTTGGCCCAGGAACTCTATCCCATAATACCATTTGCATAATGGGTTACTTTGTTCCCTTTTAAATGTTAAATTTGGAACATTTTATTCCAAGAGCCATCAAAAAATAAACAAGCGGAGTTCTTAGCCCACAGATTTTCATATGTATCTGAGGCTAAAAATCAGTCCATTTCGCCTGTATTTAGGGAAGGATAAGCACTTTCTCATTTGTTTACACACCCAAGATGTTGTGGCTCTAAAGAGTTGTAAATATAGACAAACGGAAGTTAGTATCTCACTTCATCTACCACACACTCAACAAGACACACACCCACACACACACCCCCTCTGCTCCTTTCTGAAGGAAACTGGGAAAGCCATTTTGTTTGTTGGTTGGCTTCTGACTGTCCAGCTCCCTCCCTGTCTCCGATGCCTTCTACTCCTGAGCTGTACGCCTTAATCAATGCAAGCCTGCACTCTTTCCTCCCCTGGGTCCCCAGTGCAAATGAACCTGACCTATGTCTAATTGCCTGGATGGCAAAGTGGTAACTTAAAAACCAGTCACTGCACATGGAGGATCTATTATTCAACTCAAGTGGAACACATTTAGGTTTTGAAGAGGGTGTCTTGGGCTACATGGGCTCCCCAGGTGACTGGGGTTGCAAAGAGTCAGATGAATGAAAGTGAAAAGTGAAAGTGAAGTTGCTCAGCCGTGTCCGACTCTTCACGACCCCATGGACTGCAGCCCACCAGGCTCCTCTGCCCATGGGATTTTCCAGGCAAGAGTACTGGAGTGTGTTGCCATTGCCTTCTCCGAAAGAGTCAGGTACGATTAAGCAAATGAGCATGCATCCTGGGGATACATAATAGCTGAGTTTAGTCTTTAGTGGAGGGAATTCAAGGTACAAGGTTGACCAGCAGATAGATCTTTGGCGGGGGTAGAAAATTCCATGTTCTCTCATACACCATGTAGAGGTAGTTTCTCCTGTCCCCAGTTCAGCCCTGCACAGGGCTCAGTTCAGAGAGGAAGTTAAAAAGCACTGCAGCCAACCTGTCCTGATGTTTGGGAGTAGTGATCAGTACAGCAATTGCCCAGAAGATTAGAAAGTGCCCCCTTCCAGCCTGAGTTACTATAGAAACTACTCTGCAGCATCTCAGCCGCCTAGAGCTTAAAGTTCTGCTTTTCTAAAGCTTCTCACGTTCTATTTGTATTGGTACTGGCTTTTTTGGGGGGTGGGAGATTTAAACTTTGTTGGCAAGGCTCTAAGTAAAGAGATTTTATGCTTTTTAATGGTAAAAATTCAGCCTCCCTTATGGGTTTTCCCCAACACAGCTTTTCACATAGCCAGTGGATGGGTCTCCTTGGAAACAGCAGCAGCTCAGTTTGATGACAATCTCTCTCTGTACCCTCGGCTGCCTATTCCCAGCAGTTGATGCCCTGACTAGAGCAGGACACTGAAGACCACGAGTGACAAGCATCAAATCTGTGATTAAGCTGGTGGGAGGTAGGCTTAGGTAACAGTGGGGGTTCTGCCAAACCAAGATACTATCCAGGGAACATGGGTAGCTCCGTACAAGGTTGCAACAAAGGGGGGTACCAGTTGTTCTCAAAGTGAGGGCCCAACAGTAGGCTGAGCCCAATCGTGAGAAATTTGACAATCAATGTTGAGGTTCAGGCAGTTAGGCAGGGCTGTATCACCAGGTAAAGGACGCGGGCTCTGCTACTGGGCAAAGAGACTTGTTAGCAATGGGCAGGCCTGAGTGATAGAAAGGGGACTAAGGGATGTTCCAGAACCAGCACTCAGATACAGGGAGTACAGCTGTATCTGAGTAATCTGTACTGGGATACTCAGTACTCAGCAGTACAGATACAGCTAAGATCTGGATTTGGGGAATACAGGTGGGGTGGAGTGCCTGGGTATTTGGGAGCAAGGGGCAGAGTTTTGTTATCAGAACTGGACCATTGAAGGAAGGAAGAGGCTGAATGAGGGGAAATGTGTGGTGTGGGTCTATTTCTATCTTATAGCACAATCTAAGAAAAGAGGCACAACAAGCCTCTAGGATAAGGGTGGAGGCAACACCATGGTTGAACCAGAGGATCAGGAACTCAGAGTATGTGTGAATACTTGCTGTTGGCTGGTTGATGGGAGAGAAAACAGATTAAAAAAAACAGCAATATCCACGGTTGCTGTTTTTATCTGTCTTGCATCTTCTATTTCCCCCTCTCTCTCCTTATCACCAGTCTTAATAACTGCTTTTACTAATATCTTAAAGGTCTTTGAGAGGGATTACTTTTAAAGAATGTGTTAGGGTAGGGGAAAGCTTGGAGAATTATTCCTTTCTCTGTGTGTGACTACACTGTGTTTCGGAGTCTGCTGCCCAGTATTGGCTGCATCTGGGATTCAACAAGCAGGCAGAGACACGTGGGGGACGCAATCCAAATGCTCATAGATGATAAAAGGGACCTTATATCACGTATTGGGCTCTTTCCCCAGGGAAAATCTGGGGACCTTGTGAAAATGCAGAGTCCCAAGCCCCCAGATTCAGGATGCTCTGCAGGTGGCTCTGATTCAATAGGGCCCTGTAGGGACACTTTGGGGAAGTCAAGCATAGACTCCCCTACCCCAACCCACCACTAATATCACTGTGCCTGTCTGGGTGGAATTGATATTGGACATTCCTCATTTTGAGAGAGTGCAGGTAGAAAGCCTCCCCATCAAACTTCAAATAGCAGCTTTCCCTACACACACCAATGTCCAGTGCAGGGAAGGAGGAGGTGTTCCAGGTGCCCAGTGGCCAGTGCTCTGGGATCAAACCCAGGAGACACTGAGGCAGCAGGAGAGGAACTTTCTCAGGGAAGCTACAGTTGCTTTACCATTGAGCCCTAAGCCTTATTTTTCTTCCATTCTAATCACATGAGCAGAGCTAAGTGGGTTTCAGAAATGAGGAACAAAAGAGGGAACCTACAGCCTGTTCTTTCTCCCAGTTGCTCTCCTCCACAGCTACTAGAACCCACCAATTTGTTCTGCATCCTGAAGACTAGTTTTTTATATCCATCTTGGGAAAAAAATGGATTCATGAGACCAACCATCAGAAGGAGGTTGTGACTTCTTAGTGTGAGCCAGTTTTAAGTACAAGCAGTTGTTGAGGCAGAAAATTCCCCAGTGGCAGGCTTGATGGATGATATGACATTGTCTCCTGGGGACATGGTGAGTTGCTGCAGAATTGTGCAACTTAAAATAAATGATCACTCTGAACAAGGGCTGACAAGCTTCATGTCTATGCTTCTCATCACAATTCTAGTAGTGGAGCTTCCCAGCCTCTAGGTTAACCCCTTTCACTTTGGACCAAAAATCTGGAGCAGGAACATGGGTGGGATCATAAGATAACTTTTCTTTGGATAAGCAACTTTCATCTAAGGATCTCCAAGTACTTTAAAATAGTAATTAAATTGCCACAACACCTTCACATGCCTAATTATTATCCATCCACCATCCCTAGCTCTGTGCCAATACTTAAAGATGAGAAACTTGAAGGACAGCCTGGCTAGACTTCAATGGCTGAGCTTATCATAGAGGTAAACCCCAAATTCAACATCCTTCATTTCTAGTCTAGTACTACAGAGGGCTAAAAATGATGAAGATGACCATATGATACTTATACATATACACACTGTGAAGTACTATTAGTAGAAAAGAAGAATAAAATATGTATATTGAATTTACAACTTAAACTACTATATATATCCTACCTTTTAACCAATTTTTCCCTCTCAAGAAATTTAGCTCCATTCTGTTTCAGTTTGTCTGTCTTTAATGGGGTTCCCTAATCACCTACCGTGGGCTTTCCTGGTGGCTCAGATGATAAAGAATCCACCTGCAATGAGGGAGACCCAGGTTCAGTCCCTGGGTTGGGAAGATCCCCTGGAAGAGGGCATGGCAACCCACTCCAGTATTCCTGCCTGGAGAATCCCCATGGACAGAGAAGCCTGGTGGGCTACAGTTCATGGGGTTGCGAAGAGTTGGACACGACTGAGCAACAAAGCATGCACACAATTGCTTACATTACTTCATCATAAGTGCTGACGACTTGTCAGGTGGAATGTTCTACAACCTCCGAAAAGGATTCATGTTTCTCTGTGAGACAGCATCACCTCATAATTTGAAATGGATTATCCTAATATGGGACTTAACCTTAAATTTTTTATGATCAAAGCTGTTATTCACTTTATCAGAATTTCCTTCCTCTTCATTTTAGTTCATGGCCACTGGCTTGTATGATACTATCTTATCTAAGCCAGTCACAATTCTTCTTTTTTTGGAAAGCTGGTACTAATACCACCACCAAGGTTAGAAACAAGAACTATAGTTAAGACCCAAAATTATTGGTGGTCCTAAAATGGATCTCAGCGTCTACTCTGAGGAACATCAGTTTCTCATTTAATATGTGGAATTGGAAGTAGCCACCTGGGGATAGGTTAGAAAGTAGCAGGGCTGCTTAGAGGGACTTGGGACAGAGTTGCAGATGAACAAAGCAGCTAAATTAACAGTCTTTGCCAAGCAGTCCACTAGGTTCACTCTGAGCTGTGGGCCACGGAGGAGATCAAGATAACGAGAAGATCCACACACGACTTCAAGATGAGCCAGAGAAGCGCACACACGTGGAAAGGTCAGAGAGAATGTTGCCACCACCAAGGCTATGGGAAAATGAGGAAACTAAAGAAGGTAGCCAAGGTGGGTCCTTCAGGTGTTAGTCATGGGGTTACTTCCTGAGAGAAAGGCAGATTTGCAAGTTCTGGATGAGCTACCAATTACCAAGCATATTTGATGGAACTGTGAATACATGATATAATATGTTTACGTATTGAGATTTCTTTTAAGATTTACAAAGAAAATAATGTATACTGTTCGTAGTATGTCAGTTATAAAACATTTCTACAGAGATCTCCTTTATGAGGCAAGTGAGAAACATCTCCAAATGGCTAGAGTGAAAATCTGTAGAAATAAAAATTTCTTGGGATTTCTTTTAGAAATCATGAATAATATTCTAGGACAAAATAGAGAAATAAGTTCCTGAGGTGGGTGGGTGGGGGGGAAGGTAAGTAATGAGACTACTGAGGATTAAGGAGAGACAGTCACATAAGAAAGGCACGAACACTCACGTAACACTGAGCAGTCTATGATGTGGTGTGTTATTTAAGGCTCTAAACAGCTGGATGTGTTAGGAGCACAAAGAAAACAGATGACCTGTCTCAGGTTGGCAAGTGGGTGATTTGGGCCTGGAATCAGCAAAACAAGTCCAAGTCCTGGGTCTGCATCTCTCTCGCTGTGTGACCATGGTCAGTTCCCTGCCTCTCAAAGCCTCAGCTTTCTCCCAGGGCTGCTGGGAGAATTAAAGAGGATGCTGCACAGAACACGCTCAGTGTGGAGCCTGGTACATCACAGAGTGCACACGATAAAATGTTAGTGCACATCACAGGTCACAGCAGCCTTCCCTACATGGCAACAAGACTGATGAAAACTAAACAACATGCAATGTCTCTGAACTGATACATGAAAGTGAAACACTCTTTTCCATCGTAGCCTCTCTGGGTGCTATGCCTGACTCCAATGTTGCTCTATTTTCACAAAATAATTTTAGACCATCTCCATTGTGAAGGCCCTTAAGGCTTACTTAAACTATACACACGTGTGTGTTTTTATTGGTAGCCAATCTTGGCCACCAACAACAATTTACTTTAAAATTATTTTTTCCCTTCAGAAATCTGTCGTTTAGAGTTAAACCTAACGAACGAGAAACATAATCAAGAGGGGACAAGAGGAGATGGCTTTTTGTGTGTGTGCCTTGCAAGCCATCCCCAAAGGCAATTCTAAATAAGGATTTGTATAAACATCTTGAGTAATGATGTTTAATACATGACTTCCTGAACTCATTACCTGAAGGATGTCCCTCATCTAAGCTTGACTTTTAAAATATTTTTTTTAAACATAAAAGCCTCATTCTCTCATAGTCATACTTGCGCTGTTGGCCTCGGTTCACTTCTGGAATAGTGAATACTGGGAAGGAAAGGAAGAGGGAAAGACCAAAGGCAGAAAGGGAACGATGGGAAGAGAGAGACACCAAAAGTGAAAGGGCAAGTTGAGGCAGAGAAAATCAAACCAGCTTAGAAACATCACAGAGAAATCTACCTTGTAGACAACAGACCCTAATTATAGTTTGCTTTTAAAGACTTAACTCATACTGCTCTTTGTTTTGTGGAAGGGGGGAGAGGGCTTATAATGGGCTGCAATAAACTTCCCAGTCCAGCCCCAATCATTTTTTTCTTCTGCTCTGGGAAAATGTGCTTTAGTATAATACCTCAACCTTTCAAAAAACTGAACCTTTTAGGAGAACATTTCTTTTGCCCTCATATTTCGGATGCTCATTTACCACCTGTGCCTTTCTTTGCTCTTGTCTCCTCAAGGTCCCCGGAGAAGCAGGGGCTTGAGGAGGAGGAGTTGTGGGAAAGGAAGGAAGCACGCAGAGTCCTCTTATGTGAATAAAGTGATTAACAGAAAGTATAAAAGAGGCTTCTTCCCCTGTTCACAAAGCACATTTTCTTCAGAAACTGGCAGAGCTCCCAGACAATTTGCTCTGGGGACATACTCTGGCTAAACTGCTGGCAGTGTGGGCCTTGGGGCCTCCAGATGGGTTTGGGGGGCCCTGGGGAGGGAGCACTACCAAGGGGGGAGGAGGGAAGGACTCAGCGCAGCACCGGCAGGGCCAGCGTGGGTCACTCACAGAGCAGGCTAGGTGCTCTCCCAACCACCTCATTGCCCAGGCCTCTGGGCCACTGACACAGCTGTGGACAGGCTGAGGGGCTGGCAAGGGGAGAAGCTGGCTCCAAGGTCCAAGATGAAGGAACCTAAGTGGTCAGTGCCGGGAAGGAGCAATGAAGGATTGGGCAGTCCCCACGAGCTGGCCCGGGGAGCAGGCTGTTTTGAGCTGCACAGAACAGCTTGGAGGGCAAGGCAACCCTGTCCTCTAGCACCAAGCTAATTGTGTCTCCTGACTCTCTGCCTAGTCCAGGGATCTGAGCAAGCCACAGGGTAGGTTTGGGGAATGATCCAGAGGCAAAGATTGCTGCCACATTCCCTGGGCCCTGCACTCAGCACTGTCACCACAGCAATGCCCAGCCTGCCCCTTGCAGCTTCCGCTGGATAGTGTTTTCAACAAACACTCACTCTGGAGTACTTCTAATGAACTGGAAATCAGCAGGCACTCCATGAACCGTGATGCGGGTTGGTGGGGAAAGGAGGGGGAAGGGGACCAAGGCCATCAGCTTCTGAGGCTACTGCCAACTTCCTTGCTAACTTTTAGTTCAGTCAGATTAGGGTTCCTGATAGGGAGACTTTAAAAAGTGATTTTCCCCTATGGTAGAACTTGGAAAAGGTCTATGACCATGAATTATTCAGGGTCACCCACGGATTTAGTTTCCTGTGTCTTCCAGATACTCTCATGTGGATTCTTGACTAGCTTGGATATCAACAGAAAGGGTATGGGACACATTTGCCTCTCTGCTGCCTTAAATGTCCACCAACCAGGATGCCTTGAGGCTGTTAATAAAGCTGAGAACTGGTGGGCAAGTTAAGCAGGCTAGCCTGCTGCTTTTATCTTTCTCTGCTCTTTCCCCCAACGGAATAGCCTCTGTGTGTGTGTGTGTGTGTGTGTGTGTGTGTGTGTACACAACTCATCCCTGATCATTTCAAAAAATTCAGAAAATACAGAAAAATGTAAAGAACTCCATCAACTGGAAACAAGCATGGTTGGCCTGATAGAACACATTCCTCATGATTCATTATACTATATTTTGATGGGAGATGATAGGATGCATATATTTTTATATGCATTTTATATTTTATATTTATAATCAAATTTTTTTACCCTACAATTTATCACAAATATTACCCTTCCACATTCATAAGTATAGAACTATGTTATTATTTTTAATAGCTGTTTAATAACCCAGGATAAAAATGTGCTATGATCTATTTAATCAATTGACTGTAGTTAGGTGATTTCAGTTATCACCAGATTATTGCTGATGGAAACAAGGGTCTTTGTATAAGCATCACTGAATCCTTATCAGGTAATTCTCTTAAGATGAATTCTGCAATGTAGAATTGCTGGGTCAAATCTGCTTATCTTTTTAAAGGCACTGATGCATCCTTTCGAAATTTCCTATCACAAGCAAAGCTCTACTAATATTCCATCCTTCCAAAAATCAATGAAGCCACCCATTTTCCTCCCCTGCCCTGGACACTTGGCATTATGAATCTTTTTCATCTTTTTCAGTCTGATGGTTTTAAATGATAGATCTTATTTGCTGTTTGAATTCAGTGTTCAGTGTTTCCTCTCCTCTTCTGTCATCTCTTGGAGTTCTTTCTCTATTAGCATCCCCTCCATCAATGATGAGCATCAGCGGAGCACTTCCAGTGTGTGGGCACTGACTTTACTGAACATCAGTGCTACGGGAGCAGCACCATCTCAGGTGCTCTGGGGGTGGAGGGACGGCCTGGAGGAACGACAGCCTCAGGGAGGAGGAGATGGCTATGTTAGATTTGATGAAATGGTGACAGCAGGATGGGTAGGAAAAGGTCGTTTGATGCAGAGGAAAAAGTATAAGCAAAGTCACCGAGGCCTGTGTTCCAGGGTGACCGGACTGCGGGATGGCCAGGCTGATATGAGCTCTCTGTGCTGTACAATGGAGTTTAGATTATTCTATAGTGATGACAGAGCTTAAGGAAGGGTTTTAGAGGATAGCAGTGATCAAATGCGTGTTTACAAAGTTCATTTTGGCAGTGGTGTGAAGGAGGAAAGGAAGTGGGAGAGAGCAGTTGAAGCAGGAAGACCAATAAAAAGGCTGCTGAAACGGTCTGTGTGAAGACGCTGAGAGCAGGAAAGAGGTCAGGGCAGACAGGCAGGGAGCAGAGGAATACAATTTCCAAGACTGGTAACTGAGTAGGAGAAGCAGGGGAGACGTTCAGGAAGAACTGGAACAGAAGAGAAGGTATGAGCTTTGGCAAAAAAATAAATAAATAAAAAGGAAGAAAAGATGGATTCCATTTTGAACATACTATACGTAGGTGACCATTTGACTTTGGATAGATACAGCCAAAAGGAAAGTATAAATATAGATTTGGGACCCTGAGAGCTGCTGGGGCTATGGATACAGGCAAGGGGATTAGGGGCGCAGAGAATCCACACCCTGATTGCCAGGAGCCCTTCCCTAAGGGGTCCCTACACCCCCATATGGGCTGTACAGCCAGATGACTGCTTTGTCCTTGTCCTCAGCTCGTGAGCCTCTTTTCTTTCTCTCAGAGGTGTCCAGCTCATTACCAGGAAAGAGTAGATCAAATGTAGCCAATTCATATAAAAACTGGAAAAAAAATAAGCTCTTTCTCTTACGTTACAAACAGTAAGCCTTTGTTTAAAAGGTATTTGTTAACACAAAGAAATGACTTCTTAGTGGTGTGGCAACTGGGTGGGAGAGATCTGGGGGACCAAAGCCTTTCTGAGCTCTGCCAGGTCATGTCAACAAACCACCATCCAAGCCTGCCCTGTGTTGGCGGCTCTGCTCCGCTGTTAGAGATCCAAAATTCAAAGCACTGCCAGCCTCTGAGGAAAGCGTTTATAACTTGAGTTTGCCTTAAGACAGAGCTTTGCAGCCAGAGACCTACTGCCAGGAGCCAGGTTTAAGCCCCGGGACCTGAAGAGGAACAGGGGGTGCATCCTGGTGCCGTCACCTGAGTGTCTTCTCAGTTATGGCTTGAACAGCTCAATTAAAAGGACAGGGAGTGGCTGTCTAAATTTAAGTAGAAACACAGTGAAACAAATCTGGGTCATTTTAGCCTACTTTGTTCTCTTCAGCATCTTTTGGTTTATTTTTTTTAATTGGAGTTCATTCGCTCTACAATGTTGTGTTAGTTTCTACTATATAACAAAGTGAATCAGCTATATGTATACACATATCCCCTCTCTATCACCACAGAGCATTTAGTAGATTTCCCTGTGCTATACAGTGGGTTCTTATCTTCAGCATTTTAATATATATTTATCTAGAAAAACTAAAATTGCCTCAGAGAGTCTTCAGGGATGGAGATATGTGTCAGCTCTCAGCTTCATGTTTCAGCAGCTGACATTCTAGCTTGTCTCCAGACCCAGAAAACCTTACTCTGACTCGACTAGAAATCACTCTACCTTTCTTTTAATCCTGTCTATTTTTCTCCCTGGCTCCCTTCAAACCCTCTTTGTCTGTTGCATCAAATCAGGGATGCCTACTGCATCTGGAAACGCAGCTCTGGCTGTGCCCAGGGAATCAGACAGGGACTGCCAACCACACCCACGGCTTCAATGCACATCATTCCATGCACTTCAGGAAATGAGTCTGCGGTGGATGCACCCCACTCACCAAAACTGATGAATAAACAAACAACGCCTCTATTATTTCAGTACTAAGGACTTAACTAGAAAGGATGTATCTTAAAAACAATATTTTGCTCCATGATTTGTATTACTTCATGGCTTTCCCTGTTACAAATATATGGATGTCATTAACTGCAAGTCAAAAAATGAAAGGTTTCTTAAATAAATTAGGCATTTGAGGTATAGGGGGATGGCACAGAGAACATATCCCATGCACTTATGCAGGGAAGCAACAATGCAGAACGTGGGAATAAATGGCTCCCATCCAGTGCTGAACCTACACAAGATAAACAAACCATAAAGTAAAGACTCTGCCTGAAATGTGGGAGACCCAGTTTCAATCCCTGGGTCAGGAAGATCCCCTGGAGAAGGAAATGACAATCTGCTCCAGTATTCTTGCCTGGAGAATTCCATGGACAGAGGAGCCTACAGTCCATGGGATCACAGAGTTGGACACGACTGAACACTAACACTTTCACTAAACCCCTCAAAGGAGGAGGCAAGGCAAGAGGGAACAGGACACGGAGAGATTCCAATCTCTTATTCAGTCCATCACACAATTCTAAGCCCAAATGGTTAGAGTTCCCAGGCAGAGGAAATGATTTCCACTATGAAGGAGGAAGAGGCAAACTCCCTGGGGCACCAGTTTCCTTAATGACAGGCCACCCTGAGAAGCGGGCAAGGCTCCTTTAAGTATTCATGGCAAAAATTCCTGCAGTATCAAAGATCAAAAGAGCTTTGTAATGTAAGGCAACACTTTTGAGACTGTTGACACTTGCAATAGAAATTAACTTCAAAACATCTTACTTCTGTGCTCACTGTATGGGCTTCCAAGTGCAGGGCCCTGAAGGTGAGTGACTCACACCTATCTGTGTAAACACGGCATCTTCTATGGCTTCCATGTTGCTTTACCTTCATAAACCTTCTTTTTCTGTTAACTGAATACACATTTAATTACCCAGGCCCTTCAGTGTTCACATAAACAAAAACTACTCCAGAAGCAGTTGAGTAGCACAGATCTCGCTTCCTTCAAAGCTTCTCTCTATATAGACACACTCCATTATAGTACTTTCACCTATGCGTGCTAAGTCACTTCAGTCATGTCTGACTCTTTGTGACCTTGTGGACTGTAGCCCGCCAGGTTTCTCTGTCCATGGGATTCTCCAGGTAAGAATTCTGGAGTGGGTTGCCATTTCCTGCTCCAGGAAATCTTCCCAACCCAAGATCTAACCCTTGTCTCATATCTCCTGCATTGGCAGGCAGGTTCTTTACCACTAGTGCCTCCTGGGAAGACTTAGTTTATTTCTTTAACATTTCCACATTATTTCCCCAAGTGTGTAACTGCCATGACCCTTTAAAGTGCCACACCAGCAACATTTGGGTAGATATTAAAAGACACAGTTGTGAATGTGAGCCCCTGCTTCTTTCTCACCGTGCAAACTTGGCGCTTTCATGTGTCATTAATCTTGAAACAGCAGCAGCAGAACCAGAGTGGCTGTTTTCTGCTGGGATCTGTGTGTTCTCCACTGGGGTGACAGTGAGCCCTGCCAAGTTCTTCTGAGACACAGCACACTCTGGCCAACATTCAGGGCTACCAAGCCATTATTATAATAATATATCAGAAGATTTTCAACTTAACAAGCTCAGTTCAGATACGAGAATCACATAAGATCAACTAGGAAAAAAAAAAAAAAATCCCTCCCTATCTATTTGTCCTGAATGGGAAAGCTGATAGCCAAAGAAAAGTCAGGGTTCTAGAAGAAGAGTTTCTACAGAAAACCCAAAGGGCCAAACACCAGTGGAAAATATACAGACTCTGGGATGCTGCCCTGATTCCTTCTGCACCCCAGGGCTTGTCTTCCCGCATTTTCGTTGTTCCTCCTGCTGTCCCTGTCTGCACACAGCCGTGCAGCAGTGATCACAAGTGATGACAAACAAGCACAGCTCCCAGAGCCATGCTGCCTGGGCCCAGGACCAGGCTTATTTTCTGTGTGACCTTGGGCCATTAACTAGTTTCTCTGTGCTTTATTTCTTCATCTGTAAAATGGGCTGCTTTGAGGATTAAATGAGTGGATGTCTTTTGCACAATGTCTGATATTAGACATAATCTGTTCCCTCTGCTCAACCCTTGGTCTTTGTTAGGCTGTGACAAGAACATGGATGGATCTTTCCAAATATGAAATAAGGGCAACTTTGGAACCAAATTCCAGAGTCTGCCTGTGGGGATTTGGGCAGATTTAGAGCAGTAGTACTATGCTAAAAAATGCTTTATGTATAAATCCTCTCATGTAATCCATAAGATACCTATAAGAGATTTACATTAGCTATTCTTCAACTAAACATTCCTCCCAGGACCCTTACTCTTGTGTAACTCCTCCCATATTGACTCTGGACTTGGTCACAGGCTTACTCTGGCCAATGGGACCAAGAAATGTAGATTAGTAGAAATTTGGTAAATGCTTATACATTAAATCTTGCACCTTTAGAATGCTGCCACCTCCATGTCACAAAGTCTAGCCTCCTTAAGGATGCAAGAGAACAGGGAGAAAGAGGCCACGGGCCATGCTGATCCCCACCCCTCGCTGGTTTTCCAGCTGAAGTTAGTTAACCTGAACAAGCCCAGGTAACATCAGCAATTAAAAGAGCCAGTCAACTCACAAAATCATTAGAAACAATAAATTATTGTTGTCACCAAGTTTTAGAGTTATTTGTTACTCTGCAGAGAATAACTAAAACAGAAATTAGTGAGTACAGTGATTCCATAACAGAAACTTAAAAACAAGAGGCATTGGCTTTGGGACTAGATAGTTGGCAGAGGCCGAAAGGGCAGTTAGGAATTTTTTTTTTTTTGGAGGCTGAAAATGGGCCACCTGAGTTGCTGAAACAATCTGCAAAACTATAATCTGTAGTCATTTGTAAGGCAAAAAACACATATCTAATAAATTTGTGGGTCTGAGCTAAAGAAGTTTTCAGGTAGAAGTGCCAGAAGTGCTAGAAGTGCCAATAGGTTTTTTTTTTTTTCTTAACTTTGCTTAGAAAGGTACGCAAAGAGAGAAAGATGAGTTAAAGAAGGAACCGCTGAGTTTAAAAGCAGAATTTAGAGGAAATTAGGAGGACCTGGAACTTGCTGAGTTTAGAAATAAAACTGTTCCTCATTTCCATCCTCTCCAGACGGCAAAGGATTCTCAACATAAGAAATGGTCTCAGTGTAAAGATTACTCAAAATTGTGGCTGTAAGATCCTTTATTATGACCTTTAAAAGACTTTGAGTAGATCTTTTCAACTAGACAAAAGCACTTCTAAGATAAATAGATGCCTAATCTCGAAATAGCTCTCAGTAATCTGGAGCTGGGCTGCCCAGTGCAGTAGCCACGAACCACACATGACCATTGCATAAATACTTGGAGTGTAGCTAATCCAAACTGAGAGGTACTCTAAGTGTAAAATATACACTAGATTTCAAAAAATAGTAGGAAAAAAGCAAAATACCTTATTAATAATTTATTACATTGATTACCAAACTGAAATGGTAATATTTTGGATATATTCAGTTAAACAAAATGTATTACTTAAATTACTTCCATTTGTTTCATTATGAAAGTGTGGCTCTTACAACTTTAAAAAATACGTATGTGGTTCATATTGGTAGCTTACATCATATTTCTATGAGACAGCACTAGTGTAGAAAAAGGCCTGTCCCAAGAAGAATCTTAGGTATAGATTTTATTTAATGAAATAAACAATAATAAGGTACATAGAAAATCCATAATGTTTTTAAAGGAATCCTGTCAGATTCAAGCAAGTATCTAAAATGATAGGAGACTTCTAGACCACCCAACTTTCTACAATCAGTATGCAGGCTGAGAAAGCTACATAGCTGCAATTATAGGCTATTTGTATTTAAAAAGAAATGACATCTCAGAAGATGGAGCCAAGAACCAGAGGACTGAATCCAGAGAAGACCTAGACCCTTATCAAGAAAGCTTGCCTGCTTGAGTTGGAAAACCTGATAATATGTACCCAGATAGATTTCAGAATTGCTATTCTATGGAGCAATTACTGCAATTGTCTCCTATTGTGTTATTTTTGAATGGGGATATCTATTGGGGTTACCACGCCCCTGTTTCAACACTTTATGTTGGGTATATGGTTTAGTTTACAGGCAGAATTTAGAGGAAATACATAGGACTTAACCTTAATCTCTGATTGCAGAGAAGTTATCCATGAGAAACCCTATCTATATCTGTACCAGATTCAGATGACAAGATCATGGCTTTGAGTCTAATGGGGTCATTGGATGAGATCTCAGGGGTCTTAGGAGGGCAGTGTATTTTTCCTATGGTAGGAATTTAAATAATTGTGACCATGGGGTGAACCTGATGGATTACAAATGACCACACATTATTTAAAATTTTCTAATTAAGAGGTAGAGTTTATTCCTCCCACCCTTTGAATCTGGGCTGATCTTTTTACTTCTTTGTCCAACTGAATGTGGTGAAGTGGTGGTGTGCGATATCCCCAAGCCCAGACCATAAAAGGACTTACAGCTTCTATTCTTGTCTTCTTGGTACTCTGAGAATACCACACTCTTATAAAGCTCAAAAGGAAAGGCCACCCCAGCTGTTCCATCCCTTGCTATTTGAGGTCCCAGATGTGAGGGTGTCACCATCTTAAATCTGCATCTGACTGCAATCAAATGAATAGGTCCAGGAAAAAACCATAGTAAGAACGACTCAGCTGGACAAAGAATTAATAAATAATAATAAAAAACCTGATAAGCAATGAATCATTGTTGTTTTCAGCCATTACTGTGAGGTGATGTGTTCTACAGCAACAGATAACGAATATCTATCCATGGTCTAACAAGGAATAGAGTGGAGCAGATGGGACAGGCTTTCTGGCAGAGGTGTCACTTGGATTCTACTGTGGTTGTGATGCCATTACTACCATGTTCTTCAATACATGGGCCTCTCCAAAGTGCTGCTCACAACATGACAGCTGATTTCCCCCAGGGTTAGCGAACCAGGAGAGGGAGAAAGTAGTCAAAATAGAAACCACAATATATTTTATCATCTTTTCTCCTGTACACTATTGGTAACACAGACCAACCCTGATGGAATGTGGGAAGGGACCACTAGGGTGCTGATATCAGGGGACAGAGATCATTAGGGGCCACCCAGGAGCTGACTACAACATAAACTAGGAAACAAATAAATGTACTTCATATCCTAGTCTTCATTTCAAGAATCTCCAAGAGGCTAGTTTTCCCATATCCTCTATTTCTCCTCTGACCTACTTATTTATCATGAGTTTTACCCATTTCTCTTTACTTTTCAACTTATCCCTCACCTGTTATCCCCCTCTCCAATTTCATCAGGCCACAGAACACGGCATTTCAGGTCTTCAAGATTGGCTGAAGGCAATTGCAGCAGTTAGCTGACTCAGCGGGGTCCTCAGGTAGAGGCCTCAGTGATGGCAAGAGAGACCCTCCAACAACAGAACTCCCAAAATTTTTGCAGAGGAGAACTATAAATGATTTCAATTCAGTAAAAAGCAGGCCAACATGGAACTGTGAGGAAACAAGTCTGTGTGTTTGTTGCTGATGACGATATAAAGTTTCTGAGGAAAGCAATCTTTTCAGCTATTTGTTATAAATATTTGTCATACTATTTCATTCACTAATGTCCTCTTTGGAAAACATAACCTCCAAATACAACAATAATGATGACAAATAGAAAAAGTGATCTTTGAACCATCTCAAATCCTGGATAACAAAAAATTGGCCTGCGTAATAGGACAGAAAACTATATCAGCATAAGTGTCAAGCCTGTTATTTCATTGACACTGACCTGTGTCTATGGAATAAAACTATGCTAGAAGCACAAAGTAGGGCATATGTAAGTACAGACACACTGCTAAGATCAAGGTCTGGAAAATCAAAGGTGATACAAATAGATTACAGTTGATTAGGATCTTGGCGGTTAAGCCTTTTCATGTGAAGACTATTTCCTCAGGAAGTCATTCCTCTTTGAGATGAGTCGGAAACTATCAAATCTTAATAGAAGCTGATTGCCATTAACCCAAGCAACACCCTCTGAGTCTTGGTTTCCTTGTTCATCCAATAGGTGTCACATACCTAAGTCTCAGAAGACTAGATGAGATCAACAATCTGAGTCCATCCTGTCTACTGGGAAGGGGTTTTGAATCCCGGTGGAAGCAGTGTGGAAGAAAGGAAGCAACCCGGGCTTTGCATTCTGCCTTATGTTTGTGTTACACCCCCACCATACTTACTAACTTAACTCTTTTTGACCCTGAGTTTCTTCAACTGAAAATGGGCCTTTCTACCTTGCCAGGTCCTGTTGTCATTCCCTTTTTCAGGGGATCTTCTGGATACAAGAATTGAAACTGGGTCTCCTGAATTGCAAGCAGATTCTTTACCACCAGAGAAGCCCAGCATATGTCAGAGGTTAGGAGAATACTCAGCACATAGTAGGTGCTCAATTAATATTAGCTCCCTTTCTTTTTGTTACCTCAAATCTGCAACCCTTTCAATCTCTCCTAATAAAATGAAAAAGGAAACCCTTTGAAACTGGAAACAAGCAAGTTATGCCCAAAACTTGAAAAAGTGATCCTTTACTAGCTCATTACCAAGTCACACAATAAAAAAGTTTGTAAGTCTAAGGGGATGAGGTCTTGCTGTGCTGTTCTAGTTAACCAAAGGGCCATCAAACAGTTTCTGTGCGGAGGCCTGAAACTGCACAGGTTTCTGATTTGAGCCCTTCCCTGGCATCCTTAGTCTTGGGAGACAGAACAGTTTGCCTACAGGTTGAAAACAGAAAGCATTCAAGATGTGAGAGTATTCCCCAGAAACGAGCCTGTGACATGACTTGTGAATTGTGGAGCCTAGAGACCACACTCTTTTCCTCAGAGGAATTTCCAACGGTGCTAACAGTGGTAGTTGGTGAAAGAGAAACCATCCTTGTCGGAGAACTCCTCCAGCTTCCAGGTAGGTTCTGGGGAATATATCAGCTGAAAGTCAAGGAAAGGGAAAGAAGAGGTTATAGACTCTCTCAGACTCCTCTTAAGGCTGGAGTCTGTCTCCAACAACACCAGCACAGTGGAAGTAAAACATATGCTCCTTTGGAATTAAAGTCAGCCCCAAATAGCAAAGAAAGAACAGGACGCATGACCCTTGTTTGTAAACAAAGACCAAGATAAATGTCGGCTGCCAGACCTCAAAGGAAGGGATGACAGGCCACTTGCAGAGAGAAGCCACAGGCAGCAGAATGAACCCTTTGGTCTCCCTGGTGGTCTCTGGCAGACCTTTCCAGAGGCATCACGGAAGAGCAGGGGAGCCAAGGGAGCCAGAAGGCCACCTGCCCCAGCACCCTCCTCACAGGTCTGTTTTTCTATCTTCTCTTAGTTAATGTTTAAGTGTTTATAAACTTGATCATCACTCACATCACAGCTGTGGTTGAAGGTTTTGATGTCTGGCACTCAGATGCGAATCTCCCAACAACAGGTAAATGTCTAAGCCTCAGTTTCCTTGTCTGTATCATGGGGATACCAGCATTCCCTACTTCATAGATGGTTGTAAAGAATAAATGAGAACATGTATGTTAAAAGGTCCATCTAGTCAAGGCTATGGTTTTTCCAGTGGTCATGTATGGATGTGAGAGTTGGATGGTGAAGAAAGCTGAGCGCCGAAGAATTGATGCTTTTGAACTATGGTGTTGGAGAAGACTCTTGAGAGTCCCTTGGACTGCAAGGAGATCCAACCAGTCCATCCTAAAGGAGACCAGCCCTGGGTGTTCATTGGAAGGACTGATGTTGAAACTGAAACTCCAATACTTTGGCCACCTCATGTGAAGAGTTGACTCATTGGAAAAGACCCTAACGCTGGGAAGGATTGCGGGTAGGAGGAGAAGGGGGCGACAGAGGATGAGATGGCTGAGTGGCATCACCGACTCGATGGACATGGGTTTGGGTAGACTCCAGGAGTTGGTGATGGACAGGGAGGCCTGGTGTGCTGTGATTCATGGGGTCGCAAAGAGTCGAACACGACTGAGTGACTGAACTGAACTGAACTGATGTTAGCACAGTGGCTGGCACACAGCCAGTGCTCACACATGCTAGGTACTATTATTATTTGTGTTCTGTTGTTGCTGATTCTGCTCTTGGCTTTGTCATGACCAACTCAGACATTTTCCAGAGTGAGGAATTAGGTATTATTGATGTCAACCACAAAAAGTGGCAGCTGTAGGGGAGAAATGAAGAGGGAGAGTGCCAGTAATGATGTAGCACCCACATGTATCAGTCTAGTTTCTGAGTCTGTCTTGGCCAGCTTAGAAGTTAGCTTCTCAGGGCAGAAGAAACATCAGGGCTGGTCTTCAAGGAGATTCAATCATGCTTGCTGAGGGTTCAGGGGCCATTCATGGGCTTCCCTAGTGGCTCAGATGGTAAAGAGTCTGCCCACAGTGTGGGAGACCTAGGTTCAATCCCTGGAGAAGGGAATGGCAACCCACTCCAGTATTCTTGCCTGGAGAATTCCATGGACAGGGGAGCCTGGTGGGCTACAGTCCATGGGGTTGCAAAGAGTTGGACGCAACTGAATGACTAACACACACACACACACACACACACACACGGGCCATTCACACATGATATACAATGAAGAAGGTCCCCTGGGAGACATCTGGAGAAGACTCCTCCATAGGGGCAGGAGTTCTGTCCACCTCCCTCCCCACCTCTCACTCCCACAGGGTTTGGGGGAGAAAACAGTGCAGAGACGGCATCACCCCTGCCTTGGGGTCAAACATCCTGTCAAGGACCAGCACCTCACTCTCAACCAGGGAACTCGAGACTCACAACAGGACTCAAATCAAACAGCAGAGCTCTGCTATTCCTCGGCCTCAGAGCACTGGATTTTACGGAAGCTGGGGCTGTTTGGTTTCAACAAGTTGTCATTTCCAACTGGAAGACAAGATATGCTTTTCTAGGAGATCAGTACACAAGTAGTTTTGATAACCAGGCCACCTTAGAAGCTGTGTTCCAGTAATTGCACTACATCTCTGGAGTTCTTTTTTTGATAACACAAATAAGAAGAAAGTAAAGTAAAGGTTTCTGACTTTTGTCTTAGGTGTTACCAGCAAAAAGACAACTCCATAAGGGTTACTGAGGGCTTTCTGTCTCATGGTAAAGACTCTGTTCGATGACTGGATCAGGAAGATCCTCCAGAGCAGGAAATGGCAACTCACTCCAGTGATCTTGCCAGGATAATCCCATGGACAGAGGAGCCTGGTGGGCTACAGTCCATGCGGTCTCAAAGAGTCGGACATGACTGAATGACTGAGTACACATACACACACACACACACAAAAGATTGCTGAAGAGGAAATGCAGCATGATATATATATATACATGTATGTATGTATGTATGTGTGTATATCGTCCAGGGCCTAGGACAATGCCCAGAATACAGAAGTGCTGATTAATGTTTGCATAATAAATGTTTACTGAAGTTCATTTAAAAATAGCCCTGCATCGGAACTTTCCTCGTGATCTACTGCCTAATAATCCACACTCCCAATGCAGCAGGCTGGGTTCAATTCCTGGTCAGGGAACTAGATCTCATGTGCTGTAACTAAGAGTTCATATACCACAACAAACCTGGAAGATCCCAAGTGCTTTAACTTAAGATCCAATACAGCCAAATAAAATAAATAAATACTCAAAAAAAAGCCTAGCACTGATCCGTAACTCCATGTATCAGGAGAGTGCCTTCTCTCTCTCTCTCTCTCTCATACACACACACACAAACATACACATAAAATGGCAAACAACAGGCAACCTCAATATATGGTCATTTTAAAAAATAACATAATAACACAATTCACAAATATTTTCTCTTAGAATCGATTTTCTGGTTGCTGACTCTCAAACTTTGTTTCTTTAAAAAAGATAGACCTGAATATTCTCATAGAACTCCACTTTGTTCTTTTCCATATTCCCTTTATTCCTTCGTTCTATCATGCACACCTCATATTTTATCTTTACAACATTTGGGATCTGGTTATGACAAACTCTGTAACAGCTCATCATATTCCCTCTAGTGTCTCTTGTCTAGTTTTACTAAGTTATATCCCTTATACAGAAGTACATGACCCCAAAATACATAAAAGTCCTTTTTTTGCAACCGAAAGAGTGAGGGTGTAACTGATATGAATGTAACTGACACTTATTTAACATCGATGTCTCCAAATAACTTCCTTTTTAAAAAATGTATGGTGTGTTTTACAAGAAGTCCATTTATGGGCTCTTGAAAAATTTAGAACAAAACAATGAATCAGAGGGGGACTGTCTTCTAGTCAGATCATCATCTGTGCTTTTGTGAGTGTCCTTAACAAAGTCAACTGTTTGGAGAATGGGACACTTATGTATGTAAACATGCAGACTACAAGGGAAAATCCAGAGAATGCAGAGACTGTCTAATTCATCAAGGCATGAATTTCTTCCTGGTACAGACTGCAATGGCTATTACATTGGACAACCCAAGCCAACCCCTCCCCCCAAAAGAAATCAATTCTCCCATTAGTCTGGGATGATTGACGGACAGAAATCATATTATTTAAATCCTTTGTTGATTCTGTGCCCAATATATTGATACTTAACATGAAATTTGCCTTCAGATCATGCTTTACAAAAAACAAAAAGTAAGAACAACCATTCGTTTCCTACCTGCTGCTGTGGCCACCAGAAGCCAGGCTGCTGCTCTCCAAATGGGGCAGGCTTCAGGATTTAATCTTCAGCTCCCTCCCCTGGAACCAGAATCGTCAGAAGAAAACTTTCAATTGCTATGAGCAAGCCAACTGTTTACTTCCAGCCAATTCTTCCTTATTCCCATGGCTTGCTGAGTGCCAGAGTGGGGTGCTTAAGAAAGGATGTCTGGGGATAAAGGGGTAGAGTTTGGGGGAAAAGAGAAGAGAGAGTTCCCAGGGCAAGAATTCGCTCACCCAATACCCTTCCTTCGAGCAGAGGAAAGCCCTCTTTTTCAGTTTTAATTTCTCATGGAAGAGCTGCCACTGCATTACTCACAAGTAATTACTACATTGCTCCTTTACAAACAGCAGACATACTTTTTGGGCGAGCCTCCAGATTTCTGATGCATGCCTGTACCTGTCTACAGGGATAATGCTGTGCCTGGGAAAATTGAGAGGACAACAAGCCCGCCCAAAGGGAGGACCAAGTCTAGACTATTAATCAAGTTCCTGAGATAAAATATGCCACAAAAGAAGATCAGAGATTTCTGTGAGCCCCTCCATCCATAGTGCATCCACCTCACTCATGGAATCACCTGGTTAGGACTCAAACTTTTTCCAAGTAGACCAGCAGTCACACTTCATCAAGCTTCAACTTGTTTGCCCAAGGAGGAAAGGAGGAGCAAGAATTACTATTACAGAAGGAATGTGGTTTTCTTACTTACTGTGAGCAGTCGATGTAGGACAGTCAAAGATGATCGATGTGCAATTATAGCTCCTCTAAGTTTAATATCTGAAATACAGTGTTTAAGAAGACATTTCAGTGGTAAGCATGTGTTATAGAGGCTTCATATTCAATTCATTTCTAGTTTCCAACAAAAAGAGGTAACACAGTAGAGAGGTTTCTACAACAAAGGGGTAGCAATAGGGAAATCTTGGGTATATTGTTTACTATTGTGACTTACTCTGGTTTCCAAATAAGTAAAAGGAGAATACTGCGCTGCAAGATCTGCACAGTAATATACCATCATCTCTCACTTTTACATCTATCTGCCTTCTTCTTACATCAACATTTTAGTTCTCCTCTAGGGACTCATCCCTTCCTTTCAGTTTTTTTGGGTGGGGTTGTACCACCCTTAGGCTTCTTCAGAAATGTAACTGTGGCAAAGCTGAGCTAGTCAGAGTCAGATTGATGGGGAGACTGGTCCAGAGAGGAGTTCACGCCAGCAGAAGTCATTGATGGGACTTGCTGTGAAGGGGAGTTCTCATCTTGCTGTGGCTGCTAATCTGGTAAAATAGAATCCCTTGCTTCGGGTGGCCGTCCTAGGGAAAGAGGGACTACATGGAGGCAAAGCCATTGCAGAGGAAAGGAGAGCTTAGAGGGAGCAAGAGACCAGCTCCTAAGGATGTCATTTGATGAAGGCTTAGATTCAGCCGTGACTGAAACTATTAATATTTCCTTTGGATTTCTTGAAAATTTCCTTTGGTTCCTTAAGCCTGTTTTGCTTAGGTTTTTGATGCTTTCCACTGAAAAAAAAAATCCAGCTAATATGAATCCTTTTCAGGTGCCCTCTACCACCTAACACCACTTTTAAAAAACACTTCTCTTTAATATTTATATCCACAATAAGCTGGGTGGCATGGGGATGCATATGACCAATAAATCAGTTTCCTTTTGATGTACTCTTGGAAATTTTTGCTATTTTAAAGGCTAAGCCTAGAGAACAGAGAGAGATAGAAGTAAGACAAATTCTGATGAAAGATTTTTAAATTCTTTACTCTTCTCTCCCAATATAGCTCTTTGCAAGAAATTAAATCCAAACAATCCACAAAGGTGAAATGCACAAAGTGAAAATCTCCCATAATTTACTTTCCAGAAATAACTATGGCTGATGTTTCAGTGGTGTGCCATTCAAAATGTGATCCACAGACCAATGCTTTGGCCTGGAACTGGTTACAAATGCAGAACCTCAGGCCTCAATCTGCTCTCACATTTTAATGAGGCCCCCCAGAAATCTCTATGGACATCAAAGGCTGAAAAGTCTTGGCCTAATATATAGTCCTCTAGATTTTTTTTTTCTTCTAGTTGCCAGCATTTTGGGGCACATTTAATTTTTTTTTTTTTAATTTTTACTGATTTTGTAAAGAAAAGACATAGAATACAATGAATCAGGGAGAATGAAATCAAAATCCTTCACAAATGTAAGGAATTCATTTACTGGGATCATATGCAAATTATTAAGGTGCTAAAAACCCATACATACCCTGCGTGTGTGCTAAGTCACTTTAGTCATGATTCCACTCTGCAATCCCATTGACTATAGCCCACTAGGCTCCTCTGTCCATGGGATTCTCCAGGCAAAGATACTAGTGTGGGTTGCCATTTCCTCCTCCAGGGGATCTTCCTGATCCAGGCATTAAACTTACATCTCTTGCCTTGGCAGGTGGGTTCTTTACCACTAGCGCCATACACTAGTGGGAGCGGGGATACACACTCTAGGACACTACATAGAGTAGCAAACAATCCCAGGACAGGACACATTAGAGCTTCGGTTCTCCACCATCTGGAGGTCACACTGCCAGCCCCACATTCAGAGTTTCCAATTCAGTAGTATGGCTGGGTGCTGGGCAGTGGGAGGGGCAGGGGTGAGGCCTAAGAATCAGTATTCTAACAAGTTCCTGGGCAATGCTGATGCTACATTTCACCAATGCTTCAAAAATAAAAATGGTTTTATACTATACCTACATACATACTATATATACTACTCTGAACCTTGTTTTTTTTTCCACTTAATACTGTATCTTACAACCTTTCCATGTCATCCACATAGCATTACGGCATTCCTCTTAAGGGCTGCGAGTTCAGAGATTTTTGGCTAATATAATAATATATGTCAAATGACAAAGAAGGGAATCACCAGCATCTTCAGAAGAAGGACAAGCAACCCCAACACTGAAGTTATCATTTTCAACATTAAATAAGCAGCCTGTGTTTGAGTCTACAGATAAGCAAAGGTCTGAATGGACCAGGAAAGTGGTCAGCATTGTGCAAGTGCCACTAAAGACACGTGAGAATCTAATTAACAAACTTCTATATTTAGAGTCAAGAGTCAAGTCAAGGTCTTTCTGTGAGGACTTGGGGAAAAGAATTGTATCCTCAACTGACATGGAATGCTCTCAAAATTCTCAGCTCAGACTTCTGAGGAGTAAGGTATGGTATGACTTACTAGACTTGCTTTGTCTAATCTTCATCTCATGCCAAGTCAACTCTGAAAATAAACTTCTCATATAAGGGAGCTGTGATGCAAAGGAAAGATATCCTCCACCTTCTCAAAGCTGGTGGGTGGTGAGAGGCTGTCTAAGACCCACAGTCTCAGGCTTCTTAAAATCCTACCATCCACAGATGCTATGAACTTGGTTAAACACTTGGCAAGATTAGTCGAGACATCATGTGAGCTGTAATCACACTGTGTTCTTCTGGGGACCTTCCAGGGTGTAATCTAAATCCTCTGTTCATTTCTCTGTGAGGACAGAAGAAGTATCATGGGACAAACACAGACCCAAGAAACTTCTCACACAGGAAGCTGCTAATGCAGCCTTTCATTGCTCTGACTGGTGTCAACACAAACCCTACCACGTTGGCTACATTCCTAAAGAGTTTCACAACTGCTTTGCCAAGTGGCAGATACTGCCTTTGGGCAGAAAGGGGAAGACTATGTCACTGTGAGAACTTGGTATCCACTGTCCCTCCCATTTGCCTTCTTTGACGCCGAGGTTGGAAAGCTGAAAGCTATGTTCTACAGGCTCCTTGTGGCCAGGGTATGGCCTGCCATAGATACATGTGTGGGAGATTTGGAAGATGGACATAAGGGTGGGACTGTTCTTCCTGTTGCTTCTACTCTGCTGTTGGCAGACAGGAGCGATTCTTCAGCAGTGTCCCAGGGTCCAGGGTCCAGGCTCCAGGCTCCAGCTGTGTGACCGCTGAGGGGCTCTTCTGGTGGTGGTGGTGGAGTTTTCTGGATTGTTTCATTGCAGCTAAGGTTATGTGTTCAGTCTAGTCCATGAACTTCTAGTCACATCCTGCTCCTGAGTAGCAGTAGGACGTAGAGGGGGCTTCCCCTGGCAGGTCAGATAGTCATTTGCTCTGGGGGGTCAGCTGGGGTCCAACTTTCCCAACAATTTTGAGGTCTTCACACAGGCATCTTGTCTGTTGAGTATTTGCTGGTTGCTGTTTCTCTGACAAGGACCAAAAATCTAGTTTGTCTTCTTTCTGATGTCACTTTCCATAAATTTCTCAGGTAACTCAGGTGCCAGGACTTCTCAAATTTCAGTCACAGTCCTGAAAAGGTCAGGTATCACTCTCCAACAATTCTGAATGTACTGAAATCCTGGATTAAATTTCTTTCTGCTTAAGAAAGTGGATTGTGTTTCCCATGACTGAACCCTGACTCAGATCCTGGTTTAAACACAAGTCCTGAGTTTTTCTAGATAGTTTCTAAAACTTTTCAGACCCTCACTGAAGTAGGGCTAGTGCTATTATTTTTATTTACTTCTTACGCTAAGCTATCGTTTTGGCATTTGATATTGAAGATAAAATTTTTAAATGGAAATGTTTGCTCTTTTCATATTAACAAAGATTTATTAGATGTCCTCTATGTTCAAGACACTATACTAGACACCCAAGCACTAAGACAGCATGGCACAATGGAAATACCATACACTCTTCATCTGGAATGGATTTTTGGCTTGCTCTATCCATGTGGTCTGGGGTAAATCACTTAATCTTTCCAAGTCTCAGTTTTATCATCAGGATGAACAGAGATACTAGGAACTACCTCTAGAATTGTTCTAAAAGTTACATGAAACATAGCTATATCTAAAACAATATGGAGTACATTCAAGGTGTTCAGTAAATTGCAATTCCCTTCATTTTTCCTAAAACATGTAAAAATGAAATATTTATTAAAAAATAAATTTTGAGTAATCTTCAACAGCTTTTGCCTGTCATTTTCAAATCAAATTTTGTCATCTCCCTGATTAAAATCCTCTAAAAGTTTCTCATGGTACTTAGAGAAAAATTCAAGTTCCTTGCAAGCCTAGAAGGTCTGAACACCAAGAACTTCTAGATGTACAAGCTGGATTTAGAAAAGGCAAAGAAATCAGAGATCAAATTGCCAACATCATTGAATCATAGAAAAAGCAAGGGAATTCCAGAAAAACACCTGCTTCTGCTTTGTTGACTACACTAAAGCCTTTGACTGTGTGGATCACAACAAACTGTGGATTCTTAATGAGATGGGAACACCAGACCACCTTACCTGTCTCCTGAGAAACCTGTATGCAGGTCAAGAAGGAACAGTTAGAACCAGACATGGAACAAAGAGCTGGTTCAAAATTGGGAAAGGGGTACATCAAGGCTGTATTTTGTCACCTGGCTTATTTAACTTCTATGCAGAATACATTGTGTGAAATACCAAGCTGCATGAATCACAAGTTGGCATCAAGATTGCCAGGAGAAATATCAACAACTTCAGATATGCAGATGATACCAGTCAAATGGCAGAAAGTGAAGAGGAACTAAAGAGCCTCTTGATGAGGGTAAAAGAGGAGGGTGAAAAAGCTGGCTTAAAACTCGACATTAAAAAAAAACTAAGATCATGGCATCTGGTCCCATCACTTCATGGCAAATATATGGGGAAAAAGTGGAAACAGTGGCAGATTTTGTTTTCTTGGACACCAAAACCACTGCAGAAGGTGACTACAGCCATGAAATTAAAAGATGCATGCTCCAAGGAAGAAAAGCTGTGACAAACTTTATGTATTAAAAAGTAGAGACATCACTTTGCCCCTTGTGGCTCAGCTGGTAAAGAATACGCCTACAATGTGGGAGACCTGGGTTCGATCCCTGGGTTGGGAAGATCCCCTGGAGATGGGAAAGGCTACCCACTCCTGTATTCTGGCCTGGAGAATTCCATGAACTCTGTAGTCCATGGGGTTGCAAAGAGTCGGACACGACTGAGTGACTTTCACTTCACTTTGCCAAGAAAGGTCGGTATAGTAAAAGTTATGGTTTTTCTAGTAGTCATGTACAGATGTGAGAGTTGGACCATAAGGAAGGCTGATTGCCCAAGAATTGATGCTTTCAAACTGTGGTGCTGGAGAAGACTCTTGAGAGTTCCTTGGACAGCAAGGAGATCAAACCAGTAGATTCTAAAGGAAATCAATCCTGAATATTCATTGGAAAAACTGATGCTGAAACTGAAGCTCCAGTACTTTGGCCACCTGATGCAAAGAGCCTGCTTATGGAAAAGACCCTGATGCTAAGAAAGATTGAGGGAAGGAGGAGAAGGGGACGACAGGGGACAAGATGGTTGGATGCATCACAGACTCAATGGACATAAGTTTGAACAAACTTTAGGAGATAGTGGTTTGAACAAATTCTAGGAGATAGTGAAGGACAGGAAAGCCTGGCGTGCTGCAGTCCATGGGGTCACAAAGAGTTGGATGCAGCTTAGAGACTGAACAACACATTCCCGTTATAGTTGTATTGAGGCTATTTCTGTTCTTTAGACAGATTCTCCCACTTAGTAAGAATTTTTGTGGCATTTCTGAATTTTACTATTCCCAGGGATGCTCAATGAGCAGAGGTGGAATAAAAACTACAATTCAGACTCCCTGGGGAAAAAAACAGGGTATGGAAAAACCAGCAGAGTCCTTCTTCCAATCTGCTCTGTGGCAATTCAAGCTTCGTTCTAGAGACATGAATTGAGAAGACCCTCCATGGGCCCTGGAGGGATTATGTGGCCCAAGGCCAAATGTGGCTGTGAGTTTCTTCAGTCCCTATTACACCATGCGCTTGGGCTGGCTCCAGAAAAAGGGCCTGTGTCCTGTCCTCATGCCATGACAAAAGCCCCAATCAACATTTCAGGTGGTCAGTAAACAGCTCTAGGGAACACGTGGATCTGAGCCCAAAGTAGGCAAAACCATACAATTCTATTGGAGCCAGCATTTCTTTTATGTCAAAGAAAGCACTAATCAAATTCAGATGGCCATCCTTGGCTAAACATGTTTTTCCTTTCTATACTGAAATGATCCCTATTCTACAGTCTCTGAAACTTCCAATTCCTTTGAAAAATGGCAAGAGTTGACATTCCTATTACCATACTGCTTGCCTTCTGGTACACCCAGGGAAAAGCACAATTATAAGCTTGATTTGAACAAACAAATTAAAACATAATACAAATTGGGGCCAGTTCCTGGGAAAATAAAAGGGCCTGTTCTGCATATGCCCTAATCTCTGTTACTGATTTACTGGCTGAATGGCCCACTCAAGAAAGCATTTGGAGAAGCCCACATGCCAGAAAGCACTCTAATGCTTTTCAGTTTTCAATCAAGTGACTTGGAATCTTCCTTTGACAGAACACACTTACTGTAAGCTGACCACTTATCCCAACCTAGGATACAACTTATCTGCAGCATAAGAGCTATAATAAAATCCATCTTGAGTGACGGAGAAAACATGATCTAAGGGAGCTCAACCTGGAATCCAGATGTTATTAACTCATGTAAAGTATCTGTGTCTTTTATATCTTATACTTTTGCAAACAGTAGGTACCTAGTGTTTTCCCTCTTACCTTTCAAATGCTGTGCCTATAGGAATGCAATCTGCAGAGTACTGCTTTAATTAAACGGTCTTTGCGTGAACCCAGGTGACACTCCCTGAAACCTGAGATTTGGGCTTTAATGGATAACCCCCAATCCCAAATATTCACTCTGTACTTCTAGTCTTAAACATGTAGTTTCACAGGAATTACCTTGGAAAACTATGCTTTCAGCATATTGGTTGGAGACCCATTTCCTGAAGGTTATGATGTTTACATTCAGCAGGGTAAAGTGAACCACTTCTGCTCACCTGCACTGTGACTCACCACAAAGACTACTCTTACAACTCCTCCTAGATAATATCTGGTACCCTCTAGGCACTGCTTTGAGCACTTAGCATGTATCATCTCACTTAAGTCTCACAGTATCACTATGCAGTAGATATTATTATTATTATTCCATTTTAACCATGAGGCATAGAAAGTTCCAGTAGCTCATTCAGGAGTACACGTGGTGTACTCATTCACAGTTACACGTGGTACAATCAGGATTTGAACATAGGTAGGACACCAGGCTATCCTCAGTTGATATAGTCACTATTTTTAAGTATGATGCCATTTTACCCTCAAGCACCAATAGACCTGTGGAAGATATACACATGGAAGTAGATCATTACAGTCCTGGATTTTTAAACCAATGTTTGCTTCCTAGCAAACATTTCCTACACAGCAGGAATGCAGATACACAATAGATATAAGCTAAAAGAATACTGGATTGGATAGCTCCCTCTTCATATCCTTTCCCAGTTTTATTAGTCTTTGTTCTCTGCCAGGCCATGTATTTTGCCCCTCATAAGTCTCATTTTCAGGGGCATCTTCAGTTATTCGCTCTCAGTTGTTTCATGAATACACACATATTTGTCAACCTTGTATCCGGGTGCTGGGCTCAGAAAATATGGCACTAGATTTCAAAACATTACTATAATTTCATTTTCCTGTTATTTTCCCCCTACTTGTCACTTCTTCCTTTATAGTTTCTTGGCTCTATGTCTTACTGTCCATTCTGCCAACTAAACCCTAATCACAGCTCACTGGGCAGTGTTAATAGCCTTCTCCCTGTCCTCCACTCCCTCCAACCATCCTGCCTCCTGCTACCAGCCTCCTCTCTGTTATACCACTCCTCCCACTCAAGTAGAGACAATTCATTGCTGATTCTATCAAAATCTGAACTCCTTTGCCTGACTTGTAAAGCCTCCATAATCTCACCCCACCCTATCCATTCAATTTTGTTTCCCACAACGTCCTATACATACCCACTGAACCAATCAGGCTATTAACGTAACTGTGTAGGCAGCAATCTACATGCCTCTACAATGACTATTTTTCCCACCTCGTATGACCTCCCCAATGCTTTAAGTCACCAGCTAGCTAAATTTTACATATCATTCAAAGGCCAGGCTTAAATCACAATCAGGAATTAAACATTCTCCACGACTGCAGCATACCCTGATCACTTCTTTTTCTTACCTCCTATTACATTTACAAATTAACAGTAATTTAAATAACAGTGATTATGGGCTACCCTCTGTTGAGCACTAACTATGTACCAGGTCCTATTGGGATAAGTAGTTTTATTATAAGTAGCTTTTTAAATTTTATAGATGAAGAAACATAAGCACAGGGAAGACAGTACAATTCAGCTTCACACCTGACGGTTTGCTAATCATTTCATTTGTGTCATACTGCTCTGCCTAAACTAGCTTTCCACTTCATTGAGAGCAGAGACTAAGATTTATATTTATTCCGTGTCTTCCACACAATTAGTGGAGTCTGCGTGCATTGTGAGTCATCAGGACTCTTGGTTGGTTAGTTGCACATACTGACGTTACACATCTTTTAAAATTCCTAGCCTGTAAAAGTGGCACCACTGCGCTGTATAAGGTGCAGATAAATACTAAACAAACCCTTTAGAGAACAGCAATGAGTGGTTTGGGACAATTCATAGTCTACAAACGGCCTTAAGTGATTCTGTCTAACCTACCCTTACTGCATCTATCCTTTATATGCTTAGAAACACGTTAAAGATGGGAAACCATAGATGAGTTGTCAGCAATCAATGACAAAATGAATTAGAATGTTTTGAGGGTTGCAGGGAAGGTTATTAATTCTATCCTGGTCAAGAACTGGTTTTTCTGTTTTTATTAAAAATCAGGAGGTAGCAAGATTTCCCCAAGTAACCAAATACTTGCACCACAATATGATGGATTTTCCCCAAATTCTTCTAGCACTTTTTTTTTTCTTTCACAACTATAACTGGTATAGATGTGACTTTAGCAAAGATAAACAGCACAACAAAGACGGGAAAAGACTATGACTTAGCTGAAGCTTTAATACTTTTAAAGTCATAATTATTTCTGATGTTCAGCATAGGCGTAATTTCCAGTTTCTCATTTCTACACCCACTCCATGAAGAGCACCACATGGAAGAATTCCTGAGATTCCTCTCCTTCTTACTTCAAATCAAAGCTTCAACAAAAGCCAAAACAAAAGAAAAAATTTTATTTCAAAGTTCTTGTATTGGCTCAAGTGCAATTCATGAATTCCTGAGCAAATTCTCATAATCAACAAAGAAACAGATTTTTAAAAACAACTTATCAAATAAGAAAACTTATCTTACCAAAGTCATTCTAGTTGAATTTCCACTGACTACTGCTCACTCTCCCTGATGCCAGCACTTTTCTTAACCTGAAAAAAAAAAAATAGATAAGAAGAAAAAAAATAATTCATGTATCTTGTCTCTCTATGTAATTTCTTAACACCTAAGCTTATCAGGATTTCCTTCATTTTCTTTCATTTTCCTATCAGGATTTCTTTCAGGTTCCTTTATCAGGATTTGAAGCCAGATACATGGCCATATAATAATTCCAATTTTAGAGATAAGCTGCCGAAAAGCATTCTCTTGGAGAAGTCAGTTTTCAGACTAAAATTACTCACAGAAAACATGTTTTCTCATTAAATGACAACATTTTATATATTTCTCCCTAATTACAAAAAAAAAAAAACAACAACAAAAAAACCCACCAGCTCATAGTGGATAACTTGAAATATATTCCTCCTCCCTCTTTTATCAGTCTTTATCTAGTTTCAGTTTTTAGACCCAAGTAAATCGTTTTTCAGCAGTTAGGTATTAGGTTTTGCATACAGCTTTGGAATCACATTTTAAACTATTATTTTTTATATTTTGAATAGTCTCCAGTGCTCTCTGCAAGTCATTTTGTGTGTTTCCTTATACAAATTCATCTGTTGATCAACTGGACAGGAAATTCAGATACTTTTTTTCAAGAAAAGGTCATGCAAGATATATTTACAGCCTCTTTGTAAATCTGAAAATCAATCTCTACAGCCTTTGAACAAAACATCATGTTGGGTGAATATGGAATTCTTGAGACACAACCTTGTCTTCTGGAACAGTCCTCAGGGTTGAGAAAGTCCGAGCCCAACTTGATGTTTATTTCATTAGTAACCTGTTCACATCTATCTAAATGCCTGAAAGATTCTTTCTTTAACTTGGAAACTCAAGTATTGATATTTTAAAAGATATGTCTCTATATGGGTCTGGTCATTTTAATTTTGTCTCAAATCTTCTCCAGCTCAGAATAGTTTTCTTCTGACATGTGCCTGACTACTGCTGTTTCCAGTATTTTTTTCCATTTCTTCATTGGGAATAAATGTAATTCTCAGATTAGATCTGTGTTTGCTGTCTTCTCTCCCAACATTTTCATCTTGGTCCTTTCCCTTATTTTGTCTTCTACTTTACTGGTTTGATTTCTGCTATGTCTTCTCTGTATTGACACTCGTTCATACAGGTGCTTAATTCTATTATACTTTTGGCATTATTTGCCCTCATTTCTCATTTCAGCCTTTGCAAATCTTACTTCATCCCGATCTGTTTTCTCCAGATGGCCCCTGACTCTGATCTCATTGTGGCTAGGCCTTCCCACATCTTTTTGAGACAACCAAAAATATGTCTGCTAAAATGTTTCTCTCCTTCGTGGAGAAATTTATTTTCAGTGTTATGATTTCACTTCAAGTTTTAACACAAAGGCTTTCTTTCCTTTATCTTGCAGTATTCTTTCCTTAGGCCCCTTTGGGCATTTTTCTCTCTCTCTGCAAAAGAAAACAGTATGTTCCAGCCTGGCACTTGCTAGTGGATAGTCCTGATGAAGTCTTTTTTTGTCCCTCAATTTCCTCTTGGGCACAAGTAAAGCAGATCTGAACTGCACACTGACTCCTGTGCCTACCTCCTTTTTCAGGATCTGACAGATACTTAGCTATTGTGGACTGGAGAAGAAAATGGCAACCCACTGCGGAATCCTATGGACATCTCTGGGCATTAGATTGGGGCTCTTGCTCTAACTGCTATAATTTCCTACTAGCAGGAGACACTGCTGTAATTTCCTACTAGTTGGAGACACTAGTAGGAGACAACAGAGTCTGCTGTCCTGTTTTAAAGGGTAACACATAAAATCACATGCCCTCCAAGCATGCACTGCCCTCCCCCTTCTTCTTGTCTCTCTCCAATTTACAGTACTTGGAAAAAAATTATTTATTTGGAGGCAGCTTGAAAAATCTTCACTGCAATGTGCAGGTTTGGTTGCCCCACCACATGTGGAATCTTAGTTCTCTGACCAGGAATTAAATTTGTGTCCCCTGCATCAGAAGATAGATTCTTAACTACTAAGCCACCATGTAAGTCCCTACAGTACTTTTTATTTTTTTAATTTAAATTCATTTATTTTTAATTGAAGGATAATTGCTTTAAAATACCCTACAGTACTTTTTATTACACAACTAGCCCTTCCAGGACACAACCCACCTCTACTTGTCTCCATCTACATCCTGCCTGGCTGTGGACTGGGAGCCACAGTCTTTTAAGGGATGTGGGAGGAGAAATTGATGGGTTGGGTGGGAGGTTTGACTCCGGACATGACTCTGCCTGGCTCAGAAGACAGCTTCTTCCCAGTTGGGATGTCTGGCCAGTGTATCTCCAAGTTTCTGAAGTAGCTGGGAGCAAATGATGTGGGCCAGGTGTACTTGCTTTCTATTCTCCTTCAGCACCAACTGGGCTTCTCTGGTTCAGTTTGTGAGCCAGGCATCTTGTAATCTTGAGAATATGCTTCTCAATCCATACCATTGACAATTACAGTAGTAGACATTCCCTATGGATTTAAGCACATGGTCTTTCTCCATCTTAAATTTACATTTACTTTCCTCCCTTTTTTTTACTCTTTCTGTGCAGTTTCATGGGTATTTTAGGATGAAACATCTCAAATATTACCTGTCTCCTCCTGTGATGACCAAAGAAATTTGTAAATTAAAAAATTGTATTATTGCTAGCTAAAATGTACAGGTAATCCATAATAGCATATCTACATTAGGTTTTGAATGCAACACAAGGGAAACACAGAGAAATTTTCTCATCACTTATAGATTCAAAGGACAGAGATAAGGATGTACTGTATAGCACAGGGAATTCTACTCAATACTCTATAATAACCTCTATGGGAAAAGAAATCTAAAAAGGAGTGGAGATATATATATATATATATATATATATATATGTATAAAGATTCACTTTGCTATACAGCAGAAACTAACATTGTAAATCAGCTGTATTTCAATAAAAAATTTTAAACTAAGCTAAAATAAATTTAAAAAAACAAAGAACAGATAAATCAGTAATTACGCTAATAGCACCATAATGGCTCATGCTTTAGGCAGAGAGATAGTGAAAGCTACAAGAAGCAAAGTGATCACAACCTTTCCAGACCTGGGGGTAAGAACATTCTCTGAAGTTGAGAGTGTTAACAATTTAGAATGGGTGAAATCAGCCCCCTGCAAAAGTTACTCTTGAGATTACAGTATTTCCCAATTCTACAGAAAGGAGAACAGCTTGTTCATTCAATTGAAACAAGAAAATTGAAGTGTTTCTCAAAACCCAAAAAAGGGCAGTTTGATCCATATACATTCTTAGGATTTGAATGTTGTTAATATCACTCAATGTATAACCAAGGAAAGTGCATATTCTCTTGATGGAGGAAATAATGAAAAATAGTTAGTCTGTTTGGACTCTAGGAAAGGGGGAAGCAGAGAATAGGAATCTGTCGGTGCGTTTTTAGCCCTGCATAAAAGACAGAGCATGTTCTGGGTCTGAACCAGGCGGAATTGTTCTGGCTAGCTTAACAAGCATTGCCATTCTTTTGGCAAGTACATCCCCATACTGGAAAAGGAGATGATCAGAACTGATGACTCTATTACTAAAATCATCTAGATCCTTTATTCTGAGCCAGTAAGCAAGCCACTTTCCATATGAGGCTTTCTCTCAGTTGAGGGAAAAAAATCTGGGCAGGAAGAATGTGGCTTTAATGCTGAATAGAAAACAGACCCTAATTCTGGAGTTCAGTGTTAACCAGCCACAGTCATTTGATATGGAGAAATGACCCAAGCTGTGAAAAAAATATTCCATATGAATTTTTTTGGCCTGTTTTTCCTATATCCAAATGCCTTCTGTGATCCCCCATTGCCTTCAAACTCAATTCCACATTTTGAGTATTACTCTCAAGATGCTTCTCAAACTTCTCCTTCATACTTTACAGTCTGGCCCATCCTGATGCCTTCCCAAACATCTAGATTCATTCCCTCTTCCCTACCTTTGATTATACTTTCTCTTCCTTGGAATGCCCTCTCTCTTCTTCTCCACTAACCAAAATCTCATTGGTTCCAGGGTAAGTTTAAGTCCACCTTTCTCCATAAAAACTTCTCCAGCTACACTGGACCCACTAGTTTCTGCATTTCCGATATACTGCCTAGCATTCTGAGGCTTAACTCTTTGTTTCTAGTCTTAAGTTGTCATTGTAGATTCCTACTAACTTCGTCATTACTGAATTCTCTTCTCCGTTATCTAAGCTGAATAAAACTGTATTACATAGTGTTTAACTATTTGTGTATGTAAAGAATCTGCCTGCAATGCAGGAGACCCAGGTTCAACCCCTGGGAAGATCCTCTAGAGAAGGGAATGGCAACCTACTTCAGTACTCTTGCCTGGAGAATCCCATGGACAGAGGAGCCTGACAGGTTATAGTCCATGGGGCTGCAAAGAGTTGGACATGACTGAGCAACCTACACCACTACACTACTAGTCTCTCAAATTTCTAAGGGCAGGGAAATTTCTGAACTCCCTTCTGAACTATCCTTACTGTGCTAATCACAGTGATACCAACAAACAAGCACCCAAGAGTTTTCTTTAATGAAATGAAATTTTAATCAGTCCACATTATTAAAATCCAGACCTGGGTGTGATCTACTGGGTGTCTCTTTGCAGTGAAGTGGGTGGTATTCTCCATCTTTCCTGAGGCAGAGCACGTGGCACAGTGATTAAGAGTATGGGTTCTGGGTTCAGAGAATCCCTGGATTCAAATCTCTGCTTTTTTTCCTCCACATTCTTATGGCAAGCTTATTCTATTCTCTAGGCCAGGACATTCTCATCTCTAAAATGGGTAGTTCACAGGGCTTTGATTAAGATTAAATGAGATCATGTCAATGACGTGTTTAGCACAGCACCCCACACATGGAAGAATAGTTCCAAGGGGTGCTTTTATCTGAGTCACTCCTTGAGAACTCTGGCATAGCTCTAGGATAAGAGAAATTTTATTGCCTAAAATCTGAAGGCTTACTGGGATAAAAGAAGAACGTAATGAAAGCATCAAAATTAGCAGCCAGGACTATCAGTCCTTGGTAAGAAGTGGGAGACAAAGATGCTATCACTTCACATGTGTGTGGCTGGAAGAGACAGAATAAGGGGAGAGACTATTGCTCTAGGAAGGCAGAAAATTCCCTGAGAGGTAGCCCAAAGTCCATGCCCTAACCAGGGACATCAGTCCAGAACCAGCCAAGAAAGTGGTTGAGGAGACTCCAGATAGTGTCTTCAAATGGAATGAGTACTGGTTCCAACCTGTTCAAGTTTCCTCAACCAAGGGTGTGTCAAACAGGAAAAACAAGACTCCTTCTGGAAATGGGAAGCATCGTGCTCACTTACTGGCCCCACCACTCTAGATGGTCAGAAGCTGTAATCACTGGAGTTGAACTGTCAGGTTCAGAGTCAGCTGGGGAAGCAGAGGAGCAGCAACGGTGGTAGCTGCTTAGAGTTGGAGTTGGAAACTGCAGCAGACACTGACCACTGGCTGGGTTAAGATCGCCCTTCCCTGGAAGCCTTTTAAAATGAAACGGGGTATGAAGACAAACCAAAGTGAAACTGGGAGGTAGGTGGCTGAGAGCCACATAGAAGCATGATTTAAGGCCAAGTCCTGGTTGTCCTTAATGCTATGGCCCCAGAAAACTGTGGTTGCAGATAATTATCCTAGAGTTGGGGAGCATAAGCGCAGGACTGGCAGGGCATAATCCCAGGCCCTCGCTTTTTCCCAGTGCCTCCACTGTTGGTCTTGGTGCCCTCATTTGGATGGCCTCCAAAATGACTTAACTCATTATACTTAATTTGAAAATTATTTCCCAAACTGCTCAAGGGTATCAACTCATAAGTGTTCTCAGGGTAGCCATTAGGTCTTATCACATGTAGGGGCAAATATTCTCCCTACAGAAGCATACAGTACGTTAGCCTTAATGAATTTGGTAACAGACTTAAAGCACAATCTGGGGATTAACTTGCTAAAGTGGTTAAACAGAGATTCTTGGCGCCTGAGTGCTGGAGTCCTAAAGATATTTCAAAGATTCACACGACTCCAGGCAAACCAAAAACCTGGGTGAGGGGAACCGGGCTGCTCTGAATTCTTGGCAGGGCTGGTTCAGCTGTGAGTCTATGTTTAAGTGAGCTGAGGACAAGACTCAGGAGCTGAAAAGGAGGTCCCTGCTTTTCATCCTAGAACAAGTATTTCTCTCAGGGCTAAAACCATTCCTTCAGCAGTCAAGCAAAGGAAAGGGGTCCATAGAACACCCAGGTATTCTGAAATTTCACAGGCACCTTGGTGTAGTTCTTCAACCTACACTACTCTGGACCCCGGGAGGCCCTTTGGATCTGGTAAACTGTGTCCTTCTCTTATAGGAAATGTTCTTATGTTAGTTCCTGGATAATTTCCAGTTCTACTTTTTTTGTAAAAAACTCTTACTATTTGAATGTGGATCTCCCAGAGCAATTTTCTCAGGTTCTTATTATTTATCTACCATTTTACATCACTGTTGTTTTCTTTGCTGTTGTTGTTTCACTTACTGGGAGGTTTCTACAACCTTATCTTTTGAATCTTCTTTTAACACAAATATTTTAAAATTTCAGTTTATCATACCTTCATTTTCCAAGAGTTCTGAATGCTTTTTAAAAAATTAATGAGCATTTTATAGTGATAATATAATTTTGTTAGGAAGATATAACAATCATAAAATGTGTATGCCTTTAATAACAGAGCTTCAAGATACACACCAAAAAATGGACGGAATTAAGGAGAACATAGCTGCACAATTATATCAAGAGATTTTAGCATCCATCAATATGCAATTCAGAGATAAATGAGATAAAACATCTGCATAGACACAGAAGATATGAACAACACGATCAATCACCACCTAACTGACATTTATGAAACACAACATCAACCAACTGCAGACTATGTATTCTCTTCAAGTGTACAGAGTACCTTCACAAAGATAGGCCATATGCTGGACAATGAAACGGGTTAATACATTTTAAAGGACTGAAATGTGCAGAGTGTATTTTGTGGCCACAGTAGAACTAAATAAGAAATCAATAACAATATAGTATCTAGGAAACCCCCAGATACCTAGAAGTTAAACACCCTCCTAAATAATTCATGTGTTGAAGACAAAATCATAAAGGCAATTAGGAAATATTTTGAGTGGGATGAAAATGAATTCAGCTAAAAGAGCTTTAAAATGTGTATATTATAAAAGGAGAAAAAGTGTAAAAATCAGAGAATGTAACAGATAAGGACAGAAATTAGTGGAGTAGAAAATAGATAAAACAGAAAATTATCAAAGCTAAAATTTGGTTTTTAAAAAGAGCAACAAAACTGACAAAGCCCAAGCCAGATTGACTGAGAGAAAGAGAGTGCCAGTCACTAAAATGATGGTAAAGAGGGGGCTTATCACCACAGATCCTACAGGCATTTAAGGATAAAAAGAAAAATATGAAAAACTTAATGCCAACAAATTCAACTATTTAGATTAAGTGAAAATCCTTGAAAAATATGATTTACCAAAAATGATACAAAAAGAAACAGAATATCTGAATAGTCCTTTATCTATATAAAAATTGAATTTCTTACAAAAATCTCCCCCAAAATAAAACTCCAAGTGCAGATTATTTTAGTGGTGAATTCAGCAAACATTCATAGAAGAAATAATACCAATCTTACACAAACATCTTCAGAATATAGAGGAGACAACATTGCCCAGCTTAGTTTATGAAGCCAGAATAACCCTGACACAAAAAACAGACCCAAAAATCACAGAAAAAAAATTAAAGACCACTATCTCTCATGTACACAGATAAAATTTCTTAATAATAGCAAATTAAATTCATGAATATTTTAAAAGAATACTACATTATGATCAAGCGGATTTTATCCCCAAAATCAAGATTGGTTTAACATTTTAAAAATGAATGTAATTTACCATGATTATGATATTAACAAAATAAAGGAGAAAAACCATTTCAATGTATGAAAAAGTATGCAAAATTCAACACCTATTGATGACTATAGAAAGAAAAAAGGAAACTCACGACAACCTACCTGGGAGACAGGGAATTTCCTAACTGATAAAAATCATCTTAAAAAAAAAAAACAAAAACTCTACAGCTAACATCATGGTGGTAAAAAACTGAATTGTTCCCCCCTAAGATTTGGGAACAAAGCAAGAATATACCACTTCTATTCAACATTGTACTGGAGGTTCTAGAAATAAGGCCAAAACCAAAAAAGGGGGGAAAAAGAAAAAAAAACTACAAAAAAAGAAGTAGAACTGTCCTAATTTTCAGATGATATGATGGTTTACATAGGAAATCTACAAAATGCCTGTTAGAATTAGTAAGTGAATTTAGCAAAATCACAATGTTGACACACAAGCTTTTTTATTTACTGATAGCTAATTTTTATATATTATATACTTATAGCTAATGATTTAAATATAAACTTTCAAAGAATTGAATTTTTAGTAGTGCCAAAAAAATAAAATAGGAGTAAATCTAACAAAGTATTTCTAAGACCTCTGCACTGATAACTATAAATCATTGCTGACAGCAATTAAAGATGACTGCAATAGAAAGATAAATAATATTCATGGACTGGAGGATTGAACATGTTCATTATGATAACAATTATTCCCATATTGATTCAAGGAAATGCCTACCAAAATCCCAGCAAACTATTTTGCAGAAATTGACAAATTCATTATAAAATGTACATGGAATTACAAAGAACCTGGAATAATCAAAGTACTTTTTTAAAAAAGAAGAATAAAGCTGAAATATTTAGATTCCTTAATTTTAAGAATTACTACAAAACTACAAGAATAATAAGAGTTTTATACTGATGAAAAGATAGACACATAAATCAATAAATAGAATAGAGAATTCAGAAATAAACCTATACATATATGATCAGATAATTCATGACAAAAGTGCCAAAATGATTCATAGGGAAAGAAAAATCTTTTCAACAAATACTGCCAAATCAACTGGGTATAGACATAGGAAAAAAAAATGAATATCAACCCTCACCTCACACCACACACAAATGCTAACACAAAATACTGAATCACAGACCTAAATGTAAGACCTTAAAGTATCAACATTATCAAAAACATATAGGAGAAAACCTTTGTGATCTTGTAATAGGCAAAGGCTTCTTAGTACTCACAAAGCATAAATCACAAAAGAAAGAAATCGATAGACTAAACTTTTTCAAATTTAAAAGTTTCTGCTCTTCAAAAGAAGCAGTTAAATATGCAAATACAAGAAAATATTTACAACCCATATAAAAGTCTGTATCCAAAGTATATAAAAAATTCTTATAAATCAATATCAAGACAGCCTACTTTTAAAAGTGGATGAAAGACGTGAACAAGCATTTCACTAAATATGACATTCAAATAGCCAGTAAGCACATGGAAAGGTATTCAACATCATTATTCATCAGGAAAATGAAAATTAAAACTGCAGTGAAGTTTTATACACCCATTAGAATGACTAAAATTTAAAAGCCTGACTATATCTAGTGCTGGAGGGGATGTAGAGCAACTGAAACTCTCATACACTGTTGACAGAATTTAAAAGTACAACCACTTTGGAAAACAGTTTGAAATGATCAAACACTTACCAATCAACCAGCCATTCCACTTTTAGGTATTTACCAAAGTGAAATGAAAACAAGCGTCTATGCAAAGGCTTAAATATGTTCACTGCAACTTTTTTGGTAGATGCCCAGAATTCGAGTCAACCCTAAAGTCCATCAACGTGTGATGGGTAAACAAGTTATAGATGCCCATATTATTGAAAATTACCCAGCAATCAAAAGGGACAAACTGTTGATAAATGCAGTATCATCGATCTAAAATGGTCATGCTAGAAGCAAACAGATGAAAAAAGAGTATCTGTGTGACTCCACATACTTAGAATTCTAGAAAGTGCAACTTACAGTTTCAGTTAAAAAAAAAAATCATGGTTACCTGGAGATAGGGGTAGAGAGAAGAATAGAATTACAAAGGAGTCTGAGGAAACTTTTGGGACTGATAGAAATATACATTTTCTTGACTGTCACAACAATTTCATGTGTGCTACAAATTTTGAAGTCAAACTGTACATTTTAAATATGCAGTTTGTTTTCCATAATAATGAAATAAATTTATAAAGTGGCAAAAACCAGAAACAACCATTCTAGTGGGTCAAAAAATTAAAATAGCATTTTTTTCTTTTTCACCAAATGATAATATGTGCTAATTTTCTAAGAATGTTAATTACACTTTTCTTCCAATTTTCCAACTGTTCCTTACATTGTTTCCCCTCCTTCAGTTTCTTTTTTTCCTTTTTATTTTGGTTTCTTTTTTAAAATTGTCATTCTTTTAATTTCTGGTGGATTGGTAGCTTTAATTTTGGTTGATTGGAAGCTTTGTGTGTGTAGCAAAAGATGAGCTTAATCACAAGTAGATTTCTTCATTTAATGATCAAGCAGGGATCCAGCGTTTTGTTGGTGGAATCCTAAATTTCAGTTTCTGCAGGCCAGTTCTCCTGGGCTTGCCTATCTCCCTAGAGAGGAATCCTCTGGCCTCCTACTGCATGTATGTGACCCTGGCTGCCAGCATTCTGATATCAAGTTGGATGAGGTGGTAAGATCCTTCTGCAGCTCTTCCTTCTTGTTTACCGACTGCCCCCTCTCCATCTCACTACCAACCCAGGTTCTGTCTGAAGCTCCCAAGTTCTGAGCCACTCAGACCAGACCCCTTGAGGTAGTGTAGGGTCCCTGCCTTTGGCTATGACGGGGAAGGTCAGCTGCACAGGGTAAGGGAGGGGGTAGTTTTTGCTAACCTACTCACAGTTCTACCCCCATCCCTGTCTTCAGAAAAACCTATCTAATTCTCCAGCCTTTCTCCAGCACAAATTAGCTGGTTTTAAATACACATTCTGCTTTCTCTGTTCCAGGCTAGATACCACTTCCTCTTTTTTCCATCTTCTAAAAATGTATCTTCTCTGCTGTTGTTTCTTCTCCTATTCCCATTGTGCTGGGTTTACACATACTTTATTCCTTTGCTGTCATTAAAGTTGAGGTTTGGATGGAGCAGAGATAAATATTAGTAGTATAACCTCTCTCTATTAAAACCTCAAGGAAAAAATGATTTTAATATTGAAGTACAAGAGGTTATTGTGGGCAGTAAATCAATACACCCTTTCCAAAGGACATCTGTGTGTCTGGTGGAGAGCTACAAGTTAGAAGCCCAGAAGCCTGTCTGGGTGCAGCATGCTCACTGGGACTTCTCACCAATTCTAATTTAAGACCATTGTTAAGAATTTCTGGCACTTTCAATACCACTTTCTGTTTCAATGTTTCCCTAGAGCCTCCCAGAATCTTTCCTGTGGATTCAATCTGGGCATTCATTTTTATTTTGGGGGGAAGGGGTCATATATTTTTAATGTGGAAACAGCAAGGCTTTTAGAGGAAGAAGAAATACTTTCAGTCAATTGTTGTTGTTAGTCTCTCAGTCATGTCCAACTCTTTGCGACCCCGTTGTCTGTAGCCCACCAGGCTCTTCTATCCATGGGATTCAGGCAAATATGCTGAAGTGGTTGCCATTTCCTTCTCCAGGGTATCTTTCCAACCCAGGGATCAAACCCCAGGTCTCCTGCATTCTTTACCATCTAAGCCACCAAGGAAGCCCAGGGCAGTATTCTTTGCTAACCAGCTAACAGAATGGAACTGAGAAAATTCGTATCAGTTCAGTTCAGTCTTTTAGTCATGTCTGACTCCTTGCGACTCCCTGGACTGCAGCACACCAGGCTTCCCTGTCCATCACCAACTCCCAGAGCCTGCTCAAACTCACCTCCATTGAGTCAGTGATGCCATCCAACCATCTCATCCTCTATCGTCCCCTTCTCTTCCCACCTTCAATCTTTCCCAGCATCAGGGTCTTTTCCAATGAGTCAGCTCTTCGAATCAGGTGGCCAAAGTATTGGAGTTTTGGCTTCAGGATCAGTCCTTCCAATGAATATTCAGGACTGATTTTCTTTAGGATTGACTGGTTTGATTTCCTTGTATTCCAAGGGACTCTCAAGAGTCTTCTCCAACACCTCAGTTGGAAAGCATCAATCCTTCAGCACTCAGCTTTCTTTATAGTCCGACTCTCAGATCTATGACTACTGGAAAAACCACAGATTTGACTAGATGGACCTTTGTCAGCAAAGTAATGTCTCTGCTTTTTAAATATGCTGTCTAGGTTGGTCATAGCTTTCTTCCAAGGAGCAAGTGTTTTTTAATTTCATGGCTGCAGTCACCATCTACAGTGATTTTAGAGCCCCCCAAAATAAAGTCTCTCACTGTTTATATTGTTTCCCCATCTATTTGCCATGAAGTGATAGGACTGGATTTCATGATCTTAGTTTTCTGAATGTTGAGTTTTAAGCCAACTTTTTCACTCTCCTCTTTCATTTTCATCAAGAGGTTCTTCAGTTCCTCTTCGCTTTCTGCCATAAGGGTGGTGTCATCTGCATATCTGAGGTTATTGATATTTCTCCTGGCAATCTTGATTCCAGTTTGTGCTTCATCCATCCTGGCATTTCACATGATGTACTCTGTGTATAAGTTAAACAAGCAGGGTGACAATTTGCAGACTTGCCATACTCCTTTCCCTCTTTGGAACCAGTCTGTTGTTCCATGTCCAGTTCTAACTGTTGCTTCCTGACCTGTATACAGATTTCTCAAGAGGCAGGTCAGGTGGTCTGGTATTCCCTTCTCTTTAAGGATTTTCCACAGTTTGTTGTGATCCACACAGTCAAAGGCTTTGGCATAGTCAATAAAGCAGAAGTAGATGTTTTTCTGGAACTCTCTTGCTTTTTTGATGATCCAATCGATGTTGACAATTTAATCTCTTGTTTTCTGGCTTTTCTAAATCCAGCTTGAATATCTGGAAGTTCACGGTTCACATACTGTTGAAGCCTGGCATGGAGAATTTTGAGCATTATTTTGCTAGCATGTAAGATGAGTGCAATTGTGCAGTAGTTTGAACATTCTTTGGGATTGCCTTTCTTTGGGATTGGAATGAAAACTGACCTTTTCCAGTCCTGTGGCCACTGCTGAATTTTCCAAAAATAGGGAAAACCACTAGACCACTCAGGTATGACCTAAATAAAATTCCTTACGATTTTACAGTGGAAGTGACAAATAGATTCAAGGGATTAGATCTGATAGACAGAGTGCCTGAAGATTTATGGATGGAGGTTTGTGACATTGTACAGGGGACAGTGATCAAGACCATCCCCAAGAAAAAGAAATGCAAAAAGACAAAATGGTTGTCTGAGGAGGCCTTACAAATCACTGAGAAAAGAAGAGAAGTGAAAGGCAAAGGAGAAAAGGAAAGATATACCCATTTGAATGCAGAGCTCCAAAGAATAGCCAGGAGAGATAAAATAGCCTTCCTCAGTGATCAATGCAAAGAAATAGAGGAAAACAATAGAATGGAAAAGACTAGAGATCTCTTCAAGAAAATTAAGGGAACATTTCATGCAAAGATGGGCACAATAAAGGACAGAAATGGTATGAACCTAACAGAAGCAGAAGATATTAAGAAGAGGTGGCAAGAATACACAGAAGAACTATACAAAAAAGATCTTCATGACCCAGATAACCCTGATGGTGTGATCACTCAATTAGAGCCAGACATTCTGGAATCTGAAGTCTAGTGGTCCTTAGGAAGCTTCACTACAAACAAAGCTAGTGGAGGTGATGGAATTCCAGTTGAGCTATTTCAAATCCTAATAGATGATGCTGGGAAAGTTCTGCACTCAATGTGCCAGCAAATTTGGAAAATTCACATAGAAAAGAGTAAAATAGTCTTGTGAATACAGTTGATGTGCAGTAGGAAAAGTTGTCCTTTTTTTATTTACAACTTATCCCAAACCAGGTAGTCTTGGAAGCAGTGTGTGCTGAAAAAGACATGGCAAATATTAAATTGTATTTTTATAACAAACTAGTAAGGTAGGTTAGTATTGTCATGCCACATATTATGAACAAGGAAATGAAGCTACAAACTGAGTAAGTTACTTGCCCAATATCACTCAGCAAGTCATGGCAAAAATGAGACTGGAAATCTTGGCCTCTGGGTTTTCAACTTGTTTCTTCATCAGTCAGCCTCTCTTTCTTTCTTTCTTTTTTTTTTGTAAAGAAACTTGACTTATAGGTCAATCTCCAATTCCATTTCCTAAGAAGGTTACACTGATAAACCAAATGCAGAATGGCCCAAGATGAAGCTTTTCTTCATTTATAGGCATGTTGTTCTGATGAAGCAATTCAGAAAACACACACACACACACTGATATCTAGCAGTGATCCTCACCTCTCCATTACCAGGAACCAGGTAGGTGGGGTCTACACATTTGATCTCAATGAACAATTGCTGCCCGTAGGTCCAGAAGGAGGGGAAAGCCCCAGCCCAAAGCCCCAAACTCAAGAAGGATCCAGCTCCTCCAGAAGCCAGTTCAAGCAGGCACACGCCTAAGAAAATCCTTGCCAAAGGAAGAGTCACTGAGACACATAACCACACCCTCATCATCCTTATCACTCACAAGGGTCCTAATCATATATCAGCTCATCTCCACTCACGACAACTCCATGAGGCAGATATTACTGATACCATTCCATTTAGAGAAGAGAAGTGGGCCCTGAGGTTCAGTGATGGCACATGATTGCTTAGATCACACACTTAAGTGAATGGCGGGGCCAGACCCAAAGCCCGAGTCATGTGGATCCAAATCCCATGTTCTTCTCTAACATCCCATGAGAAGTCCATGACAACAGTTCAATTGCCTTGTGACCTCTCTTTCTTTTTCTTCCCTCCTCATCTCCTTCACTGCCTTCCTTCCTCTTCATCCTTTTAACAGAATTTCTTCTTGAGTTTTATCATGAAAACGGGAACAGCTAACATTTGTTGAGTGCTGTGTTCAGAACAGTGTGTGTTAGTTACCTCACATGAATTTGTTCTTTACTGTTATTATCTCCAATATGTTGTTGGAAATAGGCACTGGGAGGAAAGTAACTTAAACTAGGTCATCAGCTAGTAAGATGTAGAGTCTAGGATTTAAACCCAGGCAGTCTGACATCGGAGTTGACATTCATTACTACCTTGCTTTCTTTTAATGCAAATGGAGCAAAAGCAAAACAAAAACCTTTATTTTTAGACTGACCAGCAAATTTGGTAGGCAGATTTTTAACAAAACACAGTTCTCATATGTTGGATATCTCCTCAATATTATGGATAAGCCCTTTCTCTGAGCTAGGTCTAGTTTTCATTTTTTAAAGACAAAATAGCAAAAAAAAAAAAAAAAAAAAATCACTTGGTAGTTCCTTTTATTTTCTATCCAGTACAGTGCTAAATGCCATGAAGGTATTATACACAATGGCTTCAGGGCTTAACAGTGAGATTTCTTCATTATATCAAATGTCTAAACAGTTCTGGTATCTGTTACTGGGGATGTGGACATAAAGGTAGCAGCCTCTGACCCACAGCTGAACTCTATGGACACAACTGGAAAAAGGTTTCAGAGGTGGAAAAATTTTTGACATCTTTCATTACTTCTTCTGGAAAGAAGTAAATGGGAGTAGTAGCATCTAATCATAATTCATGTAACCATAACTCTGTTGTCTCAATGCACACAGGTTCAGTGGTTAAGTAACATGCTATGGTCTAAGGGCAAAAATAAAACAGCAAGCAACGCAATTCCTAGACTGAGAAATTTCTCACAGAAATTTGTTAAACAATATACGCCCCAGTTGTTGCAATAGGTGTGCTTTATCTTTCTGGGAAAGGAATTCACAGATATTGTGTGGCTTAAATACACATGTATGTTCTTAAAATTTGCTAATTCCATTGGTTTCCCATGAGAAAGGGGAAAAAAATCATTATATAGCATTAGGGAACTTTGGATCCATTAAAGAAAACTGAGCAAGGGGGTTCTACTAGCTTTCATGCAAACTATGTTTGGGAGAGGACTTGTTTTTCCCTCCCAATGTATCATGAACAAACACTTTTGCTGTTTAAATTAAAAAAAAAAAAATAATGAATGACTAGAGAAAAACGTAAAAGTAACAGACAATATACATATTCCAGTTTTTTAACATAAAATCACTTGATCATATTGCCATTGTTGTTGTTCAGCCACTCAGTTATGTCTGACTCTGTGACCCCATGGACTGCAGCAGGCCAGGCCTCCCTGTCCCTCACCATCTCCCAGAGTTTGCTCAAACTCATGTTCATTGAGGTTTTTAAATATTTAATTCTCAATTTCTGTACTTGCCACAGATCAGTAATCAACATCTCCAGAATCTACATCAGTTGAAAGACTGAACTTTGAATGTTGTTGTTGTTTAGTCGCTAAATTGTGTCCAACTCTTTGTGACACCATGGACTGCAGCAGGCCAGTCTCTTCTGCCCTCAACTACCTCTAGGAGTTTGTTCATATTTGTGTCCATTGACTTGGTGATACTATCTAAGCATCTCATCCTCTGCTGTCCCCTTCTCCTTCTGCCTTCAATCTTATCCAGCATCAGGGTCTTTTCCAATGAGCTTCTTCTACATGCCAGACTAGGTCAGTTTCCCCCATCCAGTCCCTCTCTTGATCCACATGTATTTATTTTCTTTGTGGCACTATTATGATTAAGCATCTGTGTAATTAGTAACTTCTAACACTAAGCTCTGTCTCTATTGTTTTCTTCAATGCATCCCAACATTTGCAATAGTTTCTGGCACATAGTAACTGCTCAATAAGTATTAATGGAATGAGTGAACACAGTATATATAAATTAATTCTGATGATTTGGAGAGAGTCTCATGATATAACACTGATTGAAAAAGTTAGGATGTCAAATTTTACTAACAGAAAGACAAGAGTATTTAAGCTACCTATAGTATTCCTAGGTACCATTTTTGTTGTTTAGCATGAACTTGTTCAAATAATGTCACAAAAGCTAAAGATGAGCATTATCTGTCTAAGAGTTTTTTTTTTTTTAAGGAGCCATTAATTGCTTTTTCAAGACATGTTTGAAGCAAGGACAAAAGCAAAGAACTTCATTTGGGAATTTAGTGTAGTGATAAAGGAGGGAAGAGAGAAAGCAGAAGTGCCCAGTGACTTTTTCCTTCTGTGCTATTCAATACGGCAGCCCAGTGTTCAACCCTAAAGAAGGTAAAACAAACAATGCAAAGAGGGAATTTCAGTTCCAGATAGTCTCTTGCCTATTGAGCTAGTGAGAGACAGCCTAGTCACTTCAAGTGACCTCAAGAATCCAGGCCAGTATGAACTGGATTACAGGGCCTCAAGGAATTTCAGAATCACTGACAGTCATCTTTGAGAGATTATGAGAAGCAGAAAAATAATAATGGAAGACTGATGAGGGTAAGGGATTGTCAGAGAAAGTAATATTTGCTCCTTGCTGCTATAGAGAACCAAAGCAAAACCAATGAATTTCAGTTATAAATAGATATGAGTGTCAATGTAAGGAGGGAAGTTATATGTGGAATCTTAAAAAGGTGGAGAGGTGGGTGTACAAATGAACTTATTTGCAAAACAGAAATAGAGTTACAGATGTAGTAAACAAACTTATGGTTATAGGTCGGGGAGAGAGGAGAAAGATAAATTGGGAGACTGGGATTGAGACATACACACTACTATACATAAAAGAGATAACTAATAAGGATCTACTGTATAGCACATGGAACTCTACTCAATACTACGTAATGACCTATATGGGAAAAGAATCTACAAAAGAGTGGATATATGTATAGCTGATTGACTCTGTTGTAGATCAAAAAGTAATACAACATTGTAAATCAACTATACACCAATAAAAAAATTAATTAGAAAAGAGAAAAAGTAAGGGGGGAAAATATTTAGCCAGTTACAAGCCCCATTCAGTGCTTCCCTACATTGCTTTGTACACCTCAGATGCTCTGTGACCTGCAGAGATGAGGGAGGAGGACTGGGGAAGATAAGTTCATTCAGAAGACCTCTGCCATCCCTGCTAAAGGGAGCTCTTTCCTTCTCTCTGGCGGCCCAAGCTGCAGAGTCACAGCCATGGTTTCAGAATCAGGGAGCTTGAGTGTTTCAGTAACACACTCTTCATTTCCATCACTAACTCTCTATGCAGCCAAAACAGTTGCAGACATCTCAAGGAAAAGACCAAGAGTACATCACGGCTTGTGAACCAAAGTCCATACAAGGGGATGGCTACTCTGGGTACAACTGAGCTCTATGTGACTTATCTTTTGCTCACCCAACCCCAGGCCAAGCCAAAAAAAAAAAAAAAAAAAATCGGTATGCAGACTAGAACACAGTTCAGATCCCCTTTCAATTCTCTTTTGTTTTCATATTGTTTTATCTTCTAGTTTTCCTAATTGTAAATAATCAATCATCCAATTGGTTTTGGAATTGCATCACTAATGGTTTGGAAAGATAGTGGTTTGGAAAAATACTACAAGATATTGTGGTATTGACTGGATTTATAAAGACCAGGAAAGCACCATGCCCCTAACTTCAAAGGATTGTCCATTTAAAACACACTAAAAAAATGTTTTTAAACCCTAGAGATACCAGGTGGTTTAGACTAAAGATACCAAAAGTATGAAGATAAGATACATAATCTCAGAACCTTCCATGGAAGCTGTGAAAATGCTATCAGGATCATCTCCAGAAAATGCAGTTTACTGTGGAAGTCTAATCAGTCATTTGGCGAACATTTCCCTAGACAGATAAGAGATTAGAGTGGGGAGAGGGGATGGGAAAAGGGCCATGCAAGAAAGGAAGGGCAAGGAGTTACTGGTATGGATCTCTCATATCATACCAACACAACTCTCTTTCACTCTTCAAAAATTATTAAGAATTACAACATAGGAAGCAATATAGGTCAAAGAATGAACAGCTGAATTTTGGAAACAAAGGAGTCAAGTTATTCATATCAACCGCAAGTCTCCTTTTTACCCACTTTATCTGGCCCACATTCCAAGGCACCTTAGAAAGGTCAGTAAACAAACAATCATGTCAGAACCCAGGCAGATGTCAGAGCAAGCCCAGACAGAACATTCAAGGTCGTCTTCGGCTACATGAGTCCATGATTTACAAAATATTCATGACTTCATCCATTTGTTCCACATTAATAAACATCTGTTCTATGCTAAAGCATTCAAGCTTTTTATAACTCGGCCATTTTGCCCTATTGAACACTCCCATAAGGGATATTGTTTTACCCATTGACTATGGCCTTCATTTGATTATAGTGAGAAGTTACAGTACAACCTGCCCAATTCCTAACAACTGGGCCCTACTGTATGACCAGGGCATTTTATAAAGCACAATCCAGTTGTGATATTTAATAATGATGGATGTTCAAGAAGCCCATTTGTAAGGTGGAGAATGGAAAACACTCTTTTTTTATTCTTTGCCATATCATTAGCTTCAAATGGAAAATAGAAGGTTCCCAAAGTGCTTTAATAAATGTAGTACAAAGAAAGGAACTGAAGTCACAGGGACTTGTAGTTTGTCAAATTAGTATGGTCTGGCAACCACAGCACCCACTCTTTCATCATGTTTCTTCCTAATCATCACACACTTGAAGATTTATAGCCCTTTAAAAAATTGCTTCTGTAGGTTTTCAATTATTACTGCAGTAAAAACTCTGAAGTATGGCACCATCGCTTGTCTATTTGTGAAGGTTCCAAAGGGGTTTAGCTGGTTCATTTTGGTAGTTTTGGCAAGCAATTGCTATTATAAAATGGAGGAACATTATATATAGTCTGAATTCTTCTTTTCATTGCAGGGAGAGGCGATTGCAGAACTGTAATCCAGAGAAATGAGGTGACTTGCCTCAGATCACGTAGCTAGAGGCAGAGTGGGGCCTAGAAAGTCAGCTCTCCAGATCCCATGTCCACACTGTTTTCTATTTCTACTGTATTTCTAGTGTTTGTACATCTTCATTTATTCAGTCTAAATTCATGTGTATATACATATGTGTGTGTGTGTGTATATATATATATATATATATACATATATATGTATGTGAAAGTGAAAGTCACTCAGTCGTATCTGACTCTTTGCAACCCCATGGACTATACAGTCTATGGCATTCTCCAGGTCAGAACACTGGAGTGGGTAGCCATTGCCTTCTCCAGGGAATCTTTCCAACCCAGGGATGGAACCAGGGTCTCCTACATTGCAGGCAGATTCTTTACCAACTGAGCCATCAGGGAAGCCCAAGAATACTGGAATGGGTAGCCTATCCCTTCTCCAGTGGATCTTCCCAACCCAGGAATTGAACCAGGGTCTCCTGCATTACAGGCAGATTCTTTACCAGCTGAGCTATATAGTTTATTTCAAATACCTTATAATTGAGGCACGTTAATGCTTTAGTTCAGATATATATTTACCTAACAAATTGGAATTTGTGAAGCTTCCTGTACATTTGTATCTGAATTAATGAGCCCTCTGGAAATGGACTTTCTGTGTTAAAGGCAGTCGGCAGATGGTTGTGCTGCTCCCTAGAGTGGAACAGAAGGCATAACGGAATCCCCTTTGGCGGACAGACCCCCTTCCGGGCAGGAAATGAGGTCCCGCCACAAGTCCTCAGCAGCAAGACAGGTGAGATTAGCAGAGGCCCAGCAGAGCCAGGGAGAGCAGGATGAGCTGGAATTCCAGAATTCAATCAGAACTGTGAACAGACTACAGTTAGTGCAGAGGGGAAGCAGAGGGAAGGGAAAGGAGATGGAAGACAAAGGAAGGACTGATGGGGAGGGAATGAAGGAGCAGGTGCCCTGGGGCAGAGTCAGAAGTGAAATAAAGAAGGAAGACAGGACAGGCTGGCTGGATCAAGGCAGGCCAGAGGTCAGGGGGTCAGGCAGCCTGGGACACATCCCATGACTCCAAGAGCCTGGGGAAGCAGGAGGCAGAAGGTCTACGCCCGAAGTCAGGGGCTATGTCTACCTTGCTCGTCTTGTGCCCCATGTCCAGCTCACACAGCAAGTCTTCAAATTTGGTGGAAGGATGAAAGGTATGCGGGGAGTTCAGGAACCAAAGCCAGAGGGTCTAGTTGTTTAGGGGCTATGATCAATCAAAGGGGCTTCCCAGGTGGTGCTAGTGGTAAAGATCTTGTCTGCCCCTGCAAGAGACATAAGAGACACAGGTTCGATCCCTAAATCAGGAAAATCCCCTGGAGAAGGGCATGGCAACGCACTCTAGTATTCTTGCCTGGAGGATCCCATGGATAGAGGAGACTGACGGATTATAGTCCGTGGGGTCCCAAAGAATAGGACACAACTGAATAAACTTAGCACAGCACACAGCATATGATCAATCTAAAGGTCTGGATAACAGCAAAAATGGCAGGAAAGTGAGTCAAGACCCTTGGGAAACAGCACACACTTCTCCCCAGAGTTAGAGAAATGGGAGGCGAGTTCACGGCCAAAGGCAGGGAGGAGACAAGAGAATAGGAAGAGAGGAAGGAGGAGTTGGAGGGAGAGTCAAGAATAATTTTTATTTTTACTAATTATCTGTGGCAGCCTCTTTTTTCTACTATGTCCCAAAACACTGATAGACATCTTTGATTAAAAATATATATATACACATGTTGTTGCTAAGTACTTCATGTTGGTAGTAGCATTATTTCACTTCAGGCTGGCCTCAAACCCTATCTAGAAAAGGCTTGTACAGTCTATAAATATTCTCATAGGATGATGAATTAGGTAAAAATAAACACCTGCCCAGAGGCACCCCCACCCCCCACCCTTGCCTGCCCCAAATCGAAACTTCCAACTTTTGTTATGGAACTGCTTCCCTCCTTGGATCCTTAGCTCACATACCTACAGGTACAGCCTGACTACTGCACCAGCCTGTTTCCTGCTCTTCTAGAAAGTGACAGGTCAATCAGGCCCAAGCCCAAGACTTCTCCTCAATTTTGACCCCTAACTTTCCTCCTGACAATGAGCCCTCTGCAGATCCTTTTTTGCAATGACCTGACTCTGAGAAAAGTCCAACATTAGGATAGAGAGCTCAGATCCCTCTATCTCTGCCTTACATCCTTCCCCACCTCTTCCCTCCCTCAACCAGGATTCTTAGACCTTTGCTTTTCCTTTAACATCCTCAAATCCTGGGAATCTTAACACTGAGCTTGCCAGTTCCTGAAGCAGTTCCCTGCCCAGTGTTCGCTGCTCCTGGATGCCAGCCTAAGTCATCTGACCATACTTAAAGGCATTAAATGAATCACCCAAGATCATATAGGTGCACAGAGGCAAAAATCAATGATGGTACAGTGTTATGCACAAGTTAGCACTAGTTGATAAACATGTATTTAAGAAAATTAATACTGGCCTACAAACACAAGAACTTTCAACACTTAGAAAATATAGTATAAAAGATAAAGGGGATTGTGGGTTTTAAATACTCAGCTCAGGATATCACCACAGTGACTAGAGCATTCACATATAATTATTGAAAGATGCCTCAAAAAGGTACTTCTTTAGGAATCTGCAAAAGGATCTACAACAGTATTTCTCAAGCTGTGTTCTACGGAATACCAATATTCCTGGGATGTGGATTACTGCTCCTGGGATGTGAATTACTCTGCCTTGACAAAGCACTTCCATGATCAGGTTAACTAGCAGGCAGAGTCTGTCTCCTCCTTGGTAGTCTCAATGCATTTAAGCATATTTCAAGTTTTAAGAAGTTGTACAGCAAAGAAGCCCATTACATTTGATTTATGCTAATCGTTCCTAAACTTACCTGACCACTGTTCTGTTTTACTAGAGAATACCTCTTTTTTCTAAGAAAACAGGTTGAGAAATTCTGAACCAGATTTAATTAACCAGTTTAATTAATTCTTTACTTTTTAATTCAATTATTAGCTAGAATAAAGCAGGCTTCTGGCTTTACGTGGTTAACTGGATGGTCATAAACCTTGTGCCATTTGAGATTCTATGATATATCTGATATATGCCCTACACTGAAATGCATCTTTATTCAATGCTTTTTAAAAAAAAAAATCTAAAGTAGCATTAAAATATATACATTACCAGGTATAAAATAGATAGCTAGTGGGAAGCTTCTGTATAACACAGGGAGCTCAGCCTGGTGCTCAGTGATGACCTAGAGGGGTGGGATGGGGCGGGTAGGAGGAAAGCTCAGGAGGGAGGGGATATAACTATTCTTATGACTGACTCACATTGTTCTGTGGCAGAAATCAACATAGCATTGTAAAGCAGTTGTCTTCCTATTTAAAATTTTCTAGGATTTGACAAAAAGGAGCGTAATCACATCACTTGAAAATGCTTTCCTTTGAAGTCTTTCAGTCACAGCTTCAGCAGACTCTGGATTTCAGCGGGGAGGCTATAACTGCTCAAGAAGAAAGCATATACAAAAGCACACTTTTCTGGGGAGTCAGGCCATCACAGGCCCACCACATCTGTGTGCTGGAACAGGCTCTAGAGGTTAGCCAACTGATGTCACCTTCTCATGAATTTGGTGAGCAGCTTCAGGAGGGTTGGCAGCTGCCAAGACCACAAACTCCACACTGGTGGAGCTGGGATTAGGACCAGGATTTTTTGGTGCCTCTGCCAGGAAGGTTTTTCTGTCCTGGAATTATCTGCTTTTCTCAGAAAGGAAGAGTCCAGTCTTTGTCATCTGAAAACCACATTGGAAAGACAAGAAGGAAATAGGCCAAAATGTGAACACTACTCCACATAGAGAGGATATTTTGGTCTTAGTTCTATTTTTCTTCATTGACCAAAATGTCTACAAAGGGCATATGTTCCTTTCATAGCAAAATAAACAAAAAGAAAACAGCAAAAAATTGTTTTACTATTTAAAAAGCAAAAAAAAAAAAAGCAGGTGCGGAAGGTAAATTGATATGCTGAAAAGCATCATCCACGTGGCTCCTAGTCATTGATCAGAATAAGCAGAACTAATGAAATGCCATGGCATTTCCCTGTGCTGGCTGTGAGCAAGGATGACTCACTGGGGCAGCCTGGAGACCACCCTGCTGGGTGCTGGCAGGGCACCGGCCCCACTGATCCACTTGATGCTGCAATGGTTTCACCCACAGACTAGAAAGGAGCAGAGCATTGCTTGACTGCCTTCCATAATTTCCTCTCAAAGCACGTGTCTCAATATTGAGTTTGAGTGACTCCTCAGTGATTTCTAAATTGAACCTAACTGTATACGCAAGTCTAAATGGAAAGAGATTTTTTATTGCCATTCTGTACTTATGCACTGACCTCCCACCTAGAAAAACTTCACTTCAGCCTGATTATGTCTGAAAACAATAGTTTTAGAGGTTTGACACCTATTTTGGAGTCCAAGCAGGTAGTTAGTTTTTTATATATAAGGTGTGTATGTGTGTATGTGCCTGTGTGCATGAGTGTGTGTTTGTGTGTGTATGTATGTGTCATTTTCTGCTACTACAACAAAAACACCACAGTTTGGTGGCCTATAAACAACAAAAATTTATTTCTCACAGTCCTGGAAATTGCAATTGGTGTCTGATGAGGGCTCACTTTATCACATGGTAGAAATGGCGAGGGAGCTCTCTGGTGTCTTTTCATATAAGGGCATTAATCTCATTTATGAGGATTCTACCCTCATGATTTAAACAAGGCCCCATCTCCTAATACCATCACCCAGGGTATTAGGTTTCAACATATCAATTTTGGGTGGATAACATGTGTTATTCAGCCTGTAAGTCGTGTCTGACTCTTTGTAACCCCATGGACTATAGCACACCAGGCTTCCCTGTCCTTCACCATCTCTGAGAGCTTGCTCAAACTCGTGTCCATTGACTCAGTGATGCCATCCAACCATCCCGTCCTCTGCTGTCCCCTTCTCCTCCTGCCTTTTATCTTTCCTAGTATCAGGGTCTTTTCCATAAGTTGGCTCTTCATATCAGGTGGCCAAAGTATTAGAGCTTCAGCTTCACCAACAGTTCTTCCAATAAATATTCAGAATTGATTTCCTTTAGGATTGATTGGTTTAATCTCCTTGCAGTCCAAGAGACTCTCCAGAGTCTTTTCCAGCATCACAATTCAAAAGTATCAATTCTTTGGCACTCAGCCTTCTTTAAAGTCCAACTCTCACATTTGCACACAACTACTGGAAAAACCATAGCTTTGACTATACAGGATTTTTTTGGCAAAGTAATGTCTCTGCTTTTTAATATCCTGTCTAGGTTTGTCACAGCTTTCCTTCCAAGGAGCCAATGTCTTTTGATTTCATGGATGTAGTCATCTTCCACAGTGATTTTAAAGCCCAAGAAAGTACTGTTTCTACTTTTTCTCCATCTATTTGCCATGAAGTGATGGGACCACATACCATGAAAGTTTTGTGAATATTGAGTTTCAAGCTAGCTTTTTCACTTTCTTCTTTAACCTTCATTAAGAGGCTCTTTAGTTTCTCTTCACTTTCTGCCATTATAGTGGTATCATCTGCATATCTGAAAAGTGAAAGTCACTCAGTCATATCCAACTCTTTGCAACCCCATGGACTATAGTCCATCAAATTCTCCAGGCCAGAATACTGGAGTGGGTAGCTGTTCCCTTCTCCAGGGGATCTTCCCAACCCAGGGATTGAACCCAGGTTTCCCACATTGCAAGTGGATTCTTTACCAGCTGAGCCACCAGGGAAGTTGTTGATATTTCTCCCAGAAATCTTGATTCCAGTTTGTGATTCATCCAGCTTGAAATTTCTCATGATGTATGCTGAACATAAGTTAAGTAAGCAGGGTAACAATATACAACCTAGACATACTCCTTTCCCAACTTTGAACCAGTCAGTTGTTCCATGTCTGGTTCTAACTGTTGCTTCTTGACCCAAATACAGCTTTCTCAGGAGACAGGTAAGGTGGTCTGGTACTCCAATCACTTTAACAGTGTGAATGCATGCTATTTAAATCTGACAGACCTAAACAGCATATTAAAAAGAGAGCAGAGACATTACTTTGCTGACAAAGGCCCATATGGTCAAGCATTTTTCCAGTGGTCATGTATGGACGTGAGAGTTGGACCATAAAGAAGACTGAGCACCAAAGAATTGATGCTTTTGAACTCTGTTGCTGGAGAAGACTCTTGAGAGTCCCTTGGACTGCAAGGAGATCAAACCAATCAATCCTAAAGGAAATCAAACCTGAATATTCATTGGAAGGACTAGGGCTGAAGCTGAGGCTCCAATACTGTGGCCACCTGATACAAAGAGCTGACTCATTTGAAAAGACCCTGTTTCTGGGAAAGATAAAAGGCAGGAAGAGAAGGGGATGACAGAGGATGAGATGGTTGGATGGCATTACCAACTCAATGGACACAAGTTTGAGCAAGCTCCAGGAGATTATGCAGGACAGGGAAGCCTGGTGTGCTGCAGTCCATGGGGTCGCAAAGAGTCAGATATGACTGAGACTGAACAACAACAGATTCTAAAGGGAACAATTGTATATAATCCTCTCAATCAAATAATATGCATTTAGTACGTTTTTGGAAATCTTTTTACTGAAGTTTTCCAAAAATTGTTTGTCCACTCTTATCTGAAAATACTCTGACTCTTTTAACTATATGCATTCTTCTTAAAAGTAGTGGCTAAGGTACATCTTCAACATTTCCATCACTTCCTTCAATACTTCTTCACTTTTTACTCTTTCCTTACTGACATTAAGCACAACCGTTTGTTTTGTGCCTTCCCTGTTCCAGGCAGACACTCCTCCTTTCCTTTAGGATCATCCTAGCCTGCTCTCTCTGCCGCAGTCCCTGGGTAGTAATGTCCTTCTCCCCCATGTTTAAGGCCAGTCTCTTCCTTTGTGTCTTTGAGTCCATTCCATATCATTTTGTCTCCCGGGTCCTGATCCAGTTACCTCTGTTGGCCATTGTATCTTTAATTTTCTTCTTTTTACCAATTTCCCCCTCTTAGTTTATAAGCTTGTTCAATTCTTACCCATCTCAAAGAAACTAACTCCCCCTTGACCACACATGGTCTTCTGCCTTCTGTTTTACCTCTCTTGTTCCCTTTACCTCAAGTTTCTAAGTGGTTAGACAGTAGTCACTGTCTCCACTTTCTTAACTTACACATATTCCTTCCCAGGAGCAACCCTGGCTTCTATGCATCAAACCGCTAAGAGGGCATCAGCTAAGATCATCAATGCTGAGGCACAGTCTTCTCTCCTCATGGTACTGGATGTCTTGCCTCTGACCCTGATGGTTGCTCATACACTGAGACACATTCTGCTCACTTTTCTTCCCAGATTCCATGTTCAAACTGTTCTCCTTTACACCCCTATGACTGTTCCTTCTCAGCCTCTTTTGTAGGCTCTTCTTTCTCCATATGCCCCTTAAATACTGGAGTTTTCATGTTTCATTCTCCAGAGTTTCATTATAGATCTACTTCCCTTTTTATTCTACAGAGATTCCCTGGATGATTAAACCCACTTTCATGGTATTCCCAAACAATCCCTATTTATGCTGGTGATGCCTAAATCCACTCTCTCCAGGTCAAAATTCTCCCATTTTTGAGCTACAGGCTCATATTCCAAGTGCCTGCTGTATACCCTCATCTGGATGTCCAGAGGCACTCCAAATTCAATATGCTCCAAATCAACTTATTTTATTATCTCCCCAACTTATGTCTTCTACTATTCCTCCTGTAGCTGAAGAACCATCACTAGAGTAATCAATCATTCCTATTTTCCTTAGACTAAGGGACCTCCCAGCATGTGGGACTCTCAATCTTAATAGGATAGTCCTAGGCAGGCAGGGATGTCCCCCTAACACTACCCACCCATCATCAGGTCTAGAATCTGGGTCTTGATCTTTGTCCCCTCTTTTCACTTCTTCAATCTCCATGTCCTTCCAATTTCATTTCCTAAGTAGTTATCAAATTCCTACTCTCCTTTCCACCCCAAGCTCACAACCTTACTATCTCTTGCTTATTTTACCCACCTTGATACCTAAGTATATCTCTGATGCCAATCTTCTTCCCCTTTAGATTCATGCTCCACATAGCTGCTGAAGAGAATTTTCAAACAGAAATTTCACCAAACCTCTACCCTGCACAAAATATTCCATGGGCTACCCATTGCCCTTGGGATAAAGCCCAAACATGTTAATATGGAAAAGTCCTCCTTGGTCCCTCTAGCCCTGGCCTCACCTCATGTCACTCATTGAGCTGTGTGGGTGTCTCCACAGTACAGACTGCTCATCCTCGGCTCTTCCTATGACTTTTTCCTGCCATGCCCTTATCTCTTTACCCCAACTGCCTTCCTTGTCTGGTTTACATTCAACATTCGACTCAGGTTCAAGACTCAACTCCTCTGGCACCATTGCCGCCAAGTGGCTTTCTGTGACATGCACAGTCTACAGGTGTGCTGGCTGCCCCTTCAGCCCCCAGACCACTGCGCACAGCACACTCAGATTTGCCAGGTGGTCTTTCTTCCCCTCTGGACTGTGAACTGCCAGGAGGAGATGCAGGCACCTCCTAGGCAACATCTAGGATAACGCCTAGCACAGGTAGAGCTCAACAGACATTCATGGAACTCTATTTGGAATGCAAACATCCATTTGGAATGCAAACTGGAAGCCAGCAGGTTAGATCCAGCCCATAATCATGGTTTATTTGACCCACATGATTTTTTTCAATACTAGTGTTTAAAAATCAGGAGACCTCATCTAAAAGCTTAAAATTTTCAAACCCCTTAAAAAGTCTAAATATCTGAAAATACGAGGTTCATATTTTTCTGTGGTACTGATCTCATTAGAAAGGACATTTGCTCACATCTTCCCAGCAGCCTACCTCCTGGACTCTGGAAGGAGCAGTAAACCCCAGGGACAAGTTCCTTGTGTCTGCTCTGCTTTCTTCTCAAAGAGATGTATGGAGCAATTTTTTGTTGTTGTTGAGTTTTATTTGGGGGAGCTACCAGATGCTGTGCAAAGCAAGTAGATGGCTGCTTTTCCTTAGAGTAAAGAAATGGTCAGAGACCATCTTGGTGGTCCTAGAACATTTTGGATCAGCAAGAAGTCCACCCTGGCTGATGACTTCTGCTCTCGTTTTCTGTCATTCTAGATTTGTATCTAATATTGAACTCTTTACATTGTACTATAATTCCTTGTTCAATTTTTGAAACTCAAAGAACTTGATCTCCAATTTCTTCCCATATATTTCCCATGAGAGAGCCCTGCACAAAAAGTAGTAGCGACATTACAATCTTCAAAATAATACTTTCACCATCGCTGTGTCTTTCCATTCTTACCTCATCTCTGGGACAGTAAATCACAGGGTCTTGGCATGAGAGATTTCAATTTTATAACTATATTGAATTTTCTCCACAAGTGTGATTGTTTTTACACAAAACAGACAACCATCACATGCACAAATACATCTCGAGAGCTTTTTACATCTTAACTGCTAACAGCTTTACAAATCTTAATGGTTCAGAGGTTTGTTTTTCACCACAGGCCCAGATGGAAATCACTGGCATCAGGAAGAACTGAAATCCCCCGCTGAGATAAAGCAGAAGACTTCCAGGCAGAGGAAATCAGAATCGGATCTACTGGTGCTGCCGTCTGTTCCTCTGCACTGACCTTAGAGCTTGTGGCTCCCGTGAGACCCTGGGAATTGTCCAGCTGTGAGTTTCTGTTTTACTGGGATAGAATTCCATCAATGTCCCTGACTTCCAGGCTTTGACCATCATCCTATGATGATGGTCTCTATCAGACATCTCTGCTGTTGGCTTTGTAATATGTATTTATTAACAATAATAAAGTTAATTCAACTGAGTCTAACTATGATCATTTGATGACATTTTTGGGGATCGCTTTGGATACCAACAAGCATGCCCAAGTCAGGATTTCAGATCAGGGACTACAGGGCTTCCTTCTATTCCAGATGGCCTGCCCTGGGTGGCACTTGTGGTAAAGAACCTGCCTGCCAATGCAGATGACCTAACAGACTCAGGTTCGATCCCTGGGTTGGGAAGATCCCCTGGAGGAGGGCATGGCAAACCACTCTGGTATTCTTTCCATGGAGAAAGGAGCCTGGCAGGCTACTGTCCTTAGGGTCACAAAGAATTGGACATGACTGAAGCCACTTAGCACACCCTGGAACAATGGGCCAGTTATTTTTTTGTGATTTTGAAACTGTTCTATAGCAGGACTGATGCCATGGCCTAGCCTGATAACCGCATATGCCATGAGGGAAAAATTAATTGTATTCAGAGATTCCTTTCTCATTGGGTAGAATCTCAAAATCAGCAGCTTCACCACATGTCCTTTTGTAGAACTGCCCTGAAGACTGATTTTCCTGTTTCTCTCCAGGAACCTCCCAGTGAAGGATGGCCAACTGCCAGATGCTGAATGCCACAGAGAGAGACTCACCCTTCCCACCAGCCCTGCCCTTCTTGCCAAAAACACTCCGGGAAACTCCCTCTGAAGTCATGCATATCTCTCTGGACTGTAACCCTGCCTGCATGTGACCATGGCCACAGCATCTGGGGACAGCAATTGAGGGGTAGACATCTGCTACATAAAGACTGCAGGCATGAATCTTCATTTTAATGAGACTTAAAAGATGGACTGCTCTGATTTATACTGGCAACTGGTGTTTCTAAGGGTGGACTACATCCACTATTTGCCTACCTTGCCCCAATTACCTGGTGCCCAGGATAAGCTGCTAGTTTGAACAAGCCTTCTCAGACACTTACTGTACTCCTTTTTCTTGACAGTAAACTTCCCCCATGTATTTTCAAGTGAGAAAGAATGTCAAGATCAAACCTACATCAAACTGGCTGAGGTAACCCAATTCAAAAGCAGCTTTTCCCTAAATTTGTAACTTTGGCATTAGGTCGTGTTTCCTGCCCCAATCTTATTGCATAATCAGAATGATATTTGGCAGTTTTGTTTGAAAAAAAGAGCCTGGCTTAGCCATGGTAGATAGGCAAGTTTGCCACGTGCTCCTGCCTGGCCGAACCAGCCCTTTTGACTGCAGATGGAACAGTACAGTCCAACCAGTTCTATATGTCATTATCATAAGCAGGGAGCCCCCACCCTCCCCCTTGCTTTGTCAACAGACAACCAACTTGCATTTCAGCATGTGTTTATATCTTGGATTGAACAAGAAGATCAAGCCTACAGTTACTCCTCAGATACATGGATTCATTTCAGCAAACACTTATTGTTCACTGGCAACGTCACAGAAACTCAACTAAGATGAAATATATATAGTCCTTTATCTCGAAGAGTTCACAGATATAGTATGTAGAATTAGGCATCAGTTCAGCTCAGTTGCTCAGTTGTATTCAACCTGACAGACTACAGCATACCAGGCTTCCCTGTCCATCACCAACTCCCGGAGCTTGCTCAAACTCATATCCATCAAGCCAGTGATGCCATCCAACCATCTCATCCTCTGTCATCCCCTTCTCCTCCTGCCTTCAATCTTTCCCAACATTAGGGTCTTTTCTAATGAGCCAGCCCTTCACATCAGGTGGCCAAAATATTGGAGCTTCAGCTTCAGCATCAGTCCTTCCAATGAATATTCAGGACTGATTTCCTTTAGGATGGACTGGTTGGATCTCCTTGCAGTCCAAGGGACTCTCAAGAGTCTTCTCCAACACCACAGTTCAAAAGCATCAATTCTTCAGTGCTCAGCTTTCTTTATAGTCCAACTCTCACATCCATACATAACTACTGGAAAAATGATAGCTTTGACTATACGGACATTTGTCAGGAAAGTAATGTCTCTGCTTTATAAAATGCTGTCTAGGTTGGTGATAGCTTTTTTTTCCCAGGAGCAAGAGTCTTTTAATTTCATAGCTGCAGTCACCACCTGCAGTGATTTTGGAGCCCAAGAAAATAAAGTCTGTCACTGTTTCCATTGTTTCCCCATATATATGCCATGAAGTGATGGGACTGGATGCCATGATGGTTCTCAACCAGCTTGTTCATTCTCCTCTTTCATTTTAACCAAAAGGCTTTTCAGTTCCTCTTCTCTCTCTGCCATAAGGGTGGTGTCATCTGCCTATCTGAGGTTATTGATATTTCTCCTGGCAATCTTGATTCTAGCTTGTGCTTTGTCCAGCCCGGCATTTGGCATAATGTACTCTGCATGTAAGTTAAATAAGCAGGGTGAAAATATACAGCCTTAACATACTCCTTTCCCAATTTGGAACCTGTTGTTCCATGTCCAGTTCTAACTGCTGCTTCTTCACCTGCATACTCAAGAGGCAAGTAAGGTGGTCTGAATTAGGCACAGAAACACCTAAGTACAGATTAGTGAACTAGAATATGGAAGTAAATATTCCAAATGCAATCCAGAGATATAAAACAATGGAAATATTCTTTAAATGGTTAAAGCATATGGGGAAAAAAGTTTAAAAATCTAACATATATCTATTTGGAAATCTAGAAGGATATTATAGAGAGAATGATGAAAGGGCAGTGTTCAAAGAGATACTAGCTAAGGATTTTCCAAACATCAGGAATTAAAATTAAAAAACAAGCAGAATAAATAAAGGAAATCTGCAAATAATCCCATCAAAATGAAACTATGAATATCAAAATGGAGAATCTTAAAAGCAACTAGAGAGAAAAGACACATTCCTTGAAGAAAGAGCAGTTAGAATGACCTTAGCATCCCACAACACTATTGGAAGCCAGAAAAGACAGGGAATGATACCTTCAAGCAGTACATAACTGTCAACCTAGCATCACATGCCCTCAAGCATGTAAAACAATTACAGCTGTGATAAGAATTGTAATCAAGTTGTAAATAAGGAGCTCTGAGAAAGCTAATGAAGGAACAGTTGATTCTGCACTGTAGCAGGGCTGAGGAGTGATCTAGACTTGGGCCCTGATGGATGGACAGGATTTATGCAGCTGGGAGAGTGGGGCTGCAGGGCAGCTAGTTTTAGGATCCTTTGTTCAAATTTTTAAAAGGCCCTACCTCAAAGGCAATGCTGCTCCATGCAAGGTGTCCAGAGTGTAGGCTCTACATGAGATGCCAGCCCTCCCTTGACTCTTTACCTCTGAGCCCTTACACAGGGCACCATCTGAACATAGGTATCCTCCTGCCCTGTGCAGACGCACTCCAGAGAAGTCTGAGCAAATTATTCCAAGAACACATGGAAGTTCTAGTATGTTCAAGCCATAGGAAACAATAGAAAGACTCTGGTATCTCCATCCAGTAAGTATGCCTTCTTCCTGGTGTTCAAGTTTGTGCATTGGACTACATAGAAGAACAGTTGTTTCTGTGACCATGAAAGGCAGCAAAATGAGAAGGCTAACCAGGAACTTCAAGGTGGATGAGGCTCTTCTAGAATACAAAAGAGATGGTAAGGCTACCTACCACCTAAAACTGGTGTGCAAATTAAATGAAATAATATATTAAAGATACCTGACATATAGTAAATGAAAGAACTGTGAACTAGCATAATCATCATTACTTTAAAAGTATTTATTAAATTGTTTTTGTTGTTTAGTCGCTGAGTCCAACTCTTTTGTGACCCCGTGGACCCCACTATGGGATTTCCTAGGCAAGAATACTGAAGTGCGTTGCCATTTCCTTCTCCAGGGGATCTTCGCCACCCAGGAATCGAACCCGGGTCTCCTGCATTGGCAAGTGGATTCTTTACAACTGAGCCACCTGGGAAGCCCCATTTATTAAATTAATTACACACAAAAGTGAAATCATATGATTGGACAATCCTTTGATAGGGACGTTCTTTTTCATGTCAATACAGAGTTTCCAGAGCCTTCTCTGTGTAAGTTTCTGAGGGTACAAAGATGAAAAACACCTGAGATGATGTTTTTTGGGGGGTGAATATTCTTTCTTACCTTTTCCTGGTAATATTTGTTACTGTAAGATGTCTCTAATAAGATGTTGGTTAACAGGTATCAAAAAACCTTGTTTAATTAAGTCTCTTAATCCTTTTGGGTCTCAATTTCCTCCACGTCAAAGCCAGATGGTTTGGCTAGTTGATCTTCAAGGCTCCTGGAACTAACAGTGTATGGTTATGGAATCACGGGGATTTGGCTGTTAGTAAAAACTCTCACTTCTGCTTCAGCAGCTTTTCTCCCCACTCATCCTCTAATGGACTGGGAAAGCCCACAGGAAATTCCTTTTTAAAAGCAATATTTATTTATTTTTGGCTGTGCTGGGTCTTTGTTGTCATGTGGGCTTTTCTCCAGTTGTGGTCAGTGGGAGGGCTACTCTAGTTGTGATGCACGGGTTTCTCTTGTGGAGCATGGGCTCTAGGGCACGCGGGCTTCAGTCGTTACAGCACAGGGGCTCAGTAGCTGCAGCCCACAGGCTGTAGAGTACGGGCTCAGTAGCTGTGGCACATGGGCTTAAGTTGCCTCATGGCATATGGGATCTTCCAGGACCAGGGATTGAACCCATATCCCCTGGATTGGCAGGTGGGTTCTTTACCACTGATCCACCAGGGAAGTCTAAAATTCATTTTTGAGGTCACAAAAGAGCAAGAACTCAGACCCCTCAACCCAGACCCAACCACTAGCTTTACCTAAGGGCAGAGGGAAAAGAGTTCTCTGCAGACCTGGGAAGCAAGCATGTGATTCTCAAGAAAGCTGGTGGGCCTGAAGTCTCTATGGAGGCCCAGCTGCAGCCCCCATCCAAATCAGACTGGCTATGGGTTAAGATCAGGAGCAAAGAGATGCTTTTAGGCTGGGACCTAAAGAAGAACTATTCAGCCTCTTGTTGTTTTATAGAATAGTCCAGTTTCTCCCAGCACAGAGAAAAGCTCTGAAGAAATTCACTGAGGCTTGGATGGTCAGTTGGATGGTCACAAATCCTTGCTTTCTCCCTGGGTCCATTAAACAAATAGAAAAATAAACAGTTAATCAAAGCTGAGCCAGCTCCAGGCTCTTAAAGCATTTCAGTGTGGTTATTATATTATCACTGTAGTTTTCAAGCACACTGCATTAAGAAGGGAGGGAAACCCATTTAAAACAAACATCTCTGAGGAGCTGCTTCACCCCAGGCTGTGGGTTCCCTGAAAGCCAACATTGACAATCAAGAGCTCTCTGGCATACAGACACTCCCACTCCCTGGCAGCTGCACAAGCATTGTTCACTAAAGCACGTTAGAAAGCCATTTAGAAATCTGGAGAGTAAGGCCTAAGGGAGACTAGGACTCGACAACTCCTTACCAGGACCAAGAAGAGCTGGCCTCCTGGCCTGCGCCAGCACCACCCAAGGCAGAAAGGGCCTGTGGAGTGCCTAACAAAGATGGGCCATGAGTCCAGATTCCCTTGCTGTCTCCCACCTGTCATCAGCCCCACAAGTGTGGGCTGGAATTTGATGAAATGACTTGTCACATATATTGCTAACAATTGAATTGCAACAGATTGTCCCAGGGAAAACAGGAGAGGAAAAACTCAACAAAAACAGAATCAACAAACTCTCCATGTGTCAACGTGGGAATGTGTCTCAGACCCTCCCAGGCTCAGGCCGCCCTCAAGGAGACTCTCAGGAGGGTCAGATGTGCACAAAATTATCATTAAATCTCTTGATGGTGGGGCCGGCACTGACCAGGAAAAACATTCTGTCAGACAAAAACTCACACCTGGGAGAAGGAAAAAACCTCATAATTTGAAGGGGATTCTCCTCCCACTGTACCCCATACACTCACCTACAAAGTTTTCTCCACAAAAGCAATCACCTTTGCTATTCTTTGCTAGAGGGAGATAAGCCAGGTTCTAGCATGCTAGAGAATGCTGAGGAAACACTTCCCTGTTTGTTTAGTAAGGGGGAGGCTGCTTCAAAGGACCTTAGCAAAGAGAGATCTTTTGTATCCTTTCTCTTGAAAGTTGGAGACAGAGGCTATAGAGAGTCAGGCATTCAGAGAGAAGGGTATGGCATGAAGCCACATATGAAAACCAATTACTGGTGCTGGAAGTCATCTGGATCTTTGGTCTAATCAGGTCCAGAAGGACTACATGTGCAATGTAAACTGGTAAGGGTGCAGCCTTTGATTTCATGAAACACAGGGGGTTTTTGTTCATGTGTTTTTGGAGGTAAGAGTTTGCATCATATTTGGCAGCCACAAACCTTGCCATATGCTGAGAGAGAGTGAGGGTAGAATTACACGCTGCCCAATCTTTTGGTGTATCACAGCTGAGTCACATCCATTCTGACACCCAGAGAATATAAATAGAAAGATTTGGGGAGAAGAAATACAAAATCTATGTCTTGGACTTTTCCAACTTCTTGCTGGGCTATGCTGTTTTTCTTAGCTGTCTTGGCTACAAGAAAAAGTCAGAGGAAGAAGAGCCTTTGCCTAGATTTTTGTATATTTTTGATATGCAAGATTAGGAGACCTGGGTTGAAAACAGAGAACTAGGTAGAATGTGTGTTTCCTAGGCCAAGGGTGGGAAGAAGGGAGAGATGCTTATGGCCATTGGCCATTAAGATTGAAGTCCTATGGTGTTAATCCCATTCTGGTGTCTTCATGATCTTACTAAATACAGGGAAGCCAGAGTCAATCCAGTGATTCTTGCACCAGGAATCAGAGCTCAGAAAACATCAGAGTGCAAGGCCAGACACTGTTGAATTCTCTTTTGCACTCTGTGCCTTCCTGACAAAATGATGCATTACTTTGTTGGCTTTCTTGCTGTTCTGAGGTGAAGCATAGAGTTTCAACATGCTTTATACCAAAATGATTACACTCAAGAAGCCTGGCATAGAGCTACCCTGAAGGAGGCTGCCCCGGAGGCAGGAGAACCAACCAGAGATGTTTACTTCCAAGCCATAGACATTAGGTAACCTGGGAGAGTCAACATGTTAACTATGTAAACAAATGTTTCTTAAGCAGCCACTAGAAGAATATAAATTTAAAAGGCACAGTTCCTGCCCTGGGGAGCTTACAATATTTGTTGGAATGAATGGGAGGGGAAGGCAGGAGATAAATATTTAGCAATTAGAACAGGGTAAAACTTGAGGCAAGCAAAGCCAGAGGCTCTCTGGGAGTTTGTCAAAGTGAAACCAGAAACAGAAGCAACTCACAAGGCCATTTAGTCTGTTAGGTGCAAGTTTCAAGATTAGTCTTCATTTTGAATGTCTAATTTAATTATCACTACAATGGCTTCCTCAGGGACTCAGTGATAATGATGAAGAAGATGCAGGTAGGAGACTTGGGTTTGATCCCTGGGTCAGGAAGATTCTCTGGAGAAAGGAAATGGCAACCCACTCCAGTATTCTTGCCTGGAAGATCCAAATCCCTGGGGTCACAAAAGGGTCGGACATGACTGGGCAGCTAAACAACAACATCATAATGGACAATTCAAAATTATTATTTCTCAAGGTATGGAAACTCTTTTACAGGGCTTAGAAAAAAGAGGCATAGGTGCATGTGTGTTTTAGAGAGACAGACAGACAGAGAGACAGAGAGAGAGGAAAGGAGGGGAGGGAGAGAAGGAAAAGGGGAGAGAGAGAAGGAGAGAGAAAAGAAGAGGAAGAACAGTTCGGAAGAGGAAAGGAAGGGGAGAGTGGGGAGGGAAAGAGAGGCATTAAGATGAAAAAGGGATCTTCAACTTAGGTCACCATCACCCCCGCCAGAAGCCACTAAGTACTTTCTACCAATAGCAGAATTATTATAGTCACTGTCATCCACAAATGCCTTCAAGTTCTCTAAATGTATCAGAAGCATTTGTTGTACTCCACAGAATAAGCTAAATTAAAACGATCCTTGTACCTGGTCCTGCGGGAGGCCTCTGTAGGCTGTTTGATGGTGGGACGATTTGAGCACACACAAACAGAGGAGAGCCAGGCTGCCTCAGGGCAGGGCCTTGGGAAACTTGACTTTTCAGGTGCTCAGATAGAGCACAGAGTTTGTTTCTATATTCATCAGAGTAGAGACAGATAGAAAAGATTAATTATGTCATTAAGTAGCATGTAATTATCAGGCACATTTAATGTACTGTATATTTATGGCAATTTTCTAAAGCAATTTTGCATCATTATCTTATTCCCACAACTGAGATTTTTATATGTTTTTCTGAAATTCACTAGTTCTACCAGGGCCTTAATGTAACTTCTTTAACTTAATTCTATCCTCAATATAGGAGGAGGGGCAGAAAATATCAAAGCTCTAAGTGCTTAGATTTAGACATTCATCCTCTCTCTCTGTCTCTTTCTCTCTCTCTCTTTCTTAATATTATGGCACAGGAAGTAAAGCTAGATGAAAGCCTCTAGGTGAAGATCACAGAATAAAGATATTTCAGATCAACTCCCTTCTTTAAAGCCAAATAAAAATTTTAAAGAACTAGAAATAGAAAAATGAAAAACTGTACCTTCTTTAATGAAACTAGGAGATAGCTACAACTCCAAACTTCAGTCTTGAGGAATGGAGGCCAAGTAGAGTGAAAACGGGACCTAAATGAGGGAAGACCAAAGGACAGACACAGGTACCCACAGATATCAGACAGGATAGATTTCTCCAAAAGGGGAATGGCTGGTGATTTGGAGAAACCTGCCCATGGGGATGTTCTCATGCCTCAGTGAATTAGATGAGAAAGTCTTTTGAAACAATGCATTTCAAAGGAAGTTTCTACCACCCCATCCCTCCACCATAATTTAATAATTCCTCATTAAATGACTGGCTTGGTTAGAAAACCTCCATTCAGAATTAAGTAACAATCGGGAGGAAATCAACATGCAAAAAAAAGTTGAAGGCTACTGGTTTAGAGCATGAGGCTTAGAATGTGAAAGACCTAGGTTAAAATATTTAAAGAGTCTTCCTAGCAGCCATTTGGGAAAATGACTAGTCTTTAAGGTTCAGCCTCATGAGAGGCAATCCTCATGGGTTGGCCAAGGGAAACAGATTTACAGGAAGGGCAGTATATGATGAGCTCTTAGCTGTGGCGAGGTTAGCTGACTCTAGTTTGTCAGGCTGAGCCTCCGCCTCCAGTCTGGGGACCTCATGGGACTGTCTCCCCAGCTTTGGTGACAGCAGAATCAAGGCGGGACTCTGTAGCTGACTTTACTGCTGTGCTTTTCTGCTCTGGAATGCTTTAAATCCACTCTGTGGTTCAAGAGAGTCCCTTTTAAATGGCCCCAAAGAATTTTCCAGTAAACCTAAGTCATCAAAATGCAGTCCAAGTATGTGCGGAGGCCTGGCTGCAGAACAGCCCTAAAGGCCCTAAGAGCCAGCTCAGGTGACTCTCGTCATAGGCTCACTGAAGAGAGGAAAAAAAGAAGAGCTGCCTTGTTTAAATTATCACCACAAACTAACTCTCTCCTATGTTGCCTAAATTGCAGGCATGACTCCATGCTGACCCTTTATCATGGCCTTAGCACCTCAGGTACACTGGAGGAAACATCACTGAGTTTTACATAAAAGTTAGTAAAGAGAAAAACCAAATTCCCATGCACTGTCTACATAATAATGATGAGAATCATTTTTTAAAATAAGATTTCTTAGGTATCTACTATAGATATCTAAGTATATCCAAGTATATAGCTGGAGATCAAATCTAGGTCTGTCCAATTTTGAAGTTCTAGAATATGGCCTGGGGTTGAGTACTGGCCCTATCACTTACTTATTCTCTGACCTTCACCAAGTTACTTAAACTTTCTGGGCCTCAGTTTCCTCATGTGTACAATGGGACTAATTAATACCTATTTTATTGAATTATTGCACTGGTGTAAATACAATATATATAATATGTGAAGTAATATTTAGCATAGTGCTTGAAACATTGCATTGTATGCAGTCAATCTGTGTTAACGATTGCTGCTTTTTCTTTTTTTTAATGTGGTAGAATACACAACATAGAATTTACCATGTCAACTGTTTTTCAGCATACAGCCCTGGAGTATCAGGTATATTCACGCTGATGCACAACTACCACTACCATCCACCTCTAGAAATTTTTCATCTTATCAAAGTGAAACTGTACCCATTAACCAGTAACTCCCATTTCCTCTTTCCCCTAGACTCTGGCAACTACTGGTCTACTTTCTGTCTCTACGAATTTGGCTATTCTAGGTACTTCACGTAAGTGAAATAGTATTTGTCTTATTTTGTTTGACTTTTTTTTTTTTTAACAAGTAGGGCTGTGTCTTTTTGACTGTATGGCCCATAGTAGTAGCCTCTTTGACAACACTCTGCCTCCACAACAATCTTGGTTCTTCGGGGCTTTCTAAGAATGGCCTACCACCGTTGCAACTCTTCTATGAGAACAGTGCTAAAAACGCATACAGGATAGATTCAGGTCAGGATTATGGGATTTCTGATCCAACTGATTGGTCTAACACACTATTTTATTTTTAGAATAAGGGTTATAACCCACCATTCTAGCTTTACCTAACCAAATTACAGTGAAACCCAAGCCATCTGAATCCTTGAATGAACAATTACTTTTAGGTATGTCTTCTGGATCATTGACAATTTAGATGTATAACCATCAACATTTTAATTTTAAATATTTAAAAAAGAAATACCTTTAAATGTATTATATCCTTATAATACACTTCTTTTATATAAATGTATTATATCCTTATACAAAAATCTTGGTTTTTTTTAACACCATGTGTTCAATAGTTTAAGTTTTACTTCAAGTCTCATGAACATTACAACTAATATCAGGTATCACATATGCTTCAATACAATAGGATCTACTGAAGTTAGTTGGATCTTAATCCACCCACTAAATAACCCCAGAGTGCTATGTTTTTTCATCTTTTCTTTGCATTATATTAATAGGGTTTTTTTTTTCCTTTGACAGAATTCCTTGTTATAAGATCTCTAACTAGCTCTTCCCTCAAACGTTAGTGCCACTGCCATGGGCAGATTTAAGTGTTTAGGGGCCTGAAATCCACACTGCTGAGCAGGAGGAAAGGAGAAGCTTTTAAAGAAAAAGAATACAAAATGACAAATAAAAAATTCAATATCAAATTGAACAGTGTAAGTATTCCTGGAAGACACTCCCACTCTAGTTCAACTAACAAGACACATGTGTGTCACTTAGTCATGTCTGACTCTTTGCAACCCCATGGACTGTGGCCCACCAGGCTCCTCTATCCATGGGATTCTCCAGGCAAGAATACTGGAGTGGATTGCCATTCTCTTCTCCAGGGGATCTTCTAGACCCAGGGATCGAACCTGCATTGCAGGCAGGTTCTTTACTGTCTGAGTCACCAGAGAAGCCCAACAAGACACATAATTGACTGTAAAATATACAAATATATCTCAATAAACCCTAATCAAATTCACTTAACTGGAGCTCAGAAATGCCTGCAGCCACTCCAGTGCTATCTGACAGGAGATGAAACATGGAGGACACGTCAGAATGGCAACAGGCAGACCTAATCGACTGTGGCTAACACATTTTATCTTTACAAATTTTGGCAGCCTTATGATCTGGTGAGCACGTTACTGGAGTTTATGACTATGTATCTGCTTCTGTAGTGATCTGATGCAGGACTACTTCCTGCTCACCTATTATGAGCTAGAAAACCAGAGAGCTAGCCTTGATAGAGCTTTGTATGACTTCAGAAAGCATCGGCTCTGAATAAAGCTTGAGGGCATTTCCTTGCAGTAAAGCATTTGACTTCTGGGCACAGAATTTAAGACATAAGCGCAAAATGTCTCTGGTTTATCTCTTATTTCTGTTTCACCAGGTAAGGAAAAACTAGTCAAACTGTTAGGGTCACTTTTGCTAAGGGCATTCTCTTAGTATAAATAGTTTTGAATATGACTTACATTGAGGTAAACATGACTATATATGGTTGGTATTATTTTCAGTTGTGAAAATCCAGGACTTGGCCCCTTTTGGTTTCTAATAAAAGCCCAAAATGGTTATTTGTGTCGCCCTTTGTTCTTTCTTACCAGCGATTTCTTTTTAAGTTTTTATTTTGAAATAATTTTAGACTTAAAAGTTACAAAAATAGTTCAGAGTTTCCTGATATACTTTAACCAAATCCCCTAACATTAACCTCTTGCATAACCATACCACAACTATCAAAACCAGGAAATTAACATTAACACAATACTACAAACTAATCTATAGACAAGTAGGAAAACGGAAAATCCAAATAAGATGTGGTTCAGGATTCAATCCAGGATTCTATATGTATTGCAGTTAATTGTCAGCTCCTATTTGTGACAGCTCCTTAGTCTTTCTTGACACTTTTAAAGTCTGGTGGTGGTGGTGTTTTAGTCGCTAAGTTGTGTCCGACTCTTGCGATCCCATGGACAGAGGAGCCTGGCAGGCTACAAGTCCATGGGACTCTCCAGGCAAGAACACTGGAGTGGGCTGCCACTTCCTTCTCCTTTGAAGTGTACTAGCCACTTATTTTGTGGAATGCCCTTCAATTTTGGTTTGTCTGATAATTTCCCATAATTATGTATTATTTTTGCAAACATACCATAGAAGTACGCTGTGCCCTTCTCAGTGTACCATATCAAGGTGTACACAATATCCATATGTCTTATTACTGGTGATGTTAACTTTAGTGATTTGGTTAGGATGACATCTGTCAGGTTTTCCACTGCAAAGATGTTAATTTTCCCTTTAGAATTTTTAGTAGAGAAACTTTGAAATTATGTAAATAATCCTTATTTCTTATTGTAATTTTATCCAATAATTTTAGCACACAGTGATGGTTCTTGCCTGCAACAGCAATTATTCTTTGTGTAATAGTGATTTTTATTTCCATCACTTCTTCTACATTTATTAATTGTAATCCTATTGCAAGGAAGAATGGTGCTTTTTCACCCACTTAATTGTTCATTCCATTAATTATATCAACTTGGACTCAGATATTTTATTTCATGGGGTATAATCCATTAGTATCACTATTTTATTGCTCAAATTGTCCCAGCTTTTACCACGTAGAGCTCGTTCAAGTTTCTGTATCTTCTCAGCATGTCCCCTTCAGTTTCTGAGTACTACTTACTTTCTGGCCCCACAAGATATCTCACACTATCTTATATTTTCTCTGACTTCATCTTGGCATCAGCTAATTCTACAGGGAACTCAGGTTCCGTTTTTGAAGAATGGTATTTAGGACCCAAGATTCAGGTGCTAAGTTTGGTCACTGCTACTGGGATATCATGTATAGGAAATATGAGCTAGAAAACATGGGCATCTATATTACACATACATATACAATCTATTTACTTCATCTTATCCATGTATGTATGTATACATATATATGTAATCTATATTATATAATATGTATGTATATATATTAAGAGTCATCAACTTATGCTGATACCTTCTGCTCTAACCACTGGGTTAATTCTGGCTTCCCCCCTTCTTTATTTGTAACTTTTTCTATTAATTACTATGAGAAGTGTGGTGGTGGTGGTTTAGTCACTCAGTCATGTCTGACTCTTGTGACCCCATGGACTGTTGCCCGACAAGCTCCTCTGTCCATGGAATTTTTCAGGCAAGAATACTGGGATGGGTTGCCATTTTGAGAAGTGTAGCTCTCTTTACTCACAATGTATTTATTTTTTGTTCAATCTCAATAGATACATAGTTTTAGAATTGCTAAACCACTGCCCCATGAGAAACACATTTGTCAACTAGATTACAATATCTATGTACAGTTCTTCTTGCCTTTAGTGTTATAATATACACTCTGTAAGTTTTCCAAAGTTGCATAGGTTAGTCTTTTCTTACTACTTGTTCTACCTGGGGTTCTCCCAACATCCTAGTTGGATTTAATTAATTACTGGGGGAGAGGGAAATGTTCCAGAAATCACAGCTATACAGGAAGGTGTATTCAGAGAGGTGCAGTTCATGCCTTGTCTCTACTACTCCGTTTCCATTGCACATTCTTTCCACCCTGTTTTCATTCACCTCCTACAGGTAATGAATCTCATTCCCTTTTGCTTTATTGGAGCTGTATTACTATTTATGCATAAATTAACAGATATATGTACATGCTCTTAATATTCTGTTTTTTTTTTTCTTAAGTTAAGAATAATACTATAGATATTCTTTGGAGTTCACTTTTTTCATTAGACAATATTATCCTGGAATTACTACCTACCATTTCATAGATTTTACTTATTCCTTTTTATAGATACATAGTACTCCATGCGTAAATGACTTAGTTTATTCAATCATTTTCCTATGTATGGGCATTTAGATTGTTTCTAATACTGTTCAATTATAAATGATGCTTCAGTGGACAACCTTGTACACACGTATTTTCATATTGTTGGGAAGTGCATTTGGGAGTAGATTTCTTAAAGTGGAATTTCTGGGTCAAACAGTAAGTGCCTATGTAGTTTTGCAAGGTATTGCAAAATTTCACTCTAGAAAGGTTGTAGTAGTTTATTTCAAACAAACAGGCAATGTATGTGAATGCCTATTTCCCCAGAGCTTTACCAACAGAATATGTTGTCAAATTTATTCATTTTAGCCTATCAAATAGGCGAGAAATGGTATCTTGATGTTAATTTCATTGTAGTCCTCTAATTATGAGTGAGTGTAAACAATTTCGTGGGTATAAAAGTTATTTTATATCTTTTCCTTGTGACTTGTCTGTTCATGAATGCAAAAGCCAGCAGTGGAAATGGTCACAAGACTTTTGGATCTGTCAGCTAGTATCTTCTGGGTTGAGCACCAGGCATGGAGACCTTGGACTTGCCTGCTTCCTTGGCACTCTCCATACCCCCAGCATGCCTGGGAAACAGAATTCAAGTCCTCCCAGAGACTGAGTCCTTGATTCTGCAGTTCAATAGATGCCTTGACCAGGCTCAATGATCTGTATACCCAAGGCCATGTTATTTTTACATCTCTTTTGTCAATAAAAAACTGTTTTTTGAGATGCTTAAGAGTAAGCCCTGTGTTTGGAAATCATGAGGTTAACAATTAACATGAGCCCTGGATGTCTTTGAGTTCCAGGTCTTAGTTCTCATGTTTCGTGCTGGGAAAGGTCATTCAACTCATCATTTGCAAAGGTCTAAGCAGGAGAATGACCTCATGTCTGATGAATTTATTTCCAGATCATCATGAATTCCTCTACCTTTCTGTCTGCAAAAGGAAAAGGGAATTTTTCTGAATTACATTCGAATTAATCACACTTAAAAGCTCTTCAGACGCCCTTTCCAGTGCCCTTTTAAGGCTGACGCAGTGCCTTAAGAGGCTAACACAGGAGGGTAAAGGAAGTCTCCATAAAACCCAGAGAAGAGATTTTTAGAACTCCTCTCTGGATCCTGTCTGGAGTCACAACTGAACTGGAAGATTTTAAGTCTTAGCACTTACTAGTATGTGTATAGTTAATACCAAAGTCATTAAATTTAAACTTGAAAAAAAAAAAAAAAAAGCTCTTCAGGAAGAAAAAAAAAAGCAAACATAAATCACAGGTTTACTTTTAACTGCCTTGAGATCCACACCTGAGGCACCATCTCTGTGTATGTGGTCAAGCTGGAAAGGAAGCTGGGTTTCAGCCTCTAAATCCAAACCTTCACCAAAGGCAGCATTTCTGCTACTCTCTTTTCAATATTGCATCAGTAAGAACTGGATCAATTTGAATAACAGTGCCATTACTGTATCTCAGTTTCAATCCTTTTTGCTAATTTCTTGTCTACTTTTGATTCTCTAAATTAAAAGATTGTTGCTGTTGTTGCTCTTATTTAGCATATTATAAAATTAAACAAGCAAATCTTACTTTGCTGATAGTCTCCAGACCTGGAAGGGGAGTACTGTATACAAACCTTATTTAGATCACACAGCTTAAAAGCACCCTCACAAAGAAGGTGTGTTCAAGAGGCATTTCCTTTCCACATAAGCAATCTCACCAAGAACTCTAACCTGACACCTAAAGACCATTCTACTTGTATAGGACTGCTATTTTTTAGTTAGATGACATTGAGGAAAATTAATCTATCTTCAGGGTCCCCTTTACCCCAAACTGCTCTTAAATCCATCTGTAAATTGGGAAAAATAGGTAAGGGGAAAAGTTGCTAACAGAGTCTATCACTGACTTCAGGTGAAACTCAAGGTCTTGTTTGTATTATAGCTATATTTCTAAACACCTAAATCTATGATGTTTCAGCTAAGGACCATGAACTATAAACTCAAGTTCACTTTTCACTACAACCTTGGTTAATGAAAGAGAAGCTATAACTGCAGGCATTAGTCATCTCAAAGACATTTACCATGTGTGATGGTTTCTCTGACTTTGATGTAAATGAAAATGTTCCATACCTTTCACTTTTTGTACCACGTGGTATTACTGGTGACCTTTTCACAGCCCTTTGAAAAGAAACAGAATGAGTTGGAAACTTATCAATTTGAATGTTTCATAGGAAACAACTTTTATCAGAGCCCCTGGCATACCAAAATTGCTCAATATTATGTGAAACAGGGAGTCTGTTTTGGAATAATTTCTAGCTGGAGTGACCATTTTCCTATTTGTAAACTTTGAAGAGCTCTTATCAGGGGCCGTGGTTTAACCATTAATAAGAAAAACACAGGTTCCTTTAATTCCGTGATTCCCTTGTTGAACTTGGTCAATCATAGGTATGATGGCTCGGTGCCCACTGAGTCATTCCAACACTCTTCGGTTAGATGTTGAAAACAATAACTTCAATTGTCTCCAAAAAACGACATTTATATAATATATGTGTACATATTATGTATATATATATATGTATATATATATATCCTCTTAAACACATGAGCTATCTTCTGCATACACAACATACTCTGTACATGAACAGCAATGGCCTTACAAGCATAATAAAAGTTTTTAATCTCTTCTCTCTTTAGTGGTTCCTATTTCACAGCCACACCACAGAGCCTTTGTGTTCTAAGTTCACAGGAAGCATCCCAAGCATTCTTGCAAGTCCTGTGGCTTGGCTCAAGCAGTTGGGAATAAAAGGTCCCTTGAATACAAATGGCAATGTTGCATTCTAGCAGCTGCCACCCAAGGGAAGCAAACACCATGCAGTTCATGTTTTGTACTGCTGCTTTCTGTCCAGAGAAAAAGACGACAGAAATATTCTTCCTGGAGAGTCCCTTTGGTTTGATTTTCTGGGGTGGGCAGGGGGTGGGTATGGGTGGGGGTAAGTTCTTTAGATGATTCCCTGTGGTATGTAAAAAGTCTGACTTTAATTTTAACTACTAGGATACATGAACTTCTACACAAGGTTATGTCTGAATTTTAAAAATAAAGGAATTGAAGGAACTGTTTCACTTTGCAAGAAGCTACTACTATTCATCTTTCCAGACAACTGTAATGTGTATTGTTAACAGCAGTGGGTTAGATCCTCTGCCATTAATTGGAGGCCGAGAAAGAACACTTTGGGAAAGGTCAGCAAGGCTTAACTGGAGCTGGAGGAAGTGAGTGACTATATTTATAGTCCTGGGATGGAGCATATTTCAGTTTTCCACACAAAGAGGGCTTTCTTTCTGCTTTTAACATGTCACTAAGTCGAGGTGGATAAGTTCTGAAGACTCAGAGGGATTTGTTGCCAAATTGTAAATCCAAACTTACATGAATTTCATTACTGTATCTCTCATGCCACAGGAAGAGCCCATGGCACAGTGTCTTTGGACCAGCATAATCACATGGAGGACAAAGAGTCTACAGAATTTTCTGGGATGAAAGAATGGATGCTCTACTTCATTTTTTCTTTCTTCTTGAACTTTATGCATTTAAGATTGGCACACTTACTCAGGAAGTTAAGTGCCTGAAGATGTGCTAGTGACGTAGACACAAAACTTTTCACCCCTGGATATTGGGCGTAAACCTAGACTGAGTCAGTGGTGATCAAAAGTAGATTAATGAGTAGCATGTTTCTCATGAAAATAATCTCTCCCTATTGATAGTCACTATTCTACACATCATCATATTGTCAAGAAATCCCATAAGAGAAAGGGAACTTAGAGACAATGTAGTCTAACTTCCTCATTTTACAAAACATCAAAAATGAGACTGAAAAAAGATAAACAACTAGCCTAAGGTCATGAGAGCTAGTTGTGTCCAACCTGGGAATAAAGTCAAGGTTTCCAGACTCATATTCCAGTGTTTGGTCTCTTTATAAGTCCATGACACTTTATTGAATGTTATGGATTATTTCTCCCAAATGCATGAGATGTCTTTTTGCCATGTAATTACTTAATCAAAAAATGAAGTAAATGGTGGATAATATATGCATAGGGGTTAAGGGAAAAAAATCACTGTAGATGTCTAGGTAGGACTACTTCTGAAGTAGTCTAGACTGCATGTTAGAATCATCTAGGGGAGAGTGTTGGTTATCTAGTGCTGTGTAACAAACTACCACAAAACTCAGTTAGCTGAAAACCACAACCATTTTACTAGATCTCACAATTTTGAAGGACAGGAATCTGAGGAAGCCTCAACCAGCTGATTCTTCTGCTCCATGGGGTGTCAACTAGGATTACTGGCTGGGTTTTAGTTGGCAAGTTGACTGGTTTGGAGGCTGCAAGATGCCTTAACTCACTTACCTGGTGCATTGATGGGAACAAATGGGAGTGCGGGGCCATCTGGTCTCTCTCTCATGTTATCTCAGTGAATCTATACAGCTTTCTTACATAGCAGACTTCTTCCATGGTAGCTCAAGTCTCAGGAAACTGCTGGCAATTGCCATTTCCTTTTCAAGATTAGTCCCATAACTGGCCCAGTGTTGCTTCTGCCATTCTCTGTTGGTAATGCAGTCATAGACAAGAACCACAGGGAGGGGAAACAGATCCCACTTCTTAGTAGAAGGAGTACCAAAGACTTTATGGCCATCTTTAATCTACAACAGTCCAACCTCCAATCATTTCTTATTTCCAATCCTCCCATACACAAAATATACTCCTTCTGTCCCATGATCTCCAATAGCTTCATCTCATTATAGTATCAGGCTCAGATTGGAGATCCAGAATTTCCTCTTCTAAATTACATCTGGGTGCAGATTAGACTAATCAGGTGTGATTCTCTCAATCTGAAACCTATCAACTAAAGAACCAACCTGTCTACCCATTATACTCAAAATATAATGATCACACTGACATAAATAATTGCAGTAGTCACTCAAGTTCAAACATAGGGAGGGAGGGCAACAACAGTCAAAGAGAAGTAACTTGTCCATAGAAAGTCTGAAATACAATGGGCACATGCCATCAATTCCATGATTAGTATCCTGATTTAATCGGGTTTGGGGTGGAACTCAGGCATTGATATTGTGTATTGTCTCCTATAGGTGTTTCTAATGTGTAGCCAGAGTTGGACACATTGACCTAAGGACGTCACCCTGCACTTTTCTTATGAAATAGTTACTTGAAAACTTAATTTCCTGAAGTGTGTTCTCATTTCTGACAGCATCTAATCACCTTGAATTTTTTTTTAATGTAAATTTCTTTTCTCAGTTTAGACCTATTGAACCCAAACCTGTTTAACAAACATTCCCAAATGATTCCTATGTTACAAAAATTTCAGATCCACTGTTGTTGTATGTGCATGCTCAGTCATGTCTGACTCTTTGTGACCCTATGGACCCTAAGCCACAGGTTCCTCTGTCCATAGGATTTTCCATGTAAGAATACTGGAGTGGGTTGCTGTTTCCCTCTCCAGGGGATCTTCCAAACTGAGAGATCGAACTAGCATCTCCAACATTGCAGGTAGATTCTTTACCACTAGCACCAGTTGGGAAGATCCACTGGATCTTTATTAAAATCCAATTGTATTTTGTGAATTTTTAAAGAATGTGATAGTATTGCACATTCAGTGGCATACTAATAAATGTTCAATAACCAGCTCTTTGGGAAGTAAAAAAACTTGATTTAGAGTGGATGCCAATTTCTCTGGTATAAATACTCCCACACTGACTGATTTCAAGCTTGACACTATATCAAAAAACATGCAAAATTTCTCTTCAATGCACACTTGAAACTAACACAATATTCTAAATGAACAAAACTCTGATAAATTTTTTAAAAAAAAACATGCAAAATTTATGAAAATACACAATCACTTCTCATGAGACAGCACAGGCTGACTCTAGCATACCATTTCTCATCTCATATGATGTGAAAAATCACAATAATAACATAGGAACAGAAGCTGTGAAGGAAGACTATCTTGGGTAAAACTTTTAATTCTGCAAATTATTGGCTATGTGACCCTGGACACATTAATTTTCATAAGTAAAACACAATAATTTTCATAAAGGTACTTATTAATTTTCATAAGTAACAGATTAATTTTCATTTTATAAGGTTAAGTTTTAAGTTTCTTCAATCATGTACTCCCAAAGCGTTTACTTGACTGCCTTCCTCACAAGTCTGTGGGCAGAATCACTCCTTTCCTTTTGTTCCCCCATCCCCAGTGATCAGCAAAGTGCCTGACAGACAGCAAGGACTCAGCAATCACATGTTGACCAAACAGGAGAACATATGTGCCCACTCCCTCCTGCTGCAACCACAGCAAACATTAATAATGAATCGTGACACCTGGATACTAGAGGATAAATCATTTGAGAAACATGGCACTCCAGGAAGCCTCTACCAACTAACCAGAACCAGTACATGAGATCAAGCTGCTTTCCATTCTGCTATAAGCTCTGCTAATAAAGGATTCTGAGCCTCAAGGGAAAAAAGATCAATTAGGTTTCAAAAACCTTTCTAATTACAAATAAAATTCTGTTTTATAATTTGAACAGAACTTAGACCTGAAAGTCTGAGAAGGAGAGACAAAAAGGAAGATAAAGAAAAATTGGTAACTGTTCTATTTCCCATCAGACTAATTCCAGGACAGATCTAATTTTCTTATGGTCATTTTGATCTCAGTCAAATGTTGTTCTATTGGCTCTCAGTTAAGCTAGTGGTGTGAAACATGAGGATGTGAAGCCAGTCCTCAGACTCCACCCCTGACACTGGTCTCTGAGCTCGGGTCCCCACTGCCAGTTAAAAGGCCAAAGAAGAAGGAAGGAAAGCAGAAGCCGGTGACCTCAAGAGAAACATCTCCATGGTAGATAAATCCTCTGAGAGGACAGCTATTATGGACTAAACCTCAGAATCTTACTTGTTCCCCCTCTCACATTTCGCAGTGCCTGGCATGTCTTATCCCACTCATGTAGTTTATCTGCATTAGAGATTATTACATCATCTGTGCACTTATTAAGCAAATATCTGTTGATATAAAAATTTCTAGGCACTGAGTAAACAAAATACAAAAAAAATTCATGTGAGATATTTTTGTTGAGATATTGTCAATCCGCTTAGGAAAACAATGTATACATAAACAACCACAGTACAAGGAAGAAAGTAATATGTCACTGAAGAATATAAATAAAAATCTTCAGAGAATTCAGAGAGAGCAGGATCCAACTCTGGCTGGAGGTGGGGGCTTATTGATGGATAGGGGAATATGGAGGAGGGTACATGTGATGGAATATATGGGCACATGCATATTAACAATGTATAAATGGTGCAACTGAGATGCAACTTGATTAGATAGAAGGCCCAGGAGGATATGTGATGGCTAAGACACAATGACTGGCTAAGGTGCAAGACAAGTAAAGAGTTTTGAAAATGAAAATATGACAAATATGACAAATATTTTAGTAATGAGCAATGAAGACAGTAAAGGGAACAGATCCAATGGACCACTAGTTAGAAAACTAACTATAATAACCCAGAAAGAAGCAAGGTTTTGAGCAAGAAAGTTAACAGTCTTCAGATTCAATGCGGAGAGAAAGCAAGAGGAGAAAGTCAGTAAGTCTGTGAAGTTCAGGGTCTGAGGGGCAGGGAAATCCATCTATCCAGTCACCACAGAATTGCGATGCTCTTGCTATGTGTCAGCACTGTTCTTGGAGTATTTAGTGCTGAACAGAACAAACTTGGGTTCTGCTTTATGGCACTTATAATTTATTCAGGAAATCAGATCACAGACAAATAAAAGATAAATAATTACAGGTGGTGATAACTGCTATGGTGGAAGTTAATAGAGTGACAAGAGAGATGACAAGAGGAGGACCCTACTCAGAGAGGGTGGTCTGGGGCAGATTCTCTGTGCGGGTGACCTTACACTGAGCCCAGACGATGGGGAGCTATCCCTAGAATGGGGCTCGAGCAGGGAGGAGGAGATACCCTCTAGGAGGAGGGAGCTATGTGGCTTAAATTGAGATGATGCTGACATGGAACATGGGAGATGGAAAAGGAAAGGTTAATTTAAGAATGGTAGACGAGGGTCAAATGGGCCCACAGAAGAAGATAACAAAGCCATCACTGGAAACACTATACTTGAGTTCAGAAAAGAAGATCACTTGTATGGAGGTGATGGGGAAGCAGTGCTTCCGAGGGAACAGCTAAGGATTGAAATTACACAGACACATGAGACATGGAAATGGGATCAAAAAGATTCTGGGGCATGCAGGGTCAGTCCTAGGAATGATCAGAGGTCACAAGTCCACCTGTGAGTTGAGGAGCAGAATCAAGGTGGTGGAAGAGAGAGAGCTAATAATAGGAGTTCATGCAAGATTTCAAAGGCAAAGATAATAAGAAAGGGAGCAAGGCTGGGACAGGTAATAAGATTGGGTAGCTACCTCTAGAACACCCAAAACTGTGTCTATTGCACAAAAGCATGGGCAGAGCCAGTGAGAGCACCAGCGAGAGCCAAGCGTGGAGCCTCCGGAAACAAGAGGAAGAAGGGGCTGGGGCAAGTGCTGCCCAGGCTGAAGCAGATACAGATGGCCCTGGAGGAGAAGAACATGGACTGGAATTCCCTGTTTCAGCTGTTCTGTATGAAAGCTAGTCCTGCCCAAGTCAAAATGCATGATGTGTTTACAGAAAATGCTGACCTTTTGTTCTCCCATGAGTGAGCAGAGCAAGGGATAGAGAAGGGAGTTGCTCTGGAGAAATCTACAACTAAATTAATGGCTCAAAAAGGCTAGCAGTGTGATGACAACTGCTTTTTCTCACACTTTTCTTTCCTGTTCTTGGAGACAGTTTGTTTTCCCATAGGCTTTGCTGATTGTTGCTACAGAGAAACACAACACATGAAAACTTTCAAATCTGCAAGAATGAGAAGGAGAAACTTCCCTTTGGAACAACAATTTTCAATAACATTAAAGCCACAAGAATGAGTTTAACAGCATGATGCTGTGGGGGGCTTCCAAAAGAGGAGAGTATACAAGTCACATATCCTTAGAAGAGAGAACGCTTTCTGGAATATATTTGGGTATCCACAGGAAGCTAAGAAAAATGACTTCCTGGGTTTCCCCGGTGGCTTAGTAAACAATCCACCTGCCAATGCAAGAGACATGGGTTCAATCCCTGATCCAGGAAGATCCCACACAAAACTAAGCCTGTGCACCACACCTGTTGAGCCTGTGCTCTAGAGCCCCTGCTCCACAGCAAGAGAAGCCATCACAATGAGAAGTCTGTGCACTGCGCCTAGAGAATAACCCCACATGCCACAGCTAGGAAAAAAGCCCAGGGAGCAATGAAGACCCAGCACAGGCAAAAATGAAATAAATAAAATTATTATTTTTTTAATGGCTGCATTTGCCTTTCCACTGGTGCACCCTGATGCACAGCCTGTAACTTCCATACAATGCAGGTCAAGGATCTGAAATTAAATGATTGATTTTGCCATGTTTTTCACCTTCACTATGCTCTTAGTAATTCTTACAGAAATTACTATAAGTGCTTGGTCTGTCTGTACACACACGTGGACTTCAGTGGTTTGTCTCAGTACAGATCCTGTCACGCAATGAAGCAAAATGTTCTATTTCTCTATGTCTGCTGAAATCCAATCAGTAGCTTTACTGTTCCTTCACATCCCAGAGAATGAGAAACAGAATGCAACAGTTTCTTCCTTCAACACCTCAGCAAGGTTTGTTTATCTTAATAAAACCAACCATGTGCAGTTTGCACCTAACCGGCTACTGCTTAATTGTCCAACTGTCTAAGCAATATGACATAGAATTTATTGGTATAGTAGACACAATGCTAAAATGTAATACTCTTTCATTCCTGCATTATTTCACATATACAAGTTCTTTCTCCAACAAAATTGTAAGCATTTTGTACTCAAGGATTATGCATTTCACTTTTAAAATTTTCCTGTATCAAGGCACAGGAGAGTGAGCTATGTATTTTCACATAGTAATAGCCTGGCTCTCCAGATATGAGTAAGCTTATTACTAAACTCTAACAAGTGGTTAGTAAGACAAAAAGGGAAGATGAAGTTAGATAAACAGGTGAAACTGGTAAAGCAGGGTTTCTCACCCCCATCCCCCACTGCTGATACAGAAGAAAAAAGGTTGTGACCAGAACCAGTCTATGATTCACTGAGATGGTGGGGACAGACTATGCAACCTTCAAAAGGGATGCAGCAGGCTGACTCTCCTCTCGGAGTCTGGTACACGGAGAGTAACCACTGAGAGGAGTGTCCCCTAACAGGTGAGAAGGAGAAGATGAAAAGTTGCTCCGAAATGAAGAGAGAGGAGGATGGGTCATCTCAGGAGCTCAGTTTCCGTTCTAGCGCTACTGCTTCTGGTCCTAGTAAACCACCAGCCAAAAGAGGCTAAGATTCAAGGTTCATGCAAGAAGAGCTAAGGGCCGAGGTGAGAAGAAGCCCTTCCATGGCGGGTGGACATCCAGACCAGGGGGCCTACAGCACAGGGTTCTTTCACAGGGCAACAGCCATGCGGTGCACCCAGGAAAGGAAAGAGCCACTGAAAACCCAAACTTGGAGACTTGTAAGGATGTGGGGGAATAGACAACTCCCAGAAAGGACGGGCTTCTCTTGATTTGATAAAGTGACCGTATTCTGAGCCTCATGTGCTGAATTAGAATAAGCTGAACAACTCCAGAATCTCAGTGGCCTACCACATAAGGGTTTCTAGGTTGCTCAGACTGCAGGTTGGAAGCTGGCTGGCAAAGGGCTCTCTGTTTGCCATCCTTACTCAAGTAGCAAAGTTGATGAAGGCTGCCTGTCCACCCATTGCTGGAAAGAGAACTATATGAGTTGGGTGCTTGGCAAAGCTTCCTCCTGGAAGTGACCCATATCACTTCTACTCAAATTTCATTGGTCAAGGCAAATCATGTGGCCATGCCCAACTTCAAAAGGGCAGTGAAGCAGAATCCCACCAATTTCCTGGACAGAAAGGTGTGTGAACTGTGCTAATGACTGCCACCTGCATCACAGGAAGACCTGCTTGCCCACAGGTCAGGATCTACTTCATTCAGCACTCAGAAAATCTTTTCTCCAGAAGGGCAAAACTGAAAACTGCTTGCCTGCTAATTTCACTTCATCACTGAAGCATCGCCCAAATATTTAATGAAAAGATTCAGATTTAAACCATTTTTTAAATCTTACTAAATCAATTTTATTGCAATAAGTGGTTAAATGGTAAATTCTCCTTGGCTAATTCTTTCCAGAATGCTCCAACAGAGTAGGTTTCTCCCTTTTGTCCTGTTTCTCTTCACCCTGTTAATTCCCTTCATAGAATTTATCATTATTTGTCATTATTGATAGATTATATTGGTATAATTTTAGTCCTAATTATAGCATAGAAGACTTAAAATATATAAATATTATTCTCTACCATTTGCCATCGTTGACTCATTACATACTGAGGACTCAATAAGTAGTACTGATGCCCTCATGATGATATTAAATATGGGAAAACATGTTTTCTAAGGCCATTTCATGAAATAAACAGAATTATGAATATCAGTGGACCTGTAATTAATTCAGTGAATATTCTGGTTTATGATGAGCAATTTGGGTCATTAAAATATAGTTAACTTATATTCACTATCCTCTTGTTAAGGGTACAAGAATAGACTTCAGTAGTAGAGATACTTAAAGCAAAGCCAGCAAAGTCTTTCCCTTCCAGATCATAACTAAATTATCAAATGAATATTAAAATAGGGGAAATCGGGTATCAGCTCTGGAAACGAGGAAAGAGTACCATCAATATGCCAGGACTACAAGGAATTCCTAATGTATTAGGTTGGCTATAAGATGCTATGGAAAAATCTGAATGAACATTTTGGCCAACCCAATATGTATAGGAGGAGGTGAGCTCCATGTCCTTCTAGTCTACCATCTTGATTGGTACCCACTTGCTTGAAGAGGGAAGCAAATTAAAGGAAAGCCTTAGGTGGCAAAGTGGGAATTTCTTCATTGAAAAGAACAGGAATTTTCAAGCAAAAGGAACTTGAGCCCAAAAGTTCACAGCAGGATTATTCACAATAGCCAAAGGTGGAAACACCCCAAGTGCCCATCAGCAGACAAATGGATAAAAAAATATGATATATTCATATAATGAAATATTATTTGTCCATAAAAGAAATGAAGTATTGATACATGCTAAGCATAGATGAACCTTTCTTTTTTTCCTTTATTTTTTATTAGTTGGAGGCTAATTACTTTACAATATTGTAGTGGTTTTTGCCATACATTGACAAAAATCAGCCATGGATTTACATGTGTTCCCCATCCTGAACCCCCCTCCCACCTCCCTCCCCATCCCATCCCTCTGGGTCATCCCAGTGCAGCAGCCCTGAGCACCCTGTCTCATGTATCCAACCTGGGCTGGCGATCTGTTTCACACTTGATAATATACATGTTTCAGTGCTATTCTCTCAGATCATCCCACCCTCACCTTCTCCCATAGAGTCCAAAAGTCTGTTCTATACATCTGTGTCTCTTTTTGCATATAGGGTTATCATTACCATCTTTCTGAATTCCATATATATGCGTTAGTATACTGTATTGGTCTTTATCTTTCTGGCTTACTTCACTCTGTATAATGGGCTCCAGTTTCAATGGATGAATCTTAAAAACATTATACTGAGTGAAAGAAGTCACATACTATATGATTCACATGAAAGTCCAGAATTGGGAAGTCCATAGAGACAGAAAGTAGATTAGAGGTTGCTTAGAGGCTAGGGAGCAGGGAGTGGGGCATAGGGGGTGATAATCAAAGGGTACACGTTTCTTTTTTGAGGTGACGAAAATGTTCTAAAATCTGCAGTGGTGACGGTTGGACATATCTGTTAATATACTAAAAATCATTGACTTGTATACTTTGAAACGGTGAATTGTATATTGCGTGAATTAGGTCTCATGAAAGCTCTTACAAATTAAAAAGAAAAAGAAAGAAGCAAAGGGAGCTGCAAGGAACCCTAGGCATTTGGCTGGGGGTGGGGGGGGTGAAAGACAGCTGTAGGGTGGATGAGGTCGGCTCCCTTGAAACCTCTTTCCTGATGCAGATCAACAGAATTCTATAGAAGATACACAGAAGGCCTGCAGCTGAGTGCAGCCACAGCAAAGAGAGGAGAGCCTGCAGCCCTGGGCTGCTCCCAGTGCTGTGGATTCTCTGATGTGTGGGCAGAAAGGCCTCTTGTACAGCAGCTTTATGAAACAGTGCAGAAACTGCCTGGAAAGAGTTCCAATTGGGACTGGCCGCTTTGGCCACTATAAAGCAGTCTTTGACTGCTATATTATGATCACACATGTCACCTCCATCCACCATCCTCTCTAGTCAGTGAGGTTTCTAATGACCAGGTTTTTATGATTCTTTGGCTATTCAATTTTCTCCAAATCCTTAATAGTGTCTAATTTACTTACTTCCAGCAATTTCCACACCCAAATTTCTTTCCTGGACATAACTTTCAAATCTAATTTACTTTTATCCTCACTCAACTCCTTTCCACTTTTTCCTCAAATTAATGGTGGCTATTTGGAGGGGGAATATCACACCCTTATTGAATTCTTTGTCTTGAGACTGAGTCTTATTTTTTTTTTAAGAGACTGAGTCTTAAGGGACTTTAGTTGCTTCTGTCAACCTAGATTCCCACCCTCTGGGCTCTAAAGAGTCAACTTTTCCCACTTGAAAAGCTTCAAATTTCTGGACTCTCTCTAGTCTCTTTTGAGTTTTTGAGCCAAGCAGTTCTTGCTTGAGCTCTTGCTCCTAAAACCTTACAAAATATAGCCACTGTCGACTAGCATACAGCTCTAACATTCTTTATCCAGTTTCTTCCCATAGAACTATGGGTTATTAGTCACTTTATCTACCTTAAAAATTGTCACTAACAAAAATTTTCCCAAACATTTTGCCATTGTGAATCACAGGTCTCCATCTTCTAACTTTCAATATCAGTTTCATCACTGTTTTCTCAACTATTAAGACAGTACTCTGTGTTTTAGTTTTGTTGTTATGGTAGCACCCACTTTCTTTACCATCTCTTATGTTAGTTCATACTAGCTGTCATGACATTAACAGCTGAGTGGCTTTACATAACAGAAGTTTATTTCTCTCTTACATATAGTCCAGTTGGCAGAGGGGCTCTGCCCCATGCAGATATTCAGGGACTCAGATTAATAGAGACTTTGCCAATTCATTTGTGGCTCATAAGGTGGCCTTGGGCATTTCCATGAAGACCAGAAAGAGCAAAATGATCACGCATTTCACCTTTACCATATTCTGTTAGCCAGAACTCAGTCACATGCTCACACTCAACACCAAGGGAAACTGTGGGCCCAGGGAGAAAACCAAATGGTCTTGCAGATGACCAGACAGTGTCTAAACTCATCCTATTAATTCCAGAGATATTCACAAAGGTCCAAACAAAAATGTCAACAAAATCTCTATACTTTTGATAAGAGAAATATAAGGGAAAAAATGTGTTAAAGAAAACTTAAAAACCCAAAGATGACTAAAGACATACCAAAAAATACACACAAAAAGAAAACAAGGTAGTAATATTATTAACATCAGACAAAAAGTATCAAGGCAAATGACATTAAATAGCAAATCAATTAAGGGAGTTAAACACTACATCAAATTATATACAGTGATAACTGGAAATATAAGAAGAAAAGATGGGCAGAAAAAGTATAGTTGTGAAGACTTTAACAACTACTTTTTACTTTCTCATTAGAAAACCAAAAATAAAAATACAGAGTATTTTTAAATATATCTCATGAATTTAAAAATGTTTTAACTTTAAAGTTGCAGGATACAAAATAAATACACAGAAATCTGCTGCAATTCTATATACTAGCAACAAAGGATCAGAAAGAGAAATTAAAGAAATAATCCCATTTACCATCACATTAAAAAGAATAAAATACCTAGGAATAAACCTCCCTAAGGAGGCAAAACACCTGTACTCAGAAAACTATAAGATGCTGATGAAAGAAATTGAACATGATACAAATAGATGGAGGAGAAGGCAATGACGCCCCACTCCAGTACTCTTACCTGGAAAATCCCATGGAAGGAGAAGCCTGGTAGGCTGAAGTCCATGGGGTCTCGAAGAGTCAGACATGACTGAGTGACTTCACTTTCACTTTTCACTTTCATGCATTGGAGAAGGAAATGGCAACCCACTCCAGTGTTTTTTCCTGGAGAATCCCAGGGAAGGCAGAGCCTGGTGGGCTGCTGTCTATGGGGTCACACAGAGTTGGACATGACTGAAGCGACTTAGCAGTAGCAGCAGCAGCAGCAGCAAATAGATGGAAAGATATATCATGTTCTTGGATTGGAAGAATCAATATTGTTAAAGTGGCTCTATTACCCAAGGCAATCTACAGATTCAGTGCTGCTGCTGCGGATACTGCTAAGTCTCTTCAGCTGTGTCTGACTCTGTGAAACCCCATAGACGAAAGCCCACCAGGCTCCTCTGTCCATGGGATTTTCCAGGCAAGAGTACTGGAGTGGGTTGCCATTGACAGATTCAGTGCAATTACTATCAAATTACTGATAGCATTTTTCATAAAACTAGAACAAAAAAAAAAGTTAAAATGTGTATGGAGACACAAAAGATTCCAAATAACCAAAGCAATCTTGAAGAAAAACAGAGCTGGAAGAATCAGGCTCCATCAATTTAGACTACTACAAAGCTATACTTATCACAACAATATGGTACCAGCACAAAAACAGAAATATAGGTCAATGGAACAGGATAGAAAGCCCAGAAATAAACTCGAGCACCTATGATCAATTAATCTACAACAAAGGAAGCAGGAACATACAATACAGAAAAGACAGTCTATTTACTACATGGTGTTGGGAAAACTAGACAGCTACATGGTTAAAAAAAAAAAAGAATTAGAACATTCTTTAACACCATACAGAAAATAAACTCAAAATAGATTAAAGACCTAAATATAAGACCAGATACTATAAAATTCTTAGTGGAAAAATATTTGCAGGATGCTCTTTGACATAAATTGCAGCAATATTTTTTGGTCCTGTCTCCTAGAATAATGGAAATAAACCCAAACTAAACCAATAGGACCTAATTAAACCCAAAAGCTTTTGCACAGCAAAGGAAACCATAAACAAAATGAAAAGACAACCCACAGAATGGGAGAAAATACTTTCAAGCAAAGCAACTGACAAGAGATTAATCTTCAAAATTTACAAACAGACCATGTGGCTCAATATTAAAACAGCAAAAACAAAAACAAAAAAAACCCAATCAAAAAATGGGCAGAAGACCTAAATAGACATTCTTCCAAAGAGGACATACAGATGGTCAAGAGGCACATGAAAAGATCCTCAACATTGCTAATTATTAGAGAAATGCAAATCAAAACTGCGATGAGTCATCACCTCACGTGAGTCAGAATGGCCATCATAAAAAGTCTACAAACAATAAATCCTGGAGAGTGTGGAGAAAAGGGAGCACTCCTACACTGTTGGTGGGAATGTAAATTGGTGCAGCCACTATGGAGAACAGTATTTTTGCTGTTGTTTAATCACCAAGTTATATCCAACTCTTTTTAACTCCATAATTGACAGCCCACCAGGCTCCTAGGATCCTGGGATCCTGTCCATGGGATCTCCCAGGCAGGAATACTGGAGCAGGCTGCCATTTCCTTCTCCAGGGATGGAACCCACATCTCCTGCACTGGCAGTGGGGGTTCCTTAAAAAACTAAATATAGAGCTGCCATATGATCTAGCAATCCCACTCCTGGGCATATATCTAGAGAAAACCATAATTTGAAAATATACATGCACCTCAATATTCATTGCAGCACTATTTACAATAGCCAAGACATGGAAGTAACCTAAATTGCTATTGACAGATGAATGGATAAAGAAAATGTGGCTCATATTCACAATAGCAAACCACTCCAGTGTTCTTGCCTGGAGAATCCCATAGACATGCAGGATACAGTCCATAGGGTCGCAAACAGTCAGACACGACTGAAGTGACTTAGCACACATGCATGCACTATTCAGACATTTTTTAAAAAGAATAAAATAATGCCATTTGTAGCAACACGGATGAACCAGGAGATTATCATACTAAGTAAAATAAGTCAATAGACAAAGACAAGTATCATATGATATCACTTATATGCAGAATCTAAAAAAAAAAATAATAATATAAATGAACTTATTTACAAAACAGAAACAGACTCACAGAGAGAACAAACTTAAGGTTAGCAGAACAGAAAGAGGTGGGGAGGAATTGGGGGTATGGGATTGACCTCTGCACACTTCTATCACTTCTATATTTAAAATATATAATCAACAAGGACCTATTGTATAGCACAGGGAACTCTGCTCAATATCCTGAAATAGCCTAAATGGGAAAAGAATTTGAAAGAGTAGGTATATGTATATGTATAACCGACTCACTCTGCTGTACAGCTGAAACCAATACTATACTGTTAATCAACCATACTCCAATATAAAACTTTTTTTAAAAAATGGAAAAACATTAATAAATGAATAAAATAAAATATTGTACTTTCAAATTGAAAATGCATGCTTCTTTAGCATATGCAGAAATGTATAATTTTCTCAACTACAAAGAAATCTTCCTAATCATATTGTGATGAAATTAGAAATAAATATATTTAAACAAAAAGTTTACACTCACACACACATACTTACATAAGATATAGCTATAACCCTAAGACCAAAAATACACTCCCTTAAGTAACTGTTGTGTCTAAATGATCAGAGTAACTGTTTTATTTATATTCTTTAGCCTCAGGTAATAGAGACTCACTCAAACTTCAATCTATGAGTTGATGAATTAGTGGATGGAATTGTAAGAATACCTGGAATCCTAGGGAGATGAGATCAAACAGAAATCTAACAATAGGAGCCACTGTAAGAATTGGTCACCCCTAGTCCAAGTGGGAGGTGACTCACGGGAGGGACTAGCAGACTGAGGGTGTAAATTTTGCTCTAGTGCCCCACCATGAACTGACTCAAGTACCCTCCACTGACTGCTTCTTCCTGAACTCCTCCAACTGACTTCCTCCATCTCCATATCTTATCTTTATCTTGCAGTTACTGCTTCTTTGTGCCCTAAGCTTGGTCCTTTACGACCCTTCCTTTCTTGCAGTATAAGATGACTTTTCAATTCTTCTGCTGTGCTTTTTCTTCTTCTGCATATTTTGAAATTAAAGTCTTAAGAAATGGAATCTCATTAGCTAGCTCATCCTTTGCTTTTGAGATGAGACCACAACTTTAGGTCCCCTGGCCAGCCTATGGATTCTCTGGGGCCTCTATGAATCTCTTACTCAACTGGCAAAGACTGAAGAAAAAACAAATGGTATAAAATATGGATGCCTAATATCTGTCCTTTCTGCAAGAGTAGGAGTCGATTGCCCAGGAGGAGTTACAAGGATGGCAAGTAGGATTACGAGTATTTGTTGCTAGTATCAGATGTTCTGCTAGACTCTAAGCACATTATATAGGACATCGACAAACTACTATGCACTTTTCCAAAACCCACATTTACAGGCATGGAAAGAGATTCACAATATAACATTGATTTAAAATATTAGTTAACAAACAGGATTATTCTGGTTTTGAAATAAAATATTTGTATGCATAAGAGAAAAATCTGACAAGATATAAAAGATATGAACATATTGAGCCATGATTTTCTTTGGGTTGCAGGTTGGGATAATTTTAATTTCTTCTTCAATCTTTCTGAAGTACCTGTAAATATCTAGCACTGACCTTATTTCAGTATCTTTTCTATAATCAGGACTATAAAACTATTTCTTATTAGGGGATGGAGAGTTTTAAAATATCTATACCAGCCAGAAAGATAAAGAACATTACAGCATACTAACACATATATATGGAATTTAGAAAGATGGTAATGATAACCCTATATGCAAAACAGAAAAAGAGACACAGAAGTACAGAACAGACTTTTGAACTCTGTGGGAGAAGGTGAGGGTGGGATGTTTCAAAAGAACAGCATGTATTATCTATAGTGAAACAGATCACCAGCCCAGGTGGGATGCATGAGACAAGTGCTCAGGCCTGGAGCACTGGGAAGACCCAGAGGAATTGGGTGGAGAGGGAGGTGGGAGGGGGGATCGGGATGGGGAATACATGTAACTCCATGGCTGATTCATGTCAATGTATGACAAAACCTACTGAAATGTTGTGAAGTAATTAGCCTCCAACTAATAAAAAATAATAATAATAAAATAATAATTTAATGAAAAAAATAAAATAAAATAAAATATCTATACCTTGTATCCTAGTAAATCCATTTCAAAGAATTTCTCCTAAGGGAATAATTGGAGTTATCCCAAAGCATATTTTTATAAGAAAGTATACAGGGTTTTTTTCCCTCCTTCTAGAAAGAGTGTTTAACTTTTCTGTGGCTTCACATTTCTCTATAAATGTGACTCAAAAATGAGCCTCCTTCATATTTCCTTGGATGGTCTCATGAAAATCCAGTAAAACAAGTCAACCACTGACTTTGAGACTATATAATCTACAGGTAAGGTGAGAATGGTTGGCAGCACCCCACTAGAGCAGTCAGGGAAAATGGAATCTGTGACTGTTAGTCTCATATCAGAAAGTGTTTTTCCTCCAGATATCAAGTATTTGAAGCATCTGTTGTTGTGAAAATTTGTTTCAGAAAAGAGTACTGAAACTAATTTTTACAAAGGTATAAGAGATAACCATGTGATTCTCCATTGGCACACTTAGTAAAAATTCTTCCTCCTTCCATCCTAAGATTTGTATCAGGAAATGTGAGCTATAATTAGCATTTTAACAAGCATGACAGATGATTTTTTATGGAATTAGTTTTAAGATGACACTGTGAGAAGGACTGCTTTAGGAGGCTATCTCAAGCACAGATATTTGCATTTTTAACAAGAACCAAAGCTTCAATTTTAGCTTCCCACTTAGCTCAGTGGGTAAAGAATATGCCTGCAATGCCAGAAACACAAGAGATGCAGGTCCTATCCCTGAGTGGGGAAGATCTCCTGGAGAAGGGCATGGCAACCCACTCCAATAGTCTTGTCTGGAGAACCCATGGACAGAGGAGCACAGCAGGCTATAGTCTACAGGGTTGCAAAGAGTTGGACACAACCGAAGTGACTGAGCATGAAGCCTCAACTAAATGAGTGAAGTCAGTACTCATTTCTGACAGCATGGTGAGCTAGAGACCCTGATCAACTCTATCACTAGAAACAACTAAATCCAGGATTAGATATCTTTTAGCATCTTGTAAATTTGTTGATGAGCTGTCCAGAAAGGAAGACATTCTCTGAGGTCAAAAAATCTAAATTTAAAGCAAGAAGTCAAAAATGTAAGCGGAGCAATTACATTGGCTTTTGCTCTCAAAGATTTGCCAAACCCCATTAAAACGGAGTTTCAGTTTTCATGCTGCAAAGAGCTTAGGGAGAAAGATGCTACACAGACAGTGGGGAGCCTATTAAGGGATCTCCATTAAAGTTGGGGTTCACAGGGCTACATACTCACTTAAAGGTTGGTTTAGAAATAAGCTGGCTCCCATTCCTGGGTAACATATGGAAAAGTACCTGTCTCCAACTGTGGGGAGGGTGAAAAGCGGGGGGAATCTCCCTTAAATATCCTTAACCACAAGCCAGATTTCATGTAGCTTCATGCTTCCTAGACCATCCAAAACTCCTCAACATGGATAGTTGTTTTAAAGTGTTTTGGGGTCAGTAGTTGCCCAGAAGCCTGGCAGAAGCAAGAGAAAATTCTCTCTGATGCAAATCATTTCTGACCTAGGTACAAAATATTGCCAAAGATGAAGTTTTCAAAATATGAGCTCTTATTTTAAAAATTTCCCATTTACTTACAAATACACAGATGTCAATATCACACTGTATTCCTGTAAATAAATCCTGATGACTTGATCTTTAATATACACACACAATTTCACCACCTCCATATTTACCTCCCCCACCTTAGTTCAAATCATCATCATTTCTCACCAGGACTGCATGTTCAGGTTCACAATTTTAGGTATATAATACACAAACAAAGAATTCTGAAACATCTTAAAAATGGTGTTTGCAATAGAATTAAAAGTATAGAGCAATATCTTGGTTTGGAAAAATTAATACTGTTAAAATGGCCATGGTACCCAAAGCACCAGATGGTCAATGCCAAAATCAGATTGGTTATATTCTTTGCGGCCAAAGATGAAGAACCTCTATACAGTAAGCAAAAACAAGACCGAAAGCTGACTGTGGCTCAGATCATGAACTCCTTATTGCCAAATTCAGACTTAAATTGAAGAAAGTAGGGAAAAACCACTAGACCACTCAGGTATGACCTAAATAAAATGCCTTACAATTATACAGTGGAAGTGACAAATAGATTCAAGGGATTAGATCTGATAGATAGAGTGCCTGAAGATTTATGGATGGAGGTTCATGACATTGTACAAGAGGCAGTGTTCAAGACCATCCCCAAGAAAAAGAAATGCAAAAAGGCCAAATGGTTGTCAGAAGAGACCTTACAAATAGCTGAGAAAAGAAGAAAAGTGAAAGGCAAAGGAGAAAAGGAAAGATATACCCATTAGAATGCAGAGTTCCAAAGAATAGCAAGGAGAGATAAGAAAGCCTTCCTCAGTGACCAATGCAAAGAAATAGAGGAAAACAATAGAATGGGGAAGACTAGAGATCTCTTCAAGAAAATTAGAGATAACAAGGGAACATTTCATGCAAAGATGGGCACAATAAAGGACAAAAACTGTATAAACCTAACAGAAGAAGAAGATACTATGAAGAGGTGGCAAGATTACACAGAAGAACTATACAAAAAAGATCTTCATGACCCTGATAATCACAATGGTGTGATCACTCACCTAGAGTCAGACTTCCTGGAATGCAAAGTCAAGTGGGCCTTAGGAAGCATCACTATGAACAAAGCCAGAGGAGGTAATGGAATTCCAATTGAACTATTTCAAATCCTAAAAGATGATGCTGTGAAAGTGCTGCACTCAATATGCCAGCAAATTTGGAAAACTCAGCAGTGGCCACAGGACTGGAAAAGGTCAGTTTTCATTCCAATCCCAAAGAAAGGCAATCCCAAAGAATGTTCAAACTATTGTACAAATGCACTCATCTAATATGCTAGCAAAGTAATGCTCAAAATTCTCCAAGCCAGGCTTCAACGGTGAGTGAACCATGAACTTCCAGATGTTCAAGCTGGATTTAGAAAAGGCAGAGGAAAAAGAGATCAAATTTCCAACACCACACATTGGATCATAGAAAAAGCAAGAGATTTCCAGAAAAACATCTACTTCTGCTTTATGGACGACTTCAAAGCCTTGGACTGTGTGGATCACAACCAAGTATGGAAAATTCTTAAAGAAATGAGAATTCCCAAAACCTTACCTGCCTCCTGAGAAATCTGTATGCAGTTCAAGAAGCACCAGTTAGAACCAGACATGGAACAACAGACTGGTTCCAAATTGGGAAAGGAGTACGTCAAGGCTGTATATGGTCACCCTGCTTATTTAACTTATAAGCAGAGCACATCATGCAAAATGCTGGGCTGGATGAAACACAAGCTGGAATCAAGATTGTCAGGAGAAATATCAATAACCTCAGATATGCAGATGACACCACCCTTATGGCAGAAAGTGAAGAAAAACTAAAGAGCCTCTTGATGAAAGTGAAAGAGGAGAGTGAAAAAGTTGGCTCAAAACTCAGCATTCAAAAAACTAAGATCATGGCATCCAGTCCCATCACTTCATGGCAAATAGATGGGGAAACAATGGCAACAGTAAGAGACTTTATTTTCTTGGGCTTCAAAATCACTGCAGGTGGTAACTGTAGCCATGAAATTAAGACGCTTGCTCCTTGGAAGAAAAGCTATGACTAACCTAGACAGCACATTAAGAAGCAGAGACATTGCCAACAAAGGTCTGTATAGTCAAAGCTATGGTTTTTCCAGTAGTCATGTATGGATATGAGAGTTGGACTATAAAGAAAGCTAAGCACCAAAGAATTGATGTTTTTGAACTGTGTTGCTGGAGAAGACTCTTGAGAGTCCCATGGACTGCAAGGAGATCAAACCAGTCAATCCTAAAGGAAATCAGTCCTGAATATTCATTGGAAGGGCTGAAGCCGAAACTACAATACTTTGGCCACCTGATGGGAAGAACTGAGTGACTGAACTCAACTGAACCCAAAGCAATCTACAGATTTAATGGGATACCTATCAAATGACCCATGTCATTTTTTTCACAGAACTATAACAAATAATTATAAAATTCATATGGAATGATAAAAGATCCAGAATTGCCAGTGCAATCCTAAAGAAAAAAAAACAGGAGACAGAACCCTCCTAGACTTCAGACAATACTACAAAGCTACAGTAATCAAAACAGCATGATATCAGCACAAAAACAGGTCAATGGAATATAATAGAGAGCCAAGAAATAAACCCACACACCTATGGTCAGTTAATCTTCGATGAAGGAGACAAGAACATGCAATGGGGAAAAGACAGTCTCTTCAGTAAGTGGTGCTGGGAAAAATGTAAATCAATGAAGTTGGAACATACCCTCTCACCATACACAAAAATAAACTCAAAATGGTTTAAGGACTTAAACATACAACATAGCTCCTTAAAACTCTTAGAAGAAATCACAGGCAAAACACTCTCTGTCATAAATCATAACGATGAGTTTTAAGTCACTCTCCTAAGGCAATAGAAATAAAAACAAAAATAAACAAATGGGACTTAATCAAACTTACAAGCTTTTGCACAGCAAAGGAAACCATAAACAAAATGAGAAGACAACCTACAGAATGGGAGAAAATAGTTGCAAACAATGCAATTGACAAGGGATTAATCTCCAAAATATAAAAATAGCTCATACAACTCAGTAACAAGAAAATAAACAGCCCAACTGAAGAATGGGCAGATGACCTAGACATTTCTCCAAAGAAATACAGATGGCTGATATGCACATAAAAAGATGTTCAACACTCTAATTATTTGTTGTTGTTTAGTCACTAAGTCATATCTTGACTCTTCTGCAATCCCATGGATTGCAGCCCACCAGGCTCCTCTGTCCATGGGCTGAGCCAGGCAAGAATACTGGAGCTGGTTGCCATTTCCTTCTCCAGGTGATCTTCTCAGCCCAGGAATCAAACCCACATCTCCTGCATTAGCAGACAGTTTCTTTACCCATGAACCACCTGAGAAGCAAATCAAAACTACAGTGAGGTACCACCACACATAGGTCAGAATGACCATCGTTAAAAATTCTACAAATAATAAATGCTGGAGAGACTGTGAAGAAAATAAAATCCTCCTGCATTATTGGGAATGTAAGTTGGTACAGCCATTGTGGAAAACAAGATGGAGGTTCCTCAGAAAACTAAAAATAGAATTACCATATGATTTAGCAGTCGCACTAGTGGGCACATATCCAGACAAAATTCTAATTTGAAAAGATACATGCACCCCTATGTTCATAGCAGCACTGTTTACAATAACCAAGACATGGAAACAACCTAAATGTCCATACAGATGAATGAATAAAGATGTAGTACGTGTATACAATGAAATACTACTCAATCATAAAAAGAATGAAATAATGACATTTGCAGCAGCATGGGTACAACTAGAGATTATCATACTAAGTGAAGTAAGTCAGAAAGACAAATACCATAGGATATCAGTTATATGTGGAATCTAAAGTATGACACAAATGAACCCAACTACAATACAAAACAGAAACAGACATAGAGAACAAACAAACATCATGGACTTAGAGAACAGACTGGTGGTTGCCAAGGGGAAGAGAGTTGGTGGACAGATTGAGTGGGAGATTGGGGTTAGCAGATGTAAGCTTTTGTATTTAGAATGGATAAACAACAAAGTTCTATTGTATAGCACAGAGAACTATATTCAATATCCTATGATAAACCATAATGGAAAAGAATATAAAAAATAATGTGTGTATGTATACATATATATGTATATATAGATGCATAAGTGAATCACTTTGCCATACAACAGAAATTAGCACAACATTTCTAATCAACCATACTTCAATAAAAATTTGATAAAAATATAGAGAGCTATATATCTAGCAAAAAAATGTGCAAGGCCTTCATAGAGAAAATCACAAAATGCTATTTCAAAGTTAAAAAATAAATATAGCATTAGACCATGTTATGAATTGCTTAATTCAATATTGTAAAGATGCCAGTTCTCCTAAAATCTATAAATACAATGCAAAGCAAACCAAAATCCCAAGAGATTTATTTTTGATTCTTCCTTTTGTAAGTGTGTGGGTACATATTTAAGCTGTGTTTAAAATGAATGTGGAAGTACAAAGAACTAAAAGTAGTGAGGATTATCTTGGGGAAAATTGCTTGGGAGTGGAAAAATTTACCTAAGAGCATGTCAAGAATTATTATATAGCTACCTTAGTTAAAACAATAGAGTAAGAGTAAGGGATAATGAAGAACACAGCACATATGTGGTTTATGGCAGAGAGAGATTATAGAACAGTAAAGGGAAGATGAACTTTTTTAAAAAATGGTTTTGGAACAATTGGTTATCCATAAGGAAAACTAATCAAATTGGATCTCTTCCACACAGGTTATGTGAAAATCAATTCCAGGTGAATTAGAGATTTAAGAGAGAATGGCAACACTTTAACCTTTGAAGGAAAAAAATAGAATATCTTTATGATGATGAGATAAGAAAACATTTTTTTAAAAATAAGGCTTAAAGACACAAACCATAAAGGAAAGACTTGGCAAGCATCAACTATAATAAAGTTCAGTACTTCTACACACTGAAGGACATCACAGAGAGTAAAAAGATAAACTACCAACTGGGAGAAGATATTTCCAACATATATAACCTACCAATGTTTAATATTCAGAATTGATAAAGAGATTCTACAAATAAAAAACAAAGAAAATGGCCAAAGCTTGAATAAACATTACAAAAGAAAAAATACATCAATAAACTTGAAAATATCAACTTAGTAACAGTAAGAAAACTGCAAATTAGTGCTACAATTATTAATAGCATTCCATGCCTATGAGAAAAGCAAAAATTAAAAATTTTGAAAAAAAAAATTTTTGAAAAACAGCCATTATTGGTGATGATTTTGACACTTACACAGCATTGATAGAAATTTAAATTGGTGCAACCACCCTGGGAAATAATTTGGCATTTTCTAATAAATTTGAAGTTGCACAAGCCCTATGATTCTATGTGTTCTCTCCTAGTAATAAACATAGAGAAACTCTGGTACATATGCACCAGAAGACCCATGCAAAGAATATTCACAGCAGCACTGTTTAGTGATAGCAAAAATCTAGAAACAGTACAAATATCCATCAGTTGTAGAATACAATTTAAATTGTGGCGTATTCACTCAATACAATTACATATAACAGTGAGACAAATGAACAACACACAAACCAAGAACACGGATGAATCCCAAGATATACCACTGATTTTTTTTTTTAATTTTTTCATTCTTTTTTTTTTAATTTTTTTCCATTTATTTTTATTAGTTGGAGGCTAATTACTTTTCAATATTGTAGTGGTTTTTGTCATACATTGACATGAATCAGCCATGGATTTACATGTGTTCCCCATCCCGATCCCCCCTCCCACCTCCCTCTCTACCTGATCCCTCTGGGTCTTCCCAGTGCACCAGGCCCGAACACTTGTCTCATGCATCCAGCCTGGGCTGGTGATCTGTTTCACCCTAGATAATATACATGTTTCGATGCTGTTCTCTCGAAACATCCCACCCTCGCCTTCTCCCACAGATTTTTTAAAGTTGAAGAACATAGTATAATTCCACTTAATATAAAGTTCAAATACAGGTAAAACCAAACAATATCTTTAAACATAATAGGTAAAATCTTAAGCAAAAGCAAGGTGATGATCAATGTGAAAATCAGGATAACAGTTTTCTCTGAGAAGGAAAAAACTGCAAAGGACTTTAGAGACAATGATGAACTACTTTTCACTCTTCATTTTATTTTATTTACTTATTTTGTATCTTATTTTAAAGCTACTTTTAGATATTACATATTCCTCAAAACAGTGAATTTCTATTAGGACAATTCAAACTTTTATAAGCAACTGGGAAAGAGACTGAAAAGGAATTCGGGATTCAGAGAACCTTCTCATCCCTCTGACATGTGGGTATTAGGAATGACTTGCCTTGCCAGAAATAGGTCCCTCTGACTCTCCTGTTCTCCCACTTTTTGCAAAACTTGGAATTTAAAAAAAGTCCCCAGCTCTCCTACTGCCATTTACAGCCATTCTCTTCGAGGCCATTATGGACCATTTCCCCCTCACCTTTGTAAATGAGTGCATTTACCCACCCAGGGTTAGCCAAACCTGTAGAAAAGGCCTCAACGGGCATGTTGTGTCACCTCAGCAGAATTTGCCCAGATCTCATCTCCTCTGGCCTACCAATTTTCCTGGTTGCTCAACCACCGTTTTGACCTAGTTCCTTGGTTCTTGACATTTGCTCAGCTCTTATGATGGGTAACCTGGTTGGGCCACGTGTTTCTGCTTCATCTTCAGCACTGTCTCTAACTTCCCTCCCCCTTCAGTCTGTCCTCCATCATCCATTCCCAAGCCTCAAGCACCAGTGATCACCACAGACAAACAGCTTTGGGAGAAACAAGTCTGGCCCCCTCGGACACCCACCTCCCCATCCCCAATATAGAGGAGAGCAGTTCCTTCAAATTCACCATAATATAGTGATTTCATATCATCTGAAGCATGTACCTCTGCCAGTGTCCCCCCATTCAAGCCTTGCTGACATTAGTAAGTTAAATGCTCCCACTGGGAACTTCCAAACAATGGAAAAACTCTACAGAGAAATTGACGACTGTTTTACTTTTGGCCTAAGCTTGAGGTAGGATGGGCATTCCAGAGAATCTATCCAAGACATCACCTGATCTGGTCCTTTTACTCTCCAAGTTCAAAATGTTCCTCACAGAGGGACCTTGAATTTTACAGACTGTTGCCCAAAGAACTTGTTGCTACAACAAAAACTCCCAAACCATGGAAACTGTTTGTGTTAGCCAAATTCAAAGCTCAACTATATACACAGCCTAAAATTCAAGCTGCCTTCATCTTGCATTTTTGGCTCATTTTGCCTGGTCACATCCTAAAACCAAGTGGATTGAATTACTAGGTAAAAATAAATTTCATCTGTGGGAACTGTTGCTATTGTCTCAGAAAACAAAGGGAAGGTCTTTTTCTGCCATGTCTTGAAATGAGTGAAGTCACTGAGGATTAAAAATCAGACTTAAATTCCTTCCACAAGCAGAAAAATGAAGCTGGGTGCTTAATTAGACTCCCTGCTAAAAGATTACTTAAGTATTTGAAATTGTGTTTTAAAATACTAAGTTCAAAATAAAATAAAATACTAAGTTCAGGGAAACCTTTCTGGGGGACAATTTGAAAATGTGCGTTTATGTTCTTTAAAAGGTATATAATTTTACCCAGTAGTTCCAGTTCCAGGAATCATTATGAAAGTGCCTTAAAGAATTATGTGCGTGGATACTTTTAACAGTAAGAAAGAAAAGAACTTTTAGATACCCAACCAATAGGAAATTGGTTAAATAAATCACTGCATAGTAGAAGTATTCTTTAAGATCTATATAGCCCCCTGGATTAACCATCATGCTCTATTCTTTACCTAAATGTATTGTCTAACGCCCCAGCATGCTGAGTTTTCACTGCTGGAAGCCCTCTTTAGCTAACCCACACACTCACACTCCCACTAGGTGAGTTGTATGCTCACCAGGATGCAGTTCTGTTTGTTCCCAAACCTATTTCTGCTGTTACAGCTTTTGCTGTAATTATGTAATTTAATTAAATAATATGTACACCAATTCCACAACAAAAGACAGATTTTTATTTCCCAAAAAAACCCAAAAAACAAAAAACCGTATTGGATATTTTAGAAAGACTGAGTAAGTTTGAGCTCCATCCTCTCAAAAATGCTGTTGAGTTAGGTGAGGGTGAAGAACTGTAAAATAATAATGGAGAAAACTTTAACAATGCCAAAGTCTTTTCTCTAGATTGGTAAATATTTCTTAATCTAAAATAAATGGCCTAGGGTACACTATAAGTTAGAATAAAAGTTGGATATGAGAGATTCTACTGAATCTAATCAAGTTGAGTATGAGAGATTCTACTGAACATCCATGTGGTAGAATGTGTGTGTGTGTTAGTTGCTCAGTTGTGTCTGACTCTTTCTGACCCCATGGACTGTAACCTGCCAGGCTGCTCTGTCCACAGAATTGTCCAGGCAAGGATTCTGGAGTGGGTTGCCATTCCCTTCTCCAGGGGATCTTCCTGGCCTAGGAATCGAACTCGGGTTTCCTACATTGTAGGCAGATTCTTTACCATCTGAGCCCCCTGATAGAATACTAGTTAGCTATTAAAAATAAGCACACAGAAAAATAGATGATGAAATGGAAGTCTGTTTGTGGTACATTTATGGATAGGTAAGCAAATCAGTTATAGCAGAATCAGTTCAGTTCAATTGCTCAGTCTTGTCCGGCTCTTTGTGACCCCATGGAGTGCAGCACGCCAGGCCTTCCTGTCCATCATGAACTCCCTGAGTTTACCAAAACTCATGTCCATCAAGTCAGTGATGCCATCCAATTGTTTCATCCTCTGTCATCCCTTTCTCCTCCTGTCTTCAATCTTTCCCAGCATCAGGGTCTTTTCCAATGAGTCAGTTCTTCCCATCAGGTGGCCAGAGTATTGGAGTTTCAGCATCAGTCCTTCCAAAGAATATTCAGCATCAGTCCTTCCAATGAATATTCAGCGTCAGTCCTTCCAATGAATATTCAGGACTGATTTCCTTGAGGATTGACTGGTTGGATCTCCTTGCAGTTCAAGCAACTCTCAAGAGTCTTCTCCAGTAACACAGTTCAAAAGCATCAGTTCTTCAGTGCTCTGCTTTCTTTATAGTCCAACTCTCACATCCACACATGACTACTAGAAAAACCATAGCTTTGACTAGTCAGACCTTTGTTGGCAAAGGAATGCCTCTGCTTTTTAATATGCTGTCTAGGTTGGTCGTAACTTTCCTCCCAAGGAGCAAGTATCTTTTAATTTCATGGCTGCAGTCACCATCTGCAGTGATTTTGGAGCCCAAAAATATAAAGTCTGTCACTGTTTCCCCATCTATTTCCCATGAAGTGATGGGACTGAATGCCATGATCTTAGTTTTCTGAATGTTGAACTTTAAGCCAATTTTTTCATTCTCCTCTGTCACTTTCATTAAGAGGCTCTATAGTTCTTCTTCACTTTCTGCCATAAGGGTGGTGTCATCTGCATATCTGAGGTTATTGATATTTCTCCCTGCCGTCTCGATTCCAGCTTGTGCTTCATCCAGCCCGGCATTTTGTGTGACATACTCTGCATATAAGTTAAATAAGCAGGGTGACAATATACAGCCTTGACGTACTCCTTTCCCAATTTGGAACCAGTCTGTTGTTTCATGTCCAGTTCTAACTGTTGCTTCCTGCATACAGATTTCTCAAGAGGCAGGTCACGTGGTCTGGTATTCCCATCTCTTGAAGAATTTTCCACAGTTCATTGTGATCCACACAGTCAAAGGCTTTGGCATAGTCAATAAAGCAGAAGTAGATGTTTTTCTGGAACTCTCTTGCTTTTTTGATGATGCAGAGGATGTTGGCAATTTGATCTCTGGTTCCTCTGGCTTTTCTAAATCCAGCTTGAACATCTGGAAGTTCACAATTCATGTTCTGTTGAAGCCTGGCTTGGAGAATTTTGAGCGTTACTTTGCTAGCGTGTGAAATGAGTGCAATTATGCAGTAGTTTGAACATTCTTTGGGATTGCCTTTCTTTGGGATTGGAATGAAAACTGACCTTTTCCAGTCCTGTGGCCACTGCTGAGTTTTCCATATTTGCTGGCATATTGAGTGCAGAACTTTCACAGCATCATCTTTTAGGATTTGAAATAGTTCAACTGGAATTCCATCACCTCCACTAGCTTTGTTCATAGTGATGCTTCCTAAGGCCCACTTGACCTTATTCCAGGATGTCTGACTCTAGGTGAGTGATCACACCATCATGGTTATCTGGGTCATGAGATTTTTTTTGTATAGTTCTTCTGTGTAATCTTGCCACCTCTTCTTAATATCTTCTGCTTCTGTTAGGTCCTTACCATTTCTGTCCTTTATTGTGCCCATCTTCACATGAAATGTTCCCTTGGTATCTCTTATTTTCTTGAAGAGATCTCTAGTCTTTCCCATTCTATTGTTTCCCTCTATTTCTTTGCATTGGTCACTGAGGATGGCTTTCTTATCTCTCCTTGCTATTCTTTGGAACTCTGCGTTCTAATGGGTATATCTTTCCATTTCTCCTTTGTTTTTCACTTCTCTTCTTTTCACAGCTGTTTGTAAGGCCTCCTCAGACAGCCATTTTGCCTTTTTGCATTTCTTTTTCATGGGGATGGTCTCACTTCCTGCCTCCTGTACAGTGTCATGAACCTCCATCCATAGTTCATCAGGCACTCTGTCAATCAGATATGGTCCCTTAAATCTATTTCTCACTTCTACTGTATAATCGTAAGGGATTTGATTTCAGTCATACCTGAATGGTCTAGTGGTTTTTCCCTACTTTCTTGGATTTAAGTCTGAATTTGGCAATAAGTTCATGATCTGAGCCACAGTCAGCTCCCGGTCTTGTTTTTGCTGACGGTATAGAGCTTCTCCATCTTTGGCTGCAGATAATAATCAATCTGATTTCAGTGTTGACCATCTGGTGATCTCCATGTGTAGTCTTCTCTTGTGTTGTTGGAAGAGGGTGTTCTCTTGTAGTGGGCTTTAAATAATTGTTGACTGATTGCTAAAAAGCATGTATTGGTATATGTAGTGCATAGCAGATTTTGATAATAAAAGTTAACTATAAAATTGCAGAATTTTAGAGTTTCTGTTATCTGTACTGAAATGACAAGTTCCTTCTAATTCATCATAAACCATTAATTCATTAGGACAAGAGGTGATTTGGCCATTTTCTACTATATAATATGAAGGGAGATGTAAGAATGACATTAGGGCTTTTCATCCTGGTTTAGAAACCATTTCAAATCTAACCCACCATTATGACCAAGGTTGGGGGTTGGAAGGAATTGTATGCTTTTCTTTTTATTATATATTGAAAGGAATTATATGATTCAGTTATTGTGACTCTAGTCCAGCCTAGAAATTGTAAGGGGAAAAAACTGATATCCAGAGAGGTAAATGACTGAGCCAAGGTCACTCCTCCCATTGGAGTAGAGCTGCAGTGTCAGAACTCTGTCCTCCTTCCTTCTGGTGCAGGGCCCTCCCTGTCACACCACCGAAGGCCTAGTTCCAGGGCCACCAGACTTTTCCTGGGGCCTTTCAGCATCAGAGGCTTCACTTTAAAAGCTCTGTTGTTCCTTGAGATACACAGTGTCCAAGGAGGAGGATGATTAACATCTTCTTTCCTGGGGAGGTAGAGAAGAATCTGCAACATTCCCCAGTCTAGGTCACCCTCCCAAGCCTCCTGTGTACAGAGAAGGCTTGTTATGTTCACTTCCTCCCATTCTCTCTCCCTCCATACACACTGATTTATGGAGAATGAGGTGGGACTCCAACACTGATGCAGAATGTTAGTTCAGGCTGAGACAAACTGTGGCTCACCTGGGATCACAGACTTTGTATTTGGGCCTGCAGGGCTGGGACCTTCCCCAGCTTGTCCTGCTAATTGGCTTAATATCACCCCTTTACAGGTGACTCCCTGCTCGCTCCACACCCTCCAGAGCCCCATCAAAAGCAAAGGACAATCTTTGCTCAATTGAGCTCATCTTCCCCTCCTCAAGCTTGTTGCACCTTCTGTGCTTTTTATTACTATCAAAGCCACCCTATCCTTCTTTTTAGAGACATTTAAGACCCTAGAGACAGCTTTGAGGATCTCTTCACCCTCAAGTATCAGCAACAACAACAAGGATAGCAATGACAACAATCCTCCTAGGTGCTGTGATGAGCGTTTGCTGTGTGCACACACGGTATTGGGGGGCTTACACACATGATTTCAAAACCAAACTGTGAGGGGAGTGATGATTATCCCCATGTTTATTTCAGAGAAGATGTATTCACTGAAGGATACACAGCTAGACAGCAAGGATACTGGTACCAAACCCAGGTTGATCTCAAGACCCCTGGTTTCCCATTCTGCAGGGGTGCCTCCCTGCTCCTCCCTTATCCACCCCTCCATGGTCCACCTCCTTACAGAGCATCATGATACTTCCTAGTACCTATCCCAAAGCTTTTGGCCTTTGTGTTTCAAATCACTCTGAAAGTAGCAATCAGAGTTCTCTCTTATAAGGACTACTTCAGCATGTTCCTTCCCTGCTCAGACATCCCCCAAGGCTCCCCATTTCCTGCCTAGGAATATACATATTTCTTCTGTGGGCAATAAAAGTTTTCCACAGTGTGGAACCACATGCCTTTCCATCCTGAGTCTCATAGTTTCACGTTGGAGTCTCAGAGTTTGCATCAGATTCTTCTGACATAGTCATCGCATTCTTTGTTTCCTTCCCCACATCCATCATCTCTATGTGAAAGTTTCCTTCTGGACAACATGGTTAACATGCCACCTCCTCCAGGCAGTCTTGCTCAGCTCCCCATCCAGAAGCAATTGATCCCTCTGCTGACTTCCATTAGCCTTCATTTGAATCCCTCTAATGTCTCTTGTCTCACACACTAGTAAAGTAATGCTTAAAATTCTCCAAGCCAGGCTTCAGCAATACATGAACCGTGAACTTCCAGATGTTCAAGCTGGTTTTAGAAAAGGCAGAGGAACCAGAAATCAAACTGCCAACATCTGATGGATCGTCGAAAAAGTAAGAGAGCTCCAGAAAAACATTTATTTCTGCTTTATTGACTATGCCAAAGCCTTTGACTGTGTGAATCACAATAAACTGTGGAAAATTCTTCAAGAGATGGGCGTACCAGACACCGGACCTGCCTCTTGAGAAACCTGTATGAAGGTCAGGAAGAAGCAGTTAGAACTGGACATGGAACAACAGACTGGTTCCAAATAGGAAAAGGAGTACATAAAGGCTGTATATTGTCACCCTGTTTATTTAACTTATATGCAGAGTACATCATGAGAAACGCTGGGCTGGAGGAAGCACAAGCTGGAATTAAGATTGCCGGGAGAAATATCAATAACCTCAGATATGCAGATGATACCACCCTTATGGCAGAAAGTGAAGAAGAACTAAAGAGCCTCTTGATGAAAGTGAAAGAGGAGAGTGAAAATGTTGGCTTAAAGCTCAACATTCAGAAAACTAAGATCATGGCATCCGGTCCCATCACTTCATGGCAGATAGATAGGGAAACAGTGGAAACAGTGGCTGAGTTTATTTTTCTGGGCTCCAAAATCACTGCAGATGGTGACTGCAGCCATGAAATTAAAAGATGCTTATTCCTTGGAAGGAAAGTTATGACCAAACTAGATAGCATATTAAAAAGCAGAGACATTACTTTGCCAACAAAGGTCCGTCTAGTCAAGGCTATGGTTTTTCCAGTGGTCATGTATGGATGTGAGAGTTGGACCATAAAGAACGCTGAGGGCCGAAGAATTGATGCTTTTGAACTGTGGTGTTGGAGAAGACTCTTGAGAGTCCCTTGGACTGCAAGGAGATCCATCCCAACCATCCTGAAGGAGATCAGTCCTGGGTGTTCATTGGAAGGACTGATGCTGAAGGTGAAACTCCAATACTTTGGCCACCTCATGCGAAGAGTTGACTCATTGGATAAGACCCTGATGCTGGGAGGGATTGGGGGCAGGAGGAGAAGGGGACGACAGAGGATGAGATGGCTGGATGGCATCATCAACTCGATGGACGGGGTTTGGGTGGACTCCGGGAGTTGGTGATGGACAGGGCGGCCTGGCGTGCTGCGGTTCATGGGGTCGCAAAGAGTCAGACACGACTGAGTGACTGAACTAAACTGAATGTCCCTTATGTGTTTCACCCCTTGGAATTTGGGGTACATGTTTAATTTCTTTATTAGACCATGGGATCCCTGAAGCAAAGACTGAATTTTCTGTTTTACCTCCCATGGTGTTTCAGTTAATCCCTACCTGTGGGCAGCATTGCCCTTGTTCCCTGACTCTACCACTTTCCAGCTGTGTGACTTCAGGAAGATTGCTCAACCTTTCTGTGCCTATTATTTCTTCTCTAAAATAAAATGATAATTTTATCATGTTTCCTAAATTCTATAGAAATTAAATTACTCCACAGATTAAGTGAGTGAAAGTTGTGTTGTGCTGTGTTCTGACTCTTTGTGACTCCACGGACTATACAGTTCATGGAATTCTCCAGGCCAGAATACTGGAGTGGGTAGCCTTTCCCTTCTCCAGGGCATCTTCCAACCCAGGTCTCCTGCGTTACAGACAGATTCTTTACCAGCTGAGCCACAGGGAAGCACTGCCCCCACCAATAGATTAAGTGAGTTAAAAATGTGAAATACTTAGAAGAGTGACTGTCACATAGTAAGCATTCATGAGGCGTTAGTTAGTATTAGTTACATATGTACCAGCACTTATAAAATATAGACATATTTTTTATGTGTTTCATATAAGCTGGCTTCTGCAAATGACTAAACTCTGGTTATTAATTTAAATAAACAAAAGATAAATAATAAATAGCTAATCATTAATATCATAACTCTAAAGTATCATATTTTTTATTTTACTTATCAGAAATATCACTATTATCTGAAACTAGCATAAAACTACAAGTCCTGATGAAATCTTCTCAAATGATTAATAATCTGTAATCAGGGAATATTTGCTAACTCAATGAACCAATATTTCCTGAACATTTGAGCATAAAAAGAAATAACAAATCCAAAGTTATCACTTTTCTTATTCCCTTCTATTTTGCCTTGTATAATAAAGTCTTGGATTTCTATCTAAATTGATTCAACAATTTCACCAAATTTTGACAAGAACAAACCTGGGCTAGAGTTTGTTCTGTGAGAATCAAAACAATAATATAAATAGAATTGGAATAAAAATTCAAAGAAAACAGTTCTCTTAGTTAGATAAACACTTTGGAAGTATCCACCTAGGTTCTGATAATCTTACTGAATTTCTACAAATAATAACTACTTGAGAGAGTGTGGAGAAAATGGAACCCTCCTTCAGTGTTGGTGGGAATGTAAATTGGTGCAGCCACTATGAAAAAATAGTATGGAGGTTCCTTAAAAAATTAAACATAGAGCTAACATATGATCCAGCAATCCCACTCCTGGGCATGTGTTCAGAGAATAATAGTTTGAAAAGATAGATTCACCCCAGTGCTCATAGCAGCACTATTCACAATAGCCAAGACATGGAAGCATCCCAAATGTCCACTGACAGATAAATGGATAAAGGATATGGTATGTATGTGTGTGTGTGTATTTATATATATATATATATATATATATATATATATATATATACACATATACATGTATATATATATATTATCCAGCCATAAAAAGAGCCATATAGATGGACCTAGAAATTATCATACTAAGTGAAGTACATCAGATAAATGCAAATATCATATATCACTTATATGTGGAATCTAAAAAATGATACAAATGAATTTGTATACAAAACAGAAACAGACTCATAGACATAGAAAACAAACTCATGGTTACCAAAGGGGAAAGGTTGGAGGGAGGGATAAATTAGGAGTTTGGGATTAGCAGATACAAACTACTGCATAGAAGACAGATAACAAGGTCCCACTGTATAGCACAGGGACCCATATTCAATATCTTGTAATAACAAACCACAATGGAAAATAATCTTAAAAAGAATATATATCACACAAGAATACTGAAGTGGGTTGCCATTTCCTCCTCCAGGGGGTCTTCCTGACCCAGGGATCAAACCTGCGTCTCTTACATCTCCTGCACTGGCAGGTAGGTTCTTTACCACTAGCACCACCTGGGAACCCATATATATATACATATACACACACACACACATATAGACATACATATATATGAATCCCTTTGCTGTACACCAGAAACAACACCATAAATCAAGTATGAGTTAAAAAAAAACTACAGTTGTCATTATAAAAATTAATTTTATTGAATTTGAAACATAGATGGGCACTGTTAAGGCTATTATAATATCATAATTTTAAACTGTTCATCAGGATCAATTCAAGAAGAAATAGCTCTTTATCTGATAACTGCAGATACTCAAAAGTAATGGTTATATTTTAGAAATAATATTCTAGTGATCAGATTTTAAACTGTTCATCAAGATCAACTCAAGAAGAAACAGCTCTTTATCTGATAACTACAGATACTCAAAAATAATGATTATATTTTAGAAATAATATTCTAGTGATCAGATAACTTTTCTAACTCAGACTAGTAGCTCTAGTTTAACCTAGATTATTGGTTAATAATCATAGGCATAAATGCCCACCTATAAAAAAAGATTTAGTACATTCAGATGGTGGCTAATATCCACCACAGGAAAGCAGTAGATTGAACATTTATTGAGCACTTGCTATTTTCAAGACTGTGAAGAATGAAACATTAGCTACAAATAGTCCCTCAAAGCACTAGCCTATCAGACTGGTGTGGGAAATGCAGACAGACAGATGGATTTAATACAAAGCAGAGGGAAGCCCCACTGTAATGTCTGAGAGTAGATGAGGGAGTGGTTGACTGTGACTCAGGGAATGAAAAGAGGGTAAGGTTTCCAAGAGCAGAGTTGGGCCAGGGCATCAGTGGATGAACGCACATAAGCAGTGGTGGCGTGGAGGAAAAGGGCTTGCCCTAGAGCCTTGAGCAGCTTCCTGTGAGTCGAGGGTGTGCCCATCCTGGGTGGGGATGAGCAAATGTGTGGGAAACAAGACTGGAGACTTGGACTGCAGCCAGAGCAGGGAGAGACATGGAGACCATTCCAGGGAGGTTGGGCTTTATTCTGTAAGGGGTGGATCCACAGACATTTTTTGAGACTAAGAGTAAGCAGACCTCCATTTGAGGCACTCTCTTATGCAGCAGAGGGGAGGATGGTTTAGAGTCAGGAAAACGAGGTGACCAGTGAGAAGGTTATGGTGTCCATTGTCCCTGGTTGAGACTTTTATTCTCAATCTTCCAGTTTCCTGCCATCTTCAGAGAGGATTGCTATGTAAAAATTGTTTTATTCCCCCCCACCCCAAAATCATCACAGCTACAAATACACACTATATACTTGGACAATATATACAATATCAGTTCAGTTCAGTCGCTCAGCCTGACTCTTGTCTGACTCTTTGCGACCCCATGGACTACAGCATGCCAGGCTTCCATGTTTATCACCAACTCACAGAGTTTACTCAAACTCATGTCTATTGAGTCAGTGATGCCATCTAACCATCTCGACCTCTGTTGTCCCCTTCTCCTCTCACCTTCAATCTTTCCCAGCATCAGGGTCTTTTCCAATGAGTCAGTTCTTCCCATCAGGTGGCCAAAATATTGGAGTTTCAGCTTCAGTATCAGTCCTTCCAATGACTATACAGACTGATTTCCTCTAGGATGGACTGGTTGGATCTCCTTGCTGTCCAAGCGACTCTCAAGAGTCTTCTCCAACACCACAATTCAAAAGCATCAATTCCTAAGCCTTGTAGCTCAGTCAGTAAAGAATCTGCCTGCAGTGCAAGAGACCTGGGTTTGATCCCTGGGTTAGGAAGATCGCCTGGAGAAAGAAATGGCAACCCACTCCAGTATCCTTGCCTGGAAAATCTCATGGACAGAGGAGCCTGGAGGACTACAGTCCATGGGGTTGCAAAGTCTCGGGCATGACTGAGCAACTAACACTTACTTACTTACTTACAGCTTTCTTTATAGTACAACCCTCACATCCATACACAACTACTGGAAAAACCATAGCTTTGACTAGATGGACCTTTGTTGGCAAAGGAATGTCTCAGCTTTTTAATATGCTGTCTAGGTTGGTCATAACTTTTCTTCCAAGGAGCAAGCATCTTCTAATTTCATGGCTATCGTCACCATCTGCAGTGACTTTGGAGCCCCAAAACATAAAGTCTGTCACTGTTTCCATTGTTTCCCCAACTACTTGCCATAAAAGTGATGGGACCGGATGCCTGATCTTAGTTTTCTGAATGTTGAGCCTTAAGCCAACTTTTTCACTCTCCTCTTTCACTTTCATCAAGAGGCTGTTTAGTTCTTCTTCACTCTCTTCCATAAGGGTGATGTAATCTGCATATCTGAAGTTATTGATATTTTCCCGGAAATGTTGATTCCAGCTGATGCTTTATCCAATCCAGCATTTCTCATGATGTACTCTGAATATAAGTTAAATAAGCAGGGTGACAATATACAACCTTGACATACTCCTTTCCCGATTTGGAACCAGTCTGTTGTTCCATGTCCAGTTCTAACTGTTGCTTCTTGACTTGCATACATATTTCTCAGAAGGCAGGTCAGGTTGTCTCGTATGCCCAGTTCTTTTAGAATTTTCCACAGTTCATTGTGATCCACACAGTCAAAGGTTTTGGCATAGTCAATAAAGCAGAAGTAGATGTTTTTCTGGAACTCTCTTACTTTTTTTGATGATCCAATGGATGTTGGCAATTTGATCTCTGGTTCTTCTGCCTTTTCTAAATCCAGCTTGAACATCTGGAAGTTCATAGTTCACGTTCTGTTGAAGCCTGGCTTGGAGAATTTTGAGCATTACTTTGCTAGCGTGTGAGATGAGTGCAATTGTGCAGTAATTTGAACATTCTTTGGCATTGCCTTTCTTTGGGATTGGAATGAAAACTGACCTTTTCCAGGCCTGTGGCCACTGCTGAGTTTTCCAGATGTGCTGGCATATTGAGTGCAGAACTTTCACAGCATCATATTTTAGGATTTGGCTCAACTGGAATTCCATCACCTCCACTAGCTTTGTTTGTAGTGATGCTTCCTAAGGCCCACTTGACTTCGCATTCCAGGATGTCTGACTCTAGGGGAGTGATCACACCATCATGGTTATCTGGGTCATGAAGATCTTTTTTGTATAGTTCTTCTGTGTAATCTTGCCACCTCTTCTTAATATCTTTTGTTTCTGTTAAGTCCATATGATTTCTGTCCTTTATTGTGCCATCTATGCATGAAATGTTCCCTTGGTATTTCTAATTTTCCTGAAGAAATCTCTAGTCTTTCCCATTCTGTTGTTTTCCTCTATTTCTTTGCATTGATTGCTGAGGAAGACTTTCTTATCTCTCCTTGCTGTTCTTTGGAACTCTGCATTCAGATGGATATATCTTTCCTCTTCTTCTTTGTTTTTCACTTCTCTTCTCTTCACAGATATTTGTAAGGCTCCCTCAACCATTTTGCCTTTTTGCATTTCTTTTTCTTGGGGATGGTCTTGATCACTGCCTCCTGTACAATGTCACAAACCTCCGTCCATAGTTCTTCAGGCTCTCTATCTATCATATCTAATCCCTTGAATCTTTTTGTCACTTCCACTGTATAATGGTAAGGGATTTTATTTAGGTCATACCTGAGTGGTCTAGTGGTTTTCCGTACTTTCTTCAATTTAAGTCTGAATTTGGCAATAAGGAGTTCATGATTTGAGCCACAGTCAGTTTCCGGTCTTGTTTTTGCTGACTGTATAGAGCTTCTTCATCTTTGGCTGCAAAGAATATAATCAATCTGATTATGGTATTCAGCATCTGGTGATGTCCATGTGTAGAGTCTTCTCTTGTGTTGTTGGAAGAGGGTGTTTGCTATAACCAGTGCATTCTCTTGGCAAATATCTGTTATATACACAATATATATTTCAAAATTCTGAAAACTTCATATCTTCTGTTTCAAGCTCTAGGTCTGAACCTGTGTGCAATCTTGTGAGGTCAGAAGGGAGGCATCTGAGCTAATTGTTGATCTTAACATTTGCTTCCCTGCCTATAGCATAAGCCACAGATACCCTATGAAAAGGGGTCCACAGCTGTGCCCTATGAAAGGGGAACCCTACCTAGGATGTCTGCACCTCATCGTCTCCTTGAAACTCTTTCTTTTTGCCTTAGTTTCCTTCCTGATATCATCTACCTAGAACCTGCCCAAGTCTTTTGGGAGGACAACTCAGTGGGCAGCCTGCCTAGATCTATGGTCCAGCCTGTTTTGCAGATTAAGACGCCATCTCTCATATCCTTCTCTGCTCCTCACCCACCAACTCAAAGGCCAGATCTTCCCAGTCCAAGATGTGCCCCTTCTAGAAGAAAGTTCACACAGGGTGAGTGAAAAGCAGTCAAAGCAAAGGATAAATCCTTTTAGCTCCACACATGACAGGCTACCAAGAACACATTATAGCCTCTTCTGCACAACTATAAAGAGAAATTTGGATTTACATATAAGAAAGGGGGTTGTCGGAGCTAACTGATTTGTCAGGCCCCTGTGGTTTGCCATGTTATATATTAGTGGCTAACGTGTCATAGTCTGGCTGACTAACTTGGCCAACAGACTCCCCAAAGGTGAGACTCTAATGACTCACCTGAAGTTTTAACATTCCGAAGGCTGGACCTTCTCCCTGGGAAATTTTCTGATGAGCAGGATGTAAGTTTGTGAGCCTGAGCACTGCCTTGGCCTCTGGCCGTATCTGCATGGCAAATGTGGAGACAGAACTCAGCACAGATGGTGGCTCCTGAATCATTAACTCCAGGCAGCTGTGTTCAGTGGTCACTGAGCTCCCTAGCAACACGTGTACTGCTAGCCTACAGACTATACCGAGAAATAGTATGAGGCCTCTTACAGGTTGTAGGCCATGGAACACATGTTTAATTTCCTTAAAAAAAAAAAAAAAATAAGCACTGGCCAAAAACTGATAGAAAAAAAATCTGCCAAACATCTCATTTCCTGCTATATAACCAGATGGTTATGAATCATGTGAAAATCCCTTCCACCTCCGTGAACAAATATTTCATGTTATTTACAAATGAGGAGTATGTCAGTGACAGCATAAATGGCTAAAAAAACATCTAGTATACGGAAGTATACAGAAAGTATACTTTTTCTTATACTTTTCTCAAGTATACGGAAAAATGTGTAGCATTCAAATTTTTATTTCTCCAGGTTTTCTGAATAATGTGCATTAAACAGTTATCAAGATGCAACAAAGATTATTAAGTGTTCAAATGCTAGACACATCACTATTTTGAAGAAAGGATTTTCCATGAAGCAGTAATTAAATTTTTTCACTGTGGTTTGACCATTTTATTTAGAAACAGCAATAAACATTTTTGTTATGGCTTTGAAAATAGAAAATGAATGCTTTTTTCAAAGAGAAAAAAAAGACAGGAGGAACAGAAAGAAGGGAGGAAGAACGGCTGGTCCTTTGCTAGCCGAGGCACCTACAAGCTGTGAACAAAATGAGGAAATGCCGGAGCTTTCTGTGCATCTGCCTCTCCCTGGAGCAGAGCACAGCCCTCAGCCTCCCAGCCCCCACGGGGAAGCAGCAGCCTTTGGCACAATCTGGCACAGAGTGGTTCTGGCACTGTCCTCTTTGGCCTCTTGACAAGAATGTTCACTTACACATCCCAAGTTATCCTAAGTCCATCTGTTGTGTTCTGGGGATCAAAAACAAATGTGGGACACTCCCCTGCCCTGTGACCACCCTATCTCTCAGGCTCTGACTTGCTTTCACAAGCATTTGGGGAAAAGCCCAGACTTGTCTCGGGAGGATTGTCTGGGAGGCAGAGCTGAGCCCACAGCCAGTGGCACCACTGCCCCCTGACCTCACGCAGTGATAGGGTGAGTCAACTGACAGTCCCAACAAACAGTGGGGACGAGGGACTGCTGGGTCTCCCAGAGTCTGCAGTTTGGAGATAAGCCTCACACTGTTCGGTTCATTTCTTGGTAGAGACAGAGCTAAAGGAAACTTCAAGATGATTTTACAGAAGGAAGACTCATGAGGGTGAGCAAGGTCAAGCAACTCATGCTGGTCACACACTGAGTTACAGAAGCGTTGGGATTAGATACCAAGGATGGGAATTTTATTTTCAATGTCACCTTGGGGCTTCCCCAGTGGTTCAGCAGGTGAAGAATATGCCTGCAATACAGGAGACATGCATTTGATCCCTAGGTTGGGAAGATCCCCTGGAGAAGGAAATGGTAACCCACTCCAGTATTCTTGCCTGAAAAATCCCATGGACAGAGGAGGCTGACGGGCTACAGTCCATGGTGTCACAAAGAGTGAGACACAACTGAGTGACTGACCATGAGAAATTGAATTGGTTTAAATTAAAGGTAACAGCCTTAATCCAAGTACTCTTCAAAAGGAAATAAAGCCAGGGCTTTTGGGGTGGTAGGGAATGGAAGTAAGGGAAAAGAAACATCAGTCAGTGTTAATATCACTGAACAGACACCTTTTGGACACAGGTTTGACGGGTCCAATAAAATACCATGCCATCTGCGCAACCTGCCAGACCTGAACAACAAGTTCAGGTGCCAAGGTGGAGGAGGGGACATGCAGGAAGAGAAGAGAGGGGAAGAGGTTTCTACTTCTCAGCACAGCAGCCTGGCACTTCATTCTTCTGGGGACAATAGAGCCACTGTGTGCCCCTACATCACCTGGCAGAAGCCCCAAGGCCCCTGCTTACTAAGCTGCACCACTTCTTCCTCACTGGCTCCTGATTCTGAGGGCTCTGGGTTGGTGGGCAGCTCTTGAAGCCCAGTCATGTGAACTGTTTACTCATCCTGTCCTTGATCTTACTTTGTTACAGGGAGAAGACAGAGGGTACCTGCATGCTCTCTGAGGCTGGATTTTCTGCTAAAAAGGACTTTTAAACAGAACTTGAGGGCCTTCCTGAGAAAGAGGAATTGGCCCCTCTTCATTCAGGAGCCAGTGATTATTTGCACACGAAGCAAATAGCACTCAAGCTAACAGTAAACGGCTCTGGGGACGTGTCGTTCATTGACCCTGGGAATTTACCCAAGATACCTCTGTAATTTGAAAATTGCTGTTAATCACATTAAATTCTGATGGTTACAGATTCTTCCAGAAAGAATGACTATTAGAAATACATATTGACAATTGAGGGTCTGATGAACAGGCACTACCTGTGTAAATTGTTTTTCTGATAATCCAAGTCCCTTAAGATGACTTGAGAATTCATAATTCATAAATGCAAGTTATTGGTGCATCAGAATTGGTCAATATAATGGGAAGTGAAGTTAAAACTTGTATTATTCTCTCCTCCTCTTAAATAGAACACATACTGCATTTGTTCTGGTGCTGGGACCACCCACAGCAGGTTATTGCTTTGGACTTGTATCCAAGAGAATTTCTTCAAGATGAAAATATCTCAAAAGGGACATATCAGCTGTCACAGACTGAAATGTGTACCCTCAAAATTTATATGTTGAAGTTCTAATCCCCCATACTTCAGAATGTGACTGTACTTCGAGACTGCGTCTTTAAAGAGGTAATCAGTTAAAACGAGGTCCTTAGGGTGATCCCTGATCCAATACGACTGCTGTCTTTATAAGAGGACATTAGGACACAGACATGTACAGAAGGAACACCACACAAAGATACTGGAACAAGACGGATGTCTGCAAGCCAACAAAAGAGGCCTTGAAAGAAACCAACCATACTAACACTCTGATCTCAAGTTTCCAGCCTCTAGCATTGTGAAGAGCCTGGTGGGCTGCCGTCTCTGGGGTCACACAGAGTTGGACACGACTGAAGCAACTTAGCAGCAGCAGCAGCAGAATTGTGAAAGAATAAATTTCTGTGATTTAAGCCACCAGTTTGTGGTGCTTTGTTATGGCAGCCTTAGAAAACAAATGTGTGTGTGCTCACTTGATGAGTCGTGTCTGACTGTTTGTGACCCCATGGACTGTAGCCCACCAGACTCCTCTGTCCATGGACTTCTCCAGGCAAGAATACTGGAGTGGGTTGCCATTCCCTACTCCAAGGGATCTTCCCAACCCAAAGATCGAACCCACATTTCCCATGCCTCCTGCATTGCAGGCAGAGCCTTTACCGCTGAGCCACTGAGGAAGCCCCTAGAAAACAAATAAACACTCAAACATGAATTGTTGATAGAAAAAAAGCAAGCCCTATTGATTCCACAGGAACAGAGACCATGTGCAAATCAAGCCCCTTGCAGGGATGCTGGGGTGCAGTGTTTAACAACATGAGCTTGGGACTCAGTGTTATTAATAGCTTTGGAACCCCAGGTAAGCTACTTCATCTCTCTAAACTTCAGCTGGCTCATCCATGATGTAGGGATGATAATTGTGCCAACCTTATAAAGTTGTTAGGATAAATAAAATACATGGAAAGTGCACAGTGCCTGGGATGTGGTAAATTCTCCATAGATTGTTATTATGATAATGGTGAGAGGGACCAGGAGAGGAGGTCTCTGACAATGGGACTGAGAGAGAGAATAGGAAGCTGATAAAAACAAGGATGGTCTGGAGAGCTGACAACCAGATTTTAGGACCAGCTCTGTATCTGGTTAGATAACTTTGAGGCATCACTCAGCCACTGTAATCCTCAGTTTCCTCATCTATACCATGAGAAGTCTGGACAATATACAAAAGAAAATATGGGGAGAGGGAACTGAAAACCACCTCAGTTTTTTCTTGTGGTCCTGGTTCTTTGCTTTTCCTTTCCACAGATGTCAATCATGGATCAACCTTAGAGTCACACAGGGGATATAAGCATAAGTTTCTTTTCTCTCTCTCTCTCTTTTTTTTCCTCTCTATTCCACCAAATTCCCAGCCCTATAACAGGTGTCATGATTGACAGGAGGAGCATTTTCCTAGGACACTTTTAGCAGTGATCTTAGGACTCTAATGTGGCCCCCTTGACCCCTCTCCAATGATTTTCATTTGAGTCTCCCCTCAAACTCTGATATCCAAGAAACTTATATTCCCACATCCCAGGGCAAAATTACCCTGGGTCCTAGGAGTGTGAAAGAGCATGGGTGAGTTAGATTTATTACCCTGAGATTTACCCTGGCATTAAATTATCTGTCAACATCAAATTTAAGAGCCTTAATCACAAAAATGATTTAGAATATGACTATTGATGAAGCTTTGAACAGCGCATGCATTCATTCAGGCAATCAGCACTTACTCTGTGCCTACCTGCTCCCAAGATGCTGTCCTAAGCTCTAAGGCTGCACACGGGGAGGAATAAAACAAATCATCCCTTCTTTGGTAAGTGGTGATTCATAGACTCAGACAATCTGTTTTAAAAAAAGCCATCATTTTACCATGTTTCTTACATCAAATGAGCCATGGCATTTTGTTGTTAAATACTGATATAAGCCATCATGAAAATAATGAAAACTTCTTCACCTTTAGAGCCATCAGCTGGCCATTTCTAACCTGTTCAATCAAGGCAAACAGCACTTTTCCAGAATCCAGGACTCAGACTCATTGCTAATATCAGGACACTTCTCAAGTCAGAGAGGCCAGACTTGACTGTTCATTGACTGCTTGGGCAGACTTATGAATAAACAGAAAAGTCTGGACCCTTTAGGTATCTCTGGTCAAAACAAGTACTTGAAATTCTGACTCCACCATTATCTGGCACCCAACTTGGGCCCTTTCCTAGAAGTAAGAGGACTGGGAAACATCAAGATCAGGGAACTGACAAGCAAATTCCTACTGTGTGAATACTGGGCTGGAAGTAACTGACAAAAGTGGTTATAAAGTGAGAACACAGTTTTCCAGTTACTGAGTCCCTGGGTCTCATATGCATGTGTGTGGACTTCTAGGGCAAACTTCCCAAGCCTCAATTATCAAAGGAGGAGGGGGATTGAACACCCTCAGAAAGTTCTAACTCAGTCTTTATAGCACAATTTGAATGGAATATAGAAGGGGGCAAGTTCCCATTTTACAGGGCAAAGTTGAAAGATTACAGAGATGACTTCCATTGTCCCTTGTTCTATAGGTAACAAAACCCCAGCAGCCCCAAGTATGTAAGAAGGAAAATATGCAAGGCTTAATATGATAAGAGGAGGAGTGAGGGGAAAAGGGGTGGGGGGGGGGAAGAAGGAGAATATGATGGCAGAAGAAGAGAGGGGGGAGATGAGGTAGGAAGAGGGTGAGGGAGGATGGGGGGAGAAAGAGAATGGGAAGGGAAAAGAAGTGCAGTAATTGTCCAATTCTGTCCATAAACTGGCCTGTGTGCATATAGATGAACTTGGCTGGCTTGACAATAAAGATTTTACCATAGAACCTCTTTGAAGATTCTCTATATCATAGTGATCCTACTGCTCCCTGAGAGTAAACTTTTCCAAAAAGGATGCATGATCAAAAACTTCCCATAGTCAGCGATGACTCAAGGCTGCCTCACAAGCTTCACTTCTACACTGTAAGAATATGCTGTGCTTTAGATCTTTGACTACACAGATCATCTCAATGCTTACAAATGAAAAGACATGATATGGCTTGAAAATGTGTATTTTTCGATGAAATAAAGGTATTTTGAACCTAGAAGATTTTAAACTTGCAACTGGAAGGTTTCTTATGAGAAAACAGAATGCATCCAAAAAAGTTTGTCTGTAGAATAGTCAGAATGATTATCTCTGCTTTGCAGAGTTAAGAGCATATTCAATCAACGGAAGGAAAGTGCTAAATGTTTGAGGAAAGGCCAATACTAACAGGTAATATTTATTGAGCATTTACTATGCACATTTGCTGTTTCCAACAACTCATGAGGTGGGTATTATTTTCCCTGTTTAATACATTAAGGTAAGGCAGTTGAGGTTTAGTGATACTAAATAACTCACATAGTAATGGGATTTGTCGGTATGTCAGGATAACTAAGAACTTGGCATCTGACCCCACGGCCCACCTATTCTTCCAAGTACTACATTGCATTGTCTTCCTACAGATTAAAAAGGGAAACATCTTAATTTTCAATTGTCTGATGAAATGACAGGTGATTGCTCTGCGTGGGAGTCAATAAAGTATGTACAGTGCAACAGACTCTCTTCTACTCTTTCCTTCCTCTTTATGATTTCCAGAACAGGCCTTTTTGTCATTGGCTAAGCATAGGAGGAACCTAGAATCTCCACCTATTTTATTTTCTTCTTCAGCTAGAGCCAAAAGCTGCTTCCCCGCTCAGGCCTGCCCCAGCTATGAAAATCCACCTACACTCTCACACAGCAAGGCATGTGTGGTCTCTGGAGAGGTCTCACAGACTTGATGAGTACGGAAGAGCACCGTGCCTTACAGCCAGGAGGTGCCAGGAAACATTCCACAGGGAAGTCTGGAATCACAGGACCATTGAGAGACATGCCACCCACTGAGGGAAGTACAGAGCTTTTCCACCCTCAGTTAATATAAGTGTGGATGAATTATCTGATAAATATGAATGTAGCATGTGTAAGATCTCAATTCTCCTCATCTGTGTCAGTCATTGTCTTTGAAAATGGGCTAATGACACTCTTTCTTGCTGCTCAGCCATTTTCTGGTCATTTCTCAACAATTTAATACTGTGTAAGGGGTTTTGAGAAAGTAAATCAGACCTCAATCCATCAAAGGTGATAACATCCTGAGAAAGAATTGAAGTGGTTGGAGGATAAACATGCCCTATCAGTGCAGGACCTCTGTGTGTCTTGTTGACTGTCAGTGGCCCATGAATACATGTCAGAAAAGGAAAAAGGAAGGAGGGGAAGGAGGAGATGACACTATTGATCCCACTGGAAAAGAGCCAATTGATGCTCACCTAACCCTTGAGCTCCTGCTTGTTCTCAAGATCTAATTATGCCTTTGGTGGGAGAGATTTACATTTGTCAAGCATCAAGAGAGCATTGAGAGAAATTGCTGTCAATTTCTTTTGATGATGTATTTACAGTCAGGAATGAGAATGATTGTATGATCAGTTATCTACTGCCACAGATTAGCCTCCCAGAAACATAGCAACTTAACAGCAATCACTTATTTGCCCAAAATTCTGTAATTTGGTCAGGATTCATTGGGGACAGTTTGTCTCTGCTCCATATAGCCTCAGCTGGGGCAGCTCCACTGTGGATGGATAGTCCACTTCCAAGATGACTCACTTGCAAGGCTGTCAAGTTAGTGCTGGCTGTAAGCTGGGACCTCAGCTAAGGCTGTCAGCCAGAAGCCTCATTCCCCTCCTCCCGAAGTCTGTCCTCATGGCTTCTTGGGCTTTTTCACAACATGGCAGCTAGGTTCCAAGAGCAAGTATTCCGAAAAAACAAACCCAAGTATGTTAGCACTTATCAAACTTCCACTTGCATTATATTTGCTAATGTCCCATTGTCCAAAGATGGTTCCTTGACTGAGTCCAGGGTCAGCATGGTCAGTTTCATGCCCAAGTCCAGAACCAGGAATCCTGGTTCACTGTTGACCACCAAAGAAACAGTTTACCATACAGTTTGATCATTTTTGTTTCCACTAGTAGAGAAAAATGGAAAATTGGTGTTAACTCTTCACTTCTACATTTTTATTAGCCAGAAACTTAATACCAATATTTCCTAAGTTTTCAATTGGCTTAGGAAAATTGTCAAAGAAAAAATTCTATGAGAGAAAAAAATTACATTCTATGGGTATATAAAATCAGGAGAATAGAAGTTCTTATTTAACAAACTATCCTGGAACCACAGGCAAAGAAGAGGTACACATATGATCAAAAAAGTGAAAGTGAAAGTAAAAATTGCTCAGTCATATCTGACTCCTTGTGAGGCCATGGTCTGTAACCCACCAGGCTCCTCTGTCTGTGGAATTCTCCAGGCCAGAATACTGGAGTGGTAGCCATTCCCTTCTCCAGGGGATCTTCCTGACCCAGGGATTGAACTGGGATCTCCTACGTTGCAGGTGGATTCTTTACCAGCTGAGCTACCAGGGAACCCCTACATATGATTAGGGGATTAGGGGATGATTATGTTATAGATGAAAATCAAGACATGCTGATTGGCAAAAAGCATATACAGACATAAAGCACACATAAATGTCCTAAGAGAGGAAATTTCACAAGTTAATGATGGTTCATGAAGAAATAATAAATATTTTTCAGATATAGTCAGAAGAAAAGCAAGAAAATAGTTCAATTATGTAAGAAGCAATATTTCAACTGTATTTCAAAGGGTTGTTAATTTGACATTTCATGTTCTTACAAAATTGTTAAAATAGTGAGATGACTAATATTTTGAAGGATTAGAATTCAAATTAACTGAACAAATACAAGAACATTATTTTTTGAGATGTTAGATATTCCAAGCCTATACTAAGAACTTCACATATATTTATGCTCACAAAAAAATTGAAGGCACAGAGAGTTTTAGTCATCTTCTCAAGGTCACAGTGCTGGTCAGTGTGGGAGATAGGATCTATAGCCATATCTGTCTGCTTATTATGATCAATTTGGTAGATAACATATTTCTGTAAATTGCCTTTTATTTTTCACTGGCTACAAAAACTGAAAATATACTTTCAAAGGAAAAAAATACAGATCAAAGATGCAACAAAAACATCACATATAAGAATTTTGAAAGATCTTCTAATCCATAAACTGAAAGAAAATGTTAATGAAATGACAATAATAACCCTCAAAGCAATTAACCCAATCAAATACTAAACCTTCAAATATCAAACTGTAAGCATATTTCCCTGTGGCTAAATATATGTAGGTATTTTGTAAAGTAATAAGCAGCTTATTCCTTTATTCCAAGTATTCCCTTTTAACTCCCCCAAAATTTAAAAACCCAAATCTAGGTACATTTTAAAAAACTTTAAATACAGTATACTAACGCATATATATGAAATTTAAAAAGATGGTAACGATAACCCTATATGCAAAACAGAAAAAGAGACACAGATGTACAGAACAGACTTTTAGACTCTGTGGGAGAAGGCGAGGGTGGGATGTTCTGAGAGAATAGCATTGAAACAAGTATATTAACAAGGGTGAAACAGATCGCCAGTCCAGGTTGGATGCATGAGACAAGTGCTCAGGGCTGGTGCACTGGGAAGACCCAGAGGGATGGGATGGGGAGGGAGGTGGGAGGGGGGATCGGGATGGGGAACATATGTAAATCCATGGCTGATTCAAGTCAATGTATGGCAAAAACCACTACAATATTGTAAAGTAATTAGCCTCCAGCTAATAAAAATAAATGGAAATATATATATATATAATCTGAAAAAAAAAACTTTAAAACAACTTGTGCTATACAGTCTTTATCTTAGCTTGTTTGCTTATTTCCTGTGGGTCCCTCTCAAATTGTTTTTTTTTTTTTTTTTTTTTAATTGACTAAGGATTTTGATCTTCTTGGGCCAGAAATTGTAGTAAGGTTCATTTAATTGATCCATTTGTTTGACATCCTTTGTAAGTTCTTGATGCTAGTGAAAAAAAAAAAAAAAAACCTCATTTTTATGTTCCTTCTTAGAATTAAAAAGGATAAGTAGGGGTGTTGATCATTACCTTAGCAGTATCTGTAGCTCTATGAAATACTGTGAAAAGTCCCTGATTTCCTACTTCAATGCTTTCTTCCAAAGTTGGCATTTCTCCACTTGAGGGAAAAAACTCAATAGTGCTCAGCATAAGCATGGACATTATTGGACTAGGGGATAGGTCCTTTAGTTCATTTTTCTCAGAGTTCTATTACAATTAAATGTCCAATTTTGAAATCAGTAATTTAAGCGAGTAAAGTTTAAAGTAAAGATCGTCTTCATGTCTGGGTTGGGCTATTATGGAGTGGTGGTGGCTCCCTCCTGAAGGGGATTGAGGCACAAAATGAGGACATCTGTAAGGACTGCAGGGTTCTGGACCAGATTGCCAGGAAGGGGAACTGATTTTTAAAAAACAGGCTAGAAGAATCTTTCTCCAGTGTTGCCCAAGAACAGATTTATACTCAATCATCAACAGCAAAACTGGCCTCATTTCTGAGACACTAATTATGCACAGAATCCAGTGAGATTCAGAGACTAGGCCAGAAGGGTCAACCCCCTGGCTCCACACCCCCATGTTTTGTTTACAGAGGATTCTTCTAGTGTAACACTGAGTAGTTGCTAATGGTAATGTGCTCTCAGGAGACTACCCAGGGTCCTGGAAGGAATTCAGTTTTGGGATTCAAGCAGATCTAGGTTGAAACTCCATCTCTGGCACTTTATCCATTGGTAAATTCTTAATTCTTAGTTTTTCAGGAGCTTTGCTTTCTCCACTCTTGGATGAGGATAATGCTTACTTTACAATGTCATGAGAATCAAATGATCAAATGAGATGATAATGTAAAACTCCTCATCCATGGTAGGTATTTAGCAAATCTTAGTTTCTCTGTCTTCCTGTAACTGGGCAGGACTATTGGAATGAGAAGGATAGAAATGAATGTTTAGTTGGAAGCATGAATGAGGAATTGTACACACTTTATAGCTAAATTTCAACTTTTCAAATATAAGCAGTATATAAAAACTACCCTCAAGTTCAACCAATCTTCAAGTGATAATTCTAGGAGGCTCAGTTCCTATTTACTGTTTCCCAAGGTCTACTGCATTTCTCAAGTGCTTTCTGAATGCCAAGTTCTTTGCTGGGCCCTTTACGTTCTAATACAACATGGTATTGGCTCAATTTTATAATTAAAGAAACTGAGCCTTGGAAGATTATGGACTTGCTAATCATGACACATGGCACAGAGTGTTCAATAAATTATTAGTACTGCTGCTTTCATGATGATAATAAGTACAGGGAAAATATGTTTTCTAAGGCCATTTCATGAAATAGAATTATGTATCACAGTGGACCCTTAATTCAGTGAATAATGTAGGGGACTTATTGTACATCTTAAGTGGATTTCTGAGAGTACAGAAAAAGTTCTCTCTGCTGCTGACACCAGTAAGTCTTGAGTGTCACTTGACTCATGCTGTTTTCTGGCTTGTGCCAGCATGCCCCCTCTGTGCCTACAAATAGCTCTCCATTCATTTCGGGTGTGCAGGTAGGAACAGAGCAGTTCTGACTCATTGTTAGGCAGTTCCAACCTGGTGCAATTTGCCTTTCTTCACCCTGTCACCAAGTTAATGGGCTGTATTAACAGCGATACTTATAGACAACAAATTGAACTCCAAGCGGCAGCCATGCCCGTGCATTTAGGAAGGCCCCCATTCACTGTGGCCCTCACACTTGCAGTGCTGCCATTTTCTGGTGGCCCTAATCCCAGTGTGCTTGCCAGATAGTACATGTCTTTCTCTCCCTTTCGTGTAAGAAATTTTTGGCTACGGTGATTGAAGGAAGAAAGGGTAATAAAAGAATGTATATACTGTTCTTGATGTTTTACAGTTATTATGTATGTCCTGTCACAGAATAAAATAAATGATTCTTATGGCCTACAGCATTCTTCATGATCAGACCCTACCCCCAACACACACACACATGCCCATGTCTCTTTCCTTTGCTCACCTGGCTCTTGGCACTGTGGCCTCTTCTTGCTCCTGGAAGACACTTAAGCACTGTCCACCTCAGGACCTTTGCACTTGTTTCCCAGATGCCTGGAACTCTCTTCCTTTACCTAGCCTTGTGACTGACTCCTTCTCTTAGTCCCGGTCTCTACTTAGATGTTAACTAAATAAAGAAAGCTTCCCTGTCATCCTATTCCAAATAGCACCTCTAGTCACTTTTTTATCTTTTATCCTGCTTTATGTCCCTTCTTAGCACTAAGCTATATATGTTGTTTGTTTGCTTGTTAACTTGTACTCAGTCTATACACACACACACATGCAGAAGTTCCATGAGGGTAGGGTTTTATCGACCTTGTTCATTGCTCCATGTAGCCCCAGTGCCTAGAACAAAGCCAGACCCATAATAAGTACACTATGAACAGTGGTTGAATAAATGATTGTATGTGAAGTTAGACTAACTTTTCAGGTGTGATAAATATCCCTAAAAGTCCTATATATCCATTGTCAGCTGGCCTCACAGAAAGTTACAAGCAATAGTTTCAATTTTTGTCTAGAATTTATTGTGAAAGGAGCAGCCTCCAAAAAACGCTCCTTCCTTTGATGTGAAAGGAAAGAATTTGACACAGGTAAGAACACAGAAAGAGAGAAAGAAGGAGGTCAAAAGATCTAGTTACCAGTTATAACAATACAACCAATTCAATTCAAAGAGTAGATAAAACTACTGCTGCTTCTGAACAATATTTGGACCCTAAACTTAAACAGAAACATATTTCAAAGAGGGCTTAAATTTCATGGCACAATGTTTCATAAATCATTACAAACAGAATGAAAAATACACTTGGTGTCCAGAAAAGCGATGTTCTCATCTAATGTTTTATGCTGGAGGAAGTAGAGCTCACAGTTCACCTGAGGTCTTTACAAGTCAATGGAAAACGTTAAGGACTGGAACTCAGCTGTTCCCTCTGGCTGACTTTTTCCCAAAAGTACACATTTCCTCCAATCCCTCTCCCCTTCAGCTTTTATATTAACAAATCAGCATCTCTTTTTATATTAACAAAATACCAACTCTTTGTTCTCTCCCTTTTCCAAAGGAAAATCCATATTTATTTTAGAAACCAAGCCAGCATTTCTCAAACTGCATTCTAGATAATATGCAAGGTATTTACATATATTCCTCAAATCTTATACACACACACACACACACACATATATATATATATGTATATTTCAGTAAGTTTAGGAAACTAATGATCTCTCTCTCTCTCCTATTGGTATGCAGGACACTAATAACACTGAGAAGTCAGGCAATAGAGAAATTGTCTATCTTTGTTTAGCTAACTACTTCTAGAACTTATTTGACGAAAGAACATTATTTTTTTTTTGAGACATTTCTCATAGGCACAATTGAGGAGATAAATAGTTCTTTATCTATACACATACAATAGATACATAGGCATTTATAAAACATTTATTATATTAATAAATGGAGAGAAATGTACAGAAAGACGATTCCATGTCATAAGCACACATGTATATTGTTAGAAGTCCTACCATCTAGTCCTACTAACTAGTCTGGAGGAACAGACAAGTTAGAGTAAACCAAGAGTGTGTGCAAAGTTCAAGTTGCAGTTAGTTGACAGAAAGGAAAATAGGGGAGCAGGAATAGCAGGTACACTATTTAATTTTCTGCCCTGCATCTCTTTTCTAGAAACTGCTTCAACTGACTCACTTGACACCCAAATAGTCATGGCAGAAAATGCCATGTCTCTGTACTCTGGAGTCTTCACCCTTACAACTGTAATCAACTGGTACATATTAGGGCTAGAGTTAGTCTACTAAAACTAGCCAACTAGTTCCTTTCCTAGGAATTTTGGATCCATGACTGAAGGATCATATGGAAAAGAGTGGCATTGACAGAGAAGCTGAGATAGGGATTGGTGAAGAGGAGGAATTCCCAAAGAGCCCTGCGCCTGAGTCTCTCACTGAGGTCCAGTCCCTTCCCGTCCTTGGAGTCCATGAGATATCCTCCTAAACTGCCAAGAAATCTCCTTTCTCCGTTGTCCTGCTTTTTTGCTAGAACTGATTTCTGCTCTTTGCAGACTGATTAACACACCAAGGCAAGAGGGACATAATAAATGAGTCAAAGGCAACAGGGAGCAAACACTAGAATACAGAGCCCACTCATCTGTCATTTTCCATCCCCCAGACTCACCATTTATCCCTCTCTGTAATTTTGATGGGGAAAAGGTCCAGTTTACACAGAAGGAAGAGATAACTGATTTTGTAGCACAAGATTCCAAGGCATCTAGATTTTCATTAGTCTGTCAAACCTGATTACTTTTAAGAAAAGCTTTTAAATTGTCCCGTGTTTTCTTTTCCGTAAGTTGTTTGAGACACTCATATATTATATCACACTTTGCTTCATAAAGATATTTTTCTTTCCAAGGACCTCTGAAGCTTTCTTTGAGGGAAGGTTTTCAGGTGGTTTATTCTGATTCAGTACAAACATTATTTAGACCTGGTAAAGTTCATTGATATTGTGGTTACATGTAAAAAGCATAGCTCTAGATTGCATTCTGTATTTTGGTGGTTGGATACAAAGAATATTAGAAAGCTATAAACAACCTAATTTTATTGTAACGATTTGCCTTAAATCAACTTTAATCAAAAAAATCACTTTCCTAGGAATGAGACCAACAACACAAAAGCATTAAACAAGCAAATAACCTTAGAGGCACACAATTAGGAAAGGCTTGAAACTCACAAGCAATCAGAATTACAAACTAAACCAAGGCATCTTTTTCTATTAATCAAGTTATACACACCCACCCCACCCCACCGCCTCCCCCTCACACACAAGTGTGTATTCTTTGGGGAATGATATGGCAGTATATACCAGATGCCATGTAAATGCATGTGCCTTTTGATCCACAGTTCAACTTCCAAGAAAAAGGAAAAATATTAAATATGAAAAAGCTACATCCTTAAATATGTTAAATACTACAATTTTTAACAGTAAAAATGGAAATAAAAACTACTAATTTCTGGCTAGAGGAGAATAATGTAGTAAATCATAGTATATGCACTTGATAAATTGTTATATAATAATTAAAGCAATGGTTTTGGTGACAATACTGTTATTTAGCTGCTAAGTCATTTCCAACCCTTTGCAACCCCATGGACTGTAGCCCACCAGGCTCCTCTGTCCATGGGATTCTCCAGACAAGAATACTGGAGTGGATTGCATCTCCTTCTCCAGGGGATCTTCCTGACCCAGGGATTAAACCCTCATCACCTGCATTGCAGGATTCTTTATCACTGAGCCACCAGGGACTAGGCAACTTATATAAGCAACTAAAAGTTATTCATAATTTTATATTAAAGAGCAGGGCTGACATTGCATATATGGGATATATACATATATATATAAATATATATAAACTATATAAAAAGAAATATATGTTAAAAAGTCTGAAAGAAACATTCCAAATTGTTTATAGTGGTTTATTGAATTGTAGTATAACTAGTTTTTGGTATTTACTAAAAGGGTGATTGTGTTATTTTTCTAATTTTACATTTGCTAAATGAAGCAAGTCTTGAAATCTATAAATAGTAAATGTTCATACACCAAGAAACCAAATTTTGATACTAACATAGAGCCAACTAGAATTTAAAGACTAAGTCCCCCCATAAAAAAAAAGTATCTGTTAAAAAAATTCAATTAAATCACTGATCTATACCCAGTATAAGTTCCAGGGAAAGTATTCTAGTCTCAGAATACACAGTGTTTTAGAAACTGTGTATTAAGACTACACTTAAAAATATTCACCAACACAGTTCCCAGGTATGATAATATGCTATTCAGCAATGAACAAGATAATCAGATTCCTTTGGTACATTGTTGTTGTTCAGTCCCTAACTTGTGTTCAATTCTTTGCAACCCCATGGACTGCAGCATACCAGGCTTCCCCGTCCTTCATTATCTCCCGGAGTTTGCTCAAACTCATGTTCATCGTGTCGATGATGCCATCAAACCATCTCATCCTCTCTTGCCCCTTTCTCCTTCTGCCTTCAATCTTGGCTAGCATCAGTGTCTTTTAAAATGAATTAGCTCTTTGCCTCAAGTGGCCAAAGTATTGTAGATTCAGTATCAGTCCTTCGAATGAATATTCAGGGTTGATTTCCTTTAGCATTGATTGGTTTAACCTCTTTGCAGTCCAAGGGACTCTCAAGAGTCTTCTCCAACACCACAGTTCAAAAGCATCAATTCTTCAGCACTCAGCCTTCTTTATGGTCCAACTCTCACATCCATACATGACTACTGGAAAAACCATAGCTTTGACTATACGGACCTTTGTCAGCAAAGAGATATCTCTGCCTTTTAAAACACTGTCTAGGTGTGTCATAGCTTTCCTTCCAAGAAGCAAGCATCTTTTGATTTTGTGACTATAGTCACCATCCACAGTGATTTTGGAACCCAAGAAGAGAAACTCTGCCACAGTTTCCACTTTTTTCCCATTTATTTTCCATGAAGGGATGTGACTGGATGCCGTGATCCTAGTTTTTTGAAAGTTGAGTTTCAAGCCAGCTTTTCCACTCTCCTCTGTCACCCTCATTAAGAGGCTCTTTAGTTCCTCTTCACTTTCTGCCATTAGAGTGGTATCATCTACATATCAGAGGTTGTTGTTATTTCTCCTGGCAATCCTGGTTCTAGCTTGTGATTCATCCAATCCAGCATTTTGCATGATGAACTTTGCATAGAAGTTAAATAAGCAGACAACATACAAGAACTCCTTTCCCAACTTTGAATCAGTTCCATGTCCGGTTCTAACTGTTGCTTCTTGATCTGCATACAGGTTTCTAGGAGGCAGGTAAGGTGGTCTGGTATTCCCATTTCTTTCAGAATTTTCTACAGTTTGCTGTGATCCACACAGTCAAAGGCAGTAGCATAGTCAGTAAAGCAGAAATAGATGTTTTTCTGGAATTCCTTTGCTTTTTCTATGATCTAATGAATGCTGGCAGTTTGATCTCTGGCTCCTCTGCATTTTCTAAATCCAGCTTGTACATCTGGAAGTTCTCAGTTTATGTACTGCTGAAGCCTAGCTTGAAGGATTTTGAGTATTGTCTTACTAGCATGCAGAATTAGTGCAATTGTATGATAGTTTAAACATTCTTTGGCATTGTCCTTCTTGGGGACTGGAATGAAAAGTGACCTTATCCAGTCCTGTGGCCATTGCTGAATATTCCAAATTTCCTGGCACATTGAGTACAGCACTTTAACAGCATCATCTTTTAGGATTTGAAATAGCTCAGCTGGAATTCCATCACCTCTACTAGCCCTGTCCGTAGTAATGCTTCCTAAGGCCCACTTGACTTCACACTCCAGGATGTCTGGCTCTAGGTAAGTGATCACATCATCATGGTTATCCAGGTCATTAAGACCTTTTTTGTGTATTTCTTCTGTGTGTTGTTGCCACTTTTCTTCATCTCTTCTGCTTTGATTAGGTCCTTGCCATTTCTGTCCTTTATTGTGTTCATCCTTGCATGAAATGTTCCTTGATATCTCCAATTTCCTTGAAGAGATCTCTAGTCTTTCCCATTCTATCCTTTTCTTGTATTTCTTTGAACTGTTTACATAAGAAGGCTTTCTTTTCTCTGATATTCTCTGGAACTCTGCATTCAGTTGGGTATGTCTTTCCCTTTCTCCCTTGCCTTTTGTTTCTCTTCTCTTCTCAGCTATTTGTAAGGCCTCCTCAGACAACCACTTTACTTTCTTGCATTTCTTTTTCTTTGGCACATTATACTGTTAATCTTTTTTTCTGAGAGAAAGCAAACATACTACATAGTGTTATAAATGTTGAATATCTACTTTTACATATTGTTATTTTTTATCAGTCTCAATTCATGTGCATGAGAAATTCTGAAAACAATTCTCCTATAACAAATCCCATCAGAAGGCAACTTTGAAAAAATTAAATGTCATTTTTCCCATTGTTGTTGCTATTACTGTTACTCTACATTGTAGCTGAAATTTAACATTCTAAACACAAACTTTGTCCTGTCCTAAATAGATGGGGAAACAGTGGAAGCAGTGTCAGACTTTATTTTTTGGGGCTCCATAATCACTGCAGATGGTGATTGCAGCCATGAAATTAAAAGACGCTTACTCCTTGGAAGGAAAGTTATGACCAACTTAGACAGCATATTAAAAAACAGAGACATTACTTTGCCAACAAAGGTCCATCTAGTCAATGCTATGGTTTCTCCAGTGGTCATGTATGGATGTGAGAGTTGGGCTGTGAAGAAAGCTGAGTGCCGAAAAATTGATGCTTTTGAACTGTGGTGTTGGAGAAGACTCTTGAGAGTCCCTTGGACTGCAAGAAGATCCAACAAGTCCATCCTAAAGGAGATAAGTCCTGGGTGTTCATTGGAAGAACTGATGCTGAAGCTGAAACTCCAATACTTTGGCCACCTCATGTGAAGAGTTGACTCATTGGAAAAGACCCTGATGCTGGGAGGGATTGGGGGCATGAGGAGAAGGGGACGACAGAGGATGAGATGGCTGGATGGCATCACCGACTCAATAGACATGAGTTTGAGTAAGCTCTGGGAGTTGGTGATGGACAGGGAGGCCTGGCGTGCTGTGATTCATGGGGTCGCCAAGAGTCGGACACGACTGAGCAACTGAAGTGAACTGAACAGAACCACCACTCTAAGAAAACTTTCCTCCAAAATGTCATTCCTTACCTCCCTTTGCCAAATGTAAAGAATGGTCTTTCTCTTCTCCCCATTAGCCTGGAGTCCTCTATAGCCTCTGGCACCACTAATAGCTTTTGAATTTCTGTTGTATTCCAGGCATTGTTCTCAGTGCTTTCAAGCATGATAGTACTTAATCCTCACACCAACCCTAAGAGCAGACACTTTTAATTGCCCCATTTACACACATGGGGAAATGGAGGCACCCAAAGGGTAAGTTGCCAAGATAATCTTGCTAGTTATGTTGTGGAATCTAAATTAGAACTCAGCCAGTTCTACTTGAAAATCCAAGCACTTTTCCACAGGAAAGCCATCATCCTCAAGCTGCTGTGCTTTTTGGAGTAACCTCCTGTTACATTACTTCTTCTGTGCCCTTTGCTACTTTCTCATGCTTTCTCTCCTTTGCCCCAACTGATGAGTAAGCCCAGTGTCTATTTCCCTCTGCCCAGAGGTTCTTCCTCCAGGACTTAAAGATCGTCTCATGACAATGAGAGTCAGCCTCTATCTAGGAGAGCCATTTAAAATACTTTGTTGTTGATGTTCAGTAGCTAAATTGTGTCAGATTCTTTTGTGACCCCATGGACTGTAACTCCTCAGTCCATGGGATTTCCCAGGCAAGAATACAGGAGTGGATTGCCATTTCCTTCTACAGGGGATCTTCCTGACCCAGGGATCGAACCCATGTTGCTTGCATCTCCTGCATTGACAGGCTGATCCTTTACCACTGGACTGCCAGCAAAGTCCTTAAAATACTTGTGCCAAGTGCAATTAATGGTATTGTTATTGCTTTATTATATGAAAATAGTGCTTCACAAGAGAATATGCTTCACACATGTTATTTGATCCTCAAACTCTACATGTTCAAAGTCCAGTTAATTTCTCTTCAACGACTTTTGGCTTCCCTGTTCTTTCAGGGTGCTATCATCCTCCTGTGCTCAACATCTGAGTCGTCTTTAATTCCTCCTTCTTCTTTAGTCTCCACATTTGATCTATTACCTGGTCCTAAAAATATTCACCAAGCCTTTCAGCTTTTTTTTTCCTTTTCACTTTCTTTGCCACTAAAGTACACTCCAAGAATATCATCCTCCTCACTCAAAAACCTTCAATGGCTCCCTATTACCTAACCAGATTAAGAGCAACCTCCTAAATCAAAACATTAAGGTTTCTTTATGTCTTCACCATCTTTCAGCATCCATTTAAATTAATTCACTATGTGTGTCCCACACTCATTCATAGTAGAAAACACTTATGCCTCATCTCTAATCAAGGGGAACACTGCAGGGTTTCAGACAGATTAAGTCACATGAATTTTGTCTTAACAATTGTCACACTCTTCTTAATGCATGATTTTAAAGTAATTTGGCCTGAAAAGTTTCTACAACACCTTGCAGATATCAGCTACGATTACCTCATCTTTAAAAAAAAAAAATGTGACTGTTCTCCACAGTTACATTTACAAAATAATCCCCACATTTTAACACAGAAAACTGCTCCTTCCATTCCATATAGCAGTAGAACAGGAAAAGAGAAGGGTACAGAATACTTTTGGGCTGTTGAAATTGTGAAGATCCTTTTAAATATCCTCCCTCGTCCTAATAAAAGAGTATGGTTCCCAAATAAGAAATCAGTGTGAGTCAGAAGGACTGTAGTCATGACATCCGGTGCTATAAACAGGATTACCCTGAATGATGAAAGCAGCCTAAGGGTAGTGAGTGAGGCAGGTAGCAAATTTTTTCTTAGGTTTTGATTTGTATGAGAACTTACTCATATGAATCATATTTAAACCTAATTTTGGTAATATTTAAATTCTACATTTTTTAAAAAGTAAAAATTAGCTTATTCTCTATGGTTGTCTGATAGTTTGGCCCCGCAATCAAGGCACTGAAGTGCCCCCTGGTGGCAGCCTATCATTATTGCAGGTTCATACTTGTTCCTGCTGAGTCGCTCAGTCCTGTCTGACTCTTTGCAACCCCACGTACTGTAGCCCGCCAGGCTCCTCTGTCTTTTTCAGGCAGGAATTCTGGAGTGGGTTGCCATTTCCTACTCCAGGGGATCTTCCCTGGGATCAAACCCACATCTCCTGCGTCTCCTGCACTGGCAGGCGGATTCTTTACCACTGCACCACCTGGGAAGCCACACTTCCTTGCGGACTCTTCAATTTCATCCTTTCCTGAGTTCTTGATAGACATTTGATAGACACAGTGCTATTTCAGGGGCCATTAGTTCTAATCTCCTACCCATCTTTTAAAAGTCCCCAACTACCTAGCCAATGCCTGATATTCTTCAGGTAGTCCTTTATTACTTTGGGAATAAAGAGAAGCTGTGAGAGAGAGAGAGAGAAGCTATGTGTCATGTGTGCATTATTGTTAACAGGCTACTATATGGTGTGAATAAGTTCTCTCTGCTGTGAAGGGTTTTGACAGCAGACACAATACTCCAAGATCTTCAGAAGAGAAGAATATTCCTGGCAAAGGTGAGGGAAGGGCACAAGACAGAGGGGCTACATGGGCCAAAGATCAATTTTGTCCATCTCAGTGTCTTCTTTTTTAAAACCTTTGTCAGCTTTGGGAAGGAAGTATCTTTGATGGAAGCAAAGATATTTTGGTGAATAGTGAAAAACGCCCTTAATGTGAACAGAAGCACTTGGACAGATAGGGGACAGGGTTGGGGGGATGACCAACCTTTCTGAGTGTCTCTATTCTACCCTGTCAGCATCAAGAAACTATTGTGATCTGTCCTGAGAAATGTGTTTAACCTAGTTCTCAGCACACATCACCAACACTTTCTGTTTAACTTGCCTCAAGGCACAGAAGAGCTACATGATCTGGTTACAGTTTAACATATGCCAATGGCTAAGTGATTTCTCTAATTTCTTTAGGGAAAAATAATCCCATAGTTAAAATCAGACCCTAGGAATCCAATCTAATGCTAACACTAGGAAGATATTTATTATATTCAACAGCTGGTATGGCAGTGTGTAAGATTTCTTTTCTGAGGAGGAGGATTGGGCCAGGAATGCCAAGCCTCAGAATTTTATCGTTCCACATCCCTGATTGCAGCACTGACTCAGTTATGCAGATATGAAAATCCCAAAAGATGCTTGTCCTTAATACTGGTTGATTCCAGGAGAGGAAAAGAAAATGTAGCCAAGGACTGCATTTTTTTGGGGGGAGGGGGGGATCAAAATCAGTAGATGCTCCGTATTTCCCAGTATCGTAGCTGCTGAGAAACTCAGCACAGTATTAATTTGTGAACCTTAATATAGAATCATGGAAGGATTGGTATATATCACTTAAATCCCAGACAACATTTCCCTTTATGGAAGAAACTTTGCAAAGTTTCTAAATTCTGCCTCCTCAGTGACTTCTGCAATGATCTTTAAGAGGCTGTTGACAAACAGGAAACAATACAGAATTATACCTCATGGTCTCCTGAACCATCACGTCTGTGTTAAATGGGTACTCATTTTGTTTTCCAGAGATGGAAATCTAGCTTTCATGGTCAGGCACTACTGTCTTTTCTTGAAGCTGCACTGTCCAACACAAGAGCCATTAGTCACAGGTCTCTAGTACTGAATTCTTATAATGCAGATACTCTGAACTGAGATGTGCTGTAAGTGCAAACACACAACAGACTCAGAAGATTTACCAAGAAATACAAGCTATCTCATTTTTAGTGTTTTATACTGATTACATGTTAAAATAATATTTTGGACATATTGGGTTAAGTAAGACATATTACTAAAATTATACTTTGTTTCTATCTTTTTAATTTGGCTACTCCATCATTTAAAATTGCACATGTGCCTTGCATTCTATTTCTACTAGTAAGGCTCAACTCTTGCTGCATCAGAATCACTCAGAGCTCTTAAATACTCCCAGACTCCAGGCTCTCACACCTGAGCATTTCAATCAGAATATCTGGGGTTGGGGCTCAACATTGGGACTTTTTTGTTTGGTTGGTTTCCGCTTTTTGAAATCTCCCAAGGTGACACTAATATATAGCTAACATGGAGAACTACTGCTCTGCATTCTGGAATTCCATGATTCCAAGATTCTAATGACAACTCATGCAGGTTAAAAGTTCAGAGTTGTTTTTTCCTTATTCTGTATAATCAACTTTGTCTGTTCTGATCTATTTCTCCCTAAAGAAACAATGAAATGTTTTTTGAGTCAGGCAAGTTAGAACTCTGTTTGTTTTATTTTTTAATGAAGTTCACATGAATCCAACACATTGCCAGAGCTCAAAAAAAAAAAAAAATGCACTGAACTTGAAATTTTAAGGTTGATGAGTAGCATGTAATCTTTCCTGGGGCTGCTTCTGACACTTGCCTTTTCTTCTTGGAAGCACCTGCTTTGTCCCTGCTAGTAACAAGAAGTGCATTCACAGTGCTTCTAGACTTGACTGTGTCTATGAATCATCTGGGTATCTGGTTCATACGCAGAGACTGATTCAATATAGCTAAGGGGTAGGTGTCTAGGAGGTAATTCCTGCATTTCTATCAAGTGTCCAGTCCAGGTGAGCAACAGGGCTTAGGGAATTAGCTAAAACTCTTCCTGGGTAGGGTTCATGCACAGCTGCCCAGCCACACACAGAAAGGTCGACAACATGCTGACCCTGCTTTCTGTAATGTGCACACACTGTTCAATGACCTCTGCTCTGGTTTGTCCACTGAAGCATCATTGCATGAGCACCTATTTCCTCTCTAAAGGTGAGCATCCTGATAGTGGGACAGTATCTTTATCACATCTCTTAGACCTACTCCACTGAACTGTCTTTCTTCCCATCCTCAACCTGTTACTAGGCAACAGCTGAGAAAGGAGCCTGTGGGTTGGAGAAAGGGCTTTGAGTGGGACGAATCCCATGTTTCTCCAGACCCCCTTGCATCTGCTTGCAGGACTCAAAACTCAGTCCAGGGTGTCCCCTAGGACTAATTGCACCTTGCTTTTTAGACTTGTCTGTATCACTGGCCACAAGAAGTCCAGGCTCCCAGGTCATCCCACTTCTCTTCTTCTTGACTTCCCATTCGGCTCTTTGCTTCCCTCATGCCATGTCCACCTTCCAATCCCAAGATCCTCAAACCACAAGACCCCTCTAGGGTGCATTGTGCCCTCTGGATTCACAGTCCTTCTTCAGCAATTCTCTTATATCCTCAGCCTCTTCTCTGAATGTTTCTTCCACCTGGGGCTCTTCCCAAGAGCACTGCTCCCCTGCCACCCTCCCAGATGGCAGCAAGGTTTCCCCTTCTTCTTCTGGGCCTAGAGATGGAATGCATGTCCTCCTTGACACCTCAACTGCCTCCATACTGTTCTCCCTTGCTAAAACCCTGAGCTTTTCTCTCAAGCAGTCACCCATCACTTGCTACCTCTCCCAGACTGTACCTGCTCATTTTGGATTCCTTTAGCTTCTGGCTCACGATCACTCTCTCCTGCACTGTTTCTCCCACTTTTCTTGGTGATTTCATGCACAGATAAGTGGGGACATAAATGGAACATCCAGTATGTTATCTTAGGCATTTGAAGCCTCTCCTCCAATAACTGTGTTTGACATCTCCCTCAACCACTCATCCCATGAACTCACTCCTCCTGGATCAATATAATTTCATCATTTCTAATTTAGCCAGAGTAGGATCAATGCTTTATAAATATCACAAAATCTAACAAAATAGGCATGGTCTGAGCTTATTTCTAACTCATGGCATATCACATATTGAGGTTGGGTGGAGAGCCTTCCATGTGGTGATTCAGGGACCCAGGATCCTTTGACTTGAGGTGCAGTCCTTTCTCAGGTCGGAGGTTCTTATGTTGTATTCTCTGTATACAGCTGGTAGACAGAAAAGAGGGAGGATACAGGATTGCAGAAGATAATTTCTTATGGATCAGGCCTAGAATATCCTTCCACCCACATTTCATTTTCCATAACCAGTCACTAGCCATATTAACTCTAAGGAGAAATTTAAAAAGTGTAGTCCAGCCATGTTTGGTGGTGAACAATGACCACACTATCCACATTCTCATTTTCATCCATCCCAGTGTTGGACTTCTTACCTCTTAGCTTTCCACTTCACCTGTGCCTCAACTACAAGCCTTCAGTCACTGGCAGCACTGATCCATTGATCCTACTGTCTTTTGCTGTCCCTCACCCTCTTCTCTTTTTTGCCCATTGAAATCACCTGGTCAGTCATCATGACTCCTTGCCCCTCTAGCTTTGTCCCTTGACAAAACCACAACCCTGGTTAAAGACAGCAAACTGCCTATACTTGAACAACTACACATGGCTGGGGGAGAACTCACAACCACACTCACTGATCCCATTTCAACTTCATGGTGATGAACATCAGTGAGCTCTTTCCCCTGCCAGGCAACTGTGTTTCCTACTCGCTGAGACAACCAAGTAATACCTTATCCACTCTCCTCATGCCTTTGATATCTTCTCCACCAACTTGATATCTTCTCTGCCACTTTCAGGTGATGGTTTTGCTTCCTGTTTCACTGAGAAAGTTTAAGCCAGCAGAAAAGAAATCCACTGACTCAGTCCACTACCCACCCTCTGACAACGATACCTATGTGTCCTGCCTCCCCCCACCCCAAGACCATTGTCACCCATTTAATGCCACCCCTCACCCTGCCCCCCATATTCTAGATCAGCGGTCCCCAGCCTTTTTGGCACCAGGGACCAGTTTCACGGAAGACAATTTTCCACAGATGGGGTTCAGGGGGTTGGAGAGAGGAGGTTTGGTGATGATTCAAGCACATTGCATTTATTGTGTACTTTTTATTATTAGTGTACTTTTTATTATTACATCAGCTCTGTCTCAGATCATCAGGCATTAGATCCTGGAGGCTGGGCACTCCTGCCCTAGATCCATCCCTTCCCACTTATTCAAGAACATGGCTCCACCAACTCCTCTCTCTCCAGTACTGAGAATCCCTCTTCTTATTCAATTATTCTCGTCATTACATAAAAATGCTACAAGCACTCCCATTTTAAAAAACAAAAACAAACCAAAAACCCTCTTTTGTTCACCATCCCCTACTAGCGGCTTCCCAACCCTCTCCTCTGTCTCCAATTCCTCCCCTCCCCTCCTCTTTTAAGGGCTTCCCTTGTGGCTCAGCTGGTAATGAATCTGCCTGCAACGTGGGAGACCTGGGTTTGATCCCTGGGTTGGGAAGATCCTCTGGAGAAGGGAAAGGCTACCCACTCCAGTATTCTGGCCTGGAGAATTCCATGGACTATATAGTCCATGGGGCTGCAAAGAGTCAAATGACTGAGTGACTTTCACTTTCACTCCTCTCTTAAACTCATCCATACTGACTCTTAGCCCCTACACCACAGACTCTTGTCAGGGTAACAGATGGCCTCTCCTTGACTTAACTTACCAGTCACTTCTCAACCTGTTATCGAAATGCAAGTGCCTGATGCTCAGCAAGGCCAAAAGCTACCAAAATGTCAGAGTTTGTAACAGAGAAAAAGGTTTATCACAGGGCCATGCAGGGAGATGAGTGGCTCATGCCTTAAAAACCCCAAACTCCCCAAAAACTTTCAGAAAAGCCCTCTTATAGGAAAGGTGAGGGAGGGGCATGGTTAGTTGTGGCAAACTTCTTGGTGTCAGAGCCTTTGTTCTTGAGGTCAGGTCACGATCAGGTAACCATGTTCCTGTAAACCTCTACCAAATGAACGTTATTCTATGTTCTGACAAGAAAGGGAAAGGTCCTCAGGCACAACTTTCACCTTCCAGGGTCCTGGACCTGGCTAAGAGGAGGCATATCTCAGTTGGCGGCTTCCTCGGGGTCAGATGCCACAGACTGCACTCTATACAGATGGCCGCTGCTATTAGGTCACAGAGGCAGGGGTGGAGGAGAGGTTTACAGCTGCCTCAAAGCCTGGGTCTGGCCAGTGGGTGGCCTTGGTGAGGGCTCTGGAGTCCTGCAGGACACAGCCCCCAGACTCTTCCCTGGACATGCCACAGCCACCCCCAGCTCACCATCTGGCCCAAGGAGGGCCCCAGGGAGAAGGTCAGGATCTGCTTCTTACCTCACTCTCTACCTGAGGACTACACTCCACCAACCACTGACTAAATCCCCTCACTAACAGTGGCTTTTTGACAGTTGTTGCTTGTGGGCGTGGCCCACTGCAGCACCAACCAATGGCTGAGCAGGACCACTAACGGTCGCTCGTTGACAGTTGGTTGCTTGTGGGTGGGGCCCACTGCAGTGCTGACCAATGGCTGAGTGGGACCTGTTGCCTAGTAACAGGTTGTGATGTCATGGCGCACAGCAGGGCAGGCTGCTAATGCACAGTAGGGCAGTCTGTTATAAGCCCTTCTCTAACCTGACCTTCTGACAGTGTTTGGTGTGGTTTCTCTCACCCTCTTCCCTCCCTGCTTGCTTCCCTGAGCTTCCAGGGCCCCGCACTCTCCTGATTTCCCTTTCACTTTGCTGGAGGTTCCTCATCAGCCTCCTTTGCTGGTTCCTCCAGACATCTTGGGGAGCCTGGGGCTCAGGCCTTGCACTTCTCCTGCTCTCCATCTGCACAGCCCGAGGAGCTCACACCGTCCTTGGCCTTCAGCACCATCTCTACCTTGATGGATCTCATGTGTGCCCTTCATCCCAGATGTTTCTCCTAATTCCAGACATCAATTTCTGGAATTTTTCTTAGATAATTTCTCCTTACATCAATCCATGTCCTATCTATGAACACCCAATCCAGTGTCCTCCACTTGAGGGTCAGACGCCAATGACCAAAAGCTGACTTAAGTATTTTTTTCCCCAGATGTCTTCACCCGTGGTCCCCCACTTAAAAGCAACTCTGTCCTTTTGCTTAGGCAAAACCGAAAAAACAAAACAAAACATGTAGTGTCAGCAATTCCACTCTTTCTTTTATACCCACTTCAGCCTGTCAGGAAATTTTGCTGAATTTTTCCCCACAATATATCCGCTTCTCACCATTTCCACTGCCACTGTCTTAGTCCAACCCTCTGAGAGCCTTCCCTAATTCCTGCAGGAGCCTCCTCACTGTCTCCTCTTTTGTAGCCCTGCCTTCCTACAATCTGTTCTCAATGATGCTACAGAGTGATCCTGTTATAGTACAAGTCCAAGCTTCCCCCCTCCCCTGGTTCCTGACCCCTCAGTGTTGTTTTATCTCACTTAATGTAAATGCCAAAGTCCTGAAATATCCTTCAAGATCTGACACTGCTGCTGCTAAGTCACTTCAGTTGTGTCCGACTCTGCAACCCCGTAGACGGCAGCCCACCAGGCTCCCCTGTCCCTGGGATTCTTCAGGCAAGAACACTGGAGTGGGTTGCCATTTCCTTCTCCAAAGATCTGACATTATCTGGCCATTTCCTCTTTGAACTCATCCCCCATTACCCAACTTCTCCCACTTCACAGAGATGATGCTATTTTCTTTGCTGTTCCTCAGACATACTCTGGGAGCCTCAAGGCCTCGGCACTAACGAGTCCTTCTGCTTGGAATATTTCTACTCCAGGTACCCCCATAGTAAAACTTCTGCTCTTTCTTCAAGTACTCACTCAAAGAATCTTCTTAAACAAGGGTCCCTGACTTCTGGGATCTAATGCCTGATAATCTGAGGCAGAACTGATGTAATAATAATAGAAATAAAGCTCATAATTAATGTTATATGCTTGAATCATCCTCAAGTCATCACCCAGACCCCTAACCCCTGGTCCTTGGAGAAATTGTCTTTCCTGAAATCAGCCCCTGGTGCCAAAAAGGCTGGGAACTGCTGTTAGCTATCTTTTATAAAATACTCTTTAACATGATATCACATCCTAACATTTTATAATTTGCTTACTATGTTCAGCTTTTTATTGCCTCTCTCTCTCTCTCTCTATTAAAATCCAAGAGGGTAGGGATTTTTATCTGCTTTTTTATCTTTTTTCACTCATACATCCCAACACTGTAGAGCTACGCTCAATAAATATTTGTTAAATGAAATCATATCTCCATGGTCCTTAGCCCATGTCATGTACCTCATAGGCACTCGGTAAATTTTCATTGCACAGGTAAATTAAACCGCTCTACAACCTTTATCTTAAAATGGGTCTGCTTTATTTGGCAATGTCTAAAGCTCTCTAGCAGAAAATCATTCTTCTTAAATATACGAAACCTGGAAAAACATGTGTAAGAGTTATTTCCTGCAGACAAAGTACTGGCAGTACCATCTTTCACACCTTCACTTTCATTGTTCCAGACATTTAAAGCTGACTAATTAGCAGCAGGACCTTAGTCTTGTAACTTTCATCCAGCATTTGCCAGAATCAATGTCCAACAGGAATGCTATCAGCCTTTACTTGTTTCTCATGCCTCTGCTTCCCCACACCCTCCATGACTGAGTCCACTTATGCCTACACCTAATACCAAAGGGGAAAAAAAGGAGAAAAGGATGAGAAAGAGTTGGAGGTGATGGCAGTGGAGGAGGAGGTGGATGAAGAAACTACCCATTTCTTGTTGCCTTACTACACCAATCCAATGTTACTCAAGTCAGCCTGACTTTTGTGGTCATCTGTACACTTTCTAAACCACAGATGCTTGGAACAAACCCCAGAATTACCAAGTCAGAATTGCCAACAGCCAGCCCCAGGTGTGTGTGCCTTGTTAAAACTCCCCCCATAGCCAGGTGTGAGCAAAACTGGAGAAGGCATTTCACATTATTTCATCTTCAAAACAGCCACAGAAGGTAGGTATTTTAATCTTCAATTTATAGACAGCGAAGCCAAGTCTCAGAGAAGTTGAGACCTTGCTCCCACAGTCATGAAGTGACAAAAACAAAGTTCAAAGTCAAGCCTTTCTAAGCTCTACTCCGTCTGCAAGTACAGGCCACCCCACATTCTATAGCACCCTGTCAAGGGCAGGCTGCGCTGACATCTCTGATGGAACCTAGTCTCAGTCCTCTCAGGAACCTCAGAAATACCTGTCAGAGTCAGTGTCTTAAGGACTGCCCTATATTAAAGGACTCACTATATTAAAACTACATGTTTCCTTAAGGTTGTGAGCACCTCTGCTTTGGATTCCCCATTTCTACATTGCTCTACCTCCTCAATGAGATTCTGATCTTTCACCTTGTAGAAACACCCACCCAACTCCAAGTCTGAGGCTATATCTATTATCCACTTGTCTATCCATTCATTCACAAAGTATTTGCGGAGCACCCACTAAGAACCAGAAACTAGTAAGCTCAACCATCCTAGTACCTGCCTGAAAGTTATGGCAGAGACAATGTGAAAGTCAACTCACATTCCCACTTCCATTCTTTTTTTTTTAAGAGTTTTTTTTTTATGTAGGTGGGCCATTTTTAAACTTTTAAAAAATTTTTATTTATTTATTTTTGGCTGTGCTGGGTCTTCATTGATGTGTGGGCTTTTTCTCTAGTTGCCACACACAGGGGTTACTCTCTAGTTGTGGTACACAGGCTTCCCGTTGCAGTGGCTTCTCATGTTTTGGACAGTGGTTGTACATGTGAACTCAGCAGTTGTGGCTCCTGGGCTCTAGAACACAGGCTCAATAGTTTTGGTGCATGGGCTTAGTTTCTCCATGGTACGTGGGATGTTCCCAGATCAGGGATCCAACCCATGTCTCCTGCATTGGCAGGTGGATTCTTTACCACTGAACCACCAGGGAAGCACCCCATCCCCAAACTTCCATTTTTATATCTGGATCTTGTTATGTACTGTAATGGCCATTTCTTTCTCTGTGTATTCAGTAATAGAACACATGATAAGTGCTTTGAAGGAAAACAGAAAGAGTGGACAAGCAGGAGACAGAGACATTTACCCGTAAGAGGCTGGTCGAGAAAGGCTTGCTGTAATGAACTCAGCTACACTGTGCCCATAGATGGGAAGGTGCCAGGTATGGGAACAATGACAGGAAGAACATAGAGGGAGATGGGACAGAATGAATGGATCTTCTGGGCAGAAAGGCACTCTGAGGGGCAGCAGCAAGACAGTTGTCAGATGTAGGGCTGGAGTCAACATGTAGCTTTCTGAAGAAAGAACAAGTGCAATATACACATTTTGCCAAGAGAAACATTTAGACTAACTGACTCATACAAAGCCATGAACCCTGAAATGGGGAAGCAGGGCATGTGACAGAGCTAAGGACCCTGGAGATGTGATTTCATTCAACAAATATTTATTGAGCATGGCTCTAGGGGGCTTCCCAGATGGCTCAGTGGGTAAAGAATCTCCCTGCAATGCAGGAGACACAAGAGACATGGGTTCGATCCCTGGGTTGGGAAGATTCCTTGGAGGAGGAAATGGCAACCCACTCCAGTATTCTCGCCTGGAGAATCCCATGGACAGAGGAACCTGGTGGGTCCCAGTCCATGGGGTCGCAAAGAGTCGGACACAACTGAGCAACTAAGCACATGCATGAATACACACACACACACACACACACACACACACACACACACAATGGCTCTGGGGTGTTGGGATGTGTCAGTGGAAAAGATAAAAAAGCAGATAAAAATTCCTACCCTCTTGGAGCTAACATTCTGAGAACAAGAGACAATAAAAAATTAAACATAGTAAGTAAATTATAAAATGTTAGAGTGTGATAAAATGAGGCAAAAATAAAGCATGGACCACTTCAGACTCTTTGTGAAAAACAAAACAAAACAAAACTTGAACAGCTCTTTCTAAATCATGTTCTACAAGTTCTCTCACTCATGCTTTCAAGTCTATTACACGCCTATGGGCTGTGATATACCATCCTAGACACTGAAGAGCCAGGGGCAAATAAAAAAAGTCTCTTTCCCTTCTCTCTCACCATTAAACAGATTCTGACTCTACCCACTTGGGTTCTGTCCTTCCCTGACTTGCCAGGTTCCTCCTTGGGAGTCTTTAAATGCAGAATGGGGGCCAAGGGGGTGGAAGGACAAAGAGGAACAAACTAGGGCGAGGGGACAACATACCCCTCCCCACGTCACCAGGTTTTTTAAAAGAGTGCTGCAGTGTGTGAGGAAAACTAAGAGGAAAATAAGGAGAGTTTTAAGAAACAGGAAGAAATAGCATAGCTAACAGGTACTGAGCTCTTAATATGTGCCTGGCAATATTCTTAACATTCACATGTACCTTTGCATTTAAACTTCATGATTTATAAACTATAATGCACTCATTTTATAGATGAGAAAATCTAGACTCAAAGAGGCTGAGTAACTTGCCCAGGGTTACCCAGCTGCTAAGCAGCCAAGCTAGGATGTGGACCCTGTCAGGATGACCCCCACACCCATGCTCTTTACCGTTATATTGTTTCTTGACATGCACTGCTCTTGACTGTCAAAGTTCTTTATGGAATTCATGAAATGTAAATTATTTTAAAATTGTTGTCCTTATTTTCTTCTTCTCTTTCAAATTTTCTGTTATAAAACTGATTCAGAAGACTAAGCAAAGTGAGTGGATAGTTTAATGAACTGGAACAAGGTAAACATCTTAGCAACCACCATCCAGGTCAAGAAAGAGCCGCCACTGCTTTTTTACCAGCCATCACCTAAGTCCCTCCATATGTTCCATCCTGGTCAATGTGTGTTCCTCCTCAAGGGTAACTGCTACCCTGACTTTTAAAATAATCTTACCATACTTGTGTTTCATTGCAGTTTTATCACCTAAGTACTGGGTACAACAGTACACATTACCCATTTGTAAATTTGACATGTCTTTTACATTCTACAGGTTCTCTCTCTCTCTTTCCTTTTTCTTACAACTTCTTTGGGAATCTGCCCTGTAGAACTCCCACCATCGGGGCTTTGTTGACTGTACACTCATAGGGCAGTTCACCATGCTCCTCTGTCTTCTCTAGTTCCTGCAGATGGACAGCTGGATGCAGACACTTGGTCAGTTCTCGGTTTGATCTCTTGGCAGGACTGTAGGTGCTGATTTGTTCTTTCACCAAGAGCATGTGGTGTGTGTGTTTCTCTCTTTTTGTGATGATAGCAGCTGTTGGTGCTTAATGCCAAGACCTAATTATCCAAAGGGGGTTGCAAAGGGTGATATTCTAGTTCTATAATTTCTTTTCTACTTATTAATCCACTCATTGGAACACTTTTATAAATATAAATTTTCTGGATCCTCCCTGGTGGTCCAGTGGCTAAGGCTCTGTGCTCCCAATGCAGTGGACCCAGGTTTGAAAACCTGGTCAGGGAACTAGATCCCACATGCTACAAGTGAGAGTTCACATGCTGCAACGAAGACCTGGCACAACCAAATACACACACACACACACACACACACACACACACATACACACACACACACACTTTCCCTCACCTACTATTTGGGTACCCCATGATACCATTCATATAGGAGAAACAGAATAAATTACTCTTTCTCTTCATCAACCAATGTCCACAAAAGCAACTAGTTCCCCATCATCTTCTGAAAGAGGTCAATTTTTTAAAATATCATTATGAGGTCACAGCTTTCAACTTACTTGATGGACTTCAAGTAATTATAATTGTTCTTTTTAAAGCTCATATTTTTGCCCTTTGGCTAATAGAAACCTTTTCAAGTTGGCTCTGGGGTGTTTCTGACATGGCCCTTGTGGTACATGACAGCTCCATGGCTATCTAGTATAACTAGATATTCCAGATGCATCTCCTACATTTTCTATCCCAAACCTGGAAACAGGCATTTGTCTAGATTCCTTTAGTGGAAGTGATATTTCAAGACTACGAATCTGGGCACTAAGGATGTCATAGAATCCAAGTCTGTGTGCCCAACACACGTGGCTTTACACAGTGAAGCAAACTGAAATGGCAGAGTTTGGAGCAGAAAAGGGTTTATTGAAGGGTCAAGCAAGGAAAACGGGTGGCTCATGCTCAAAAACCTGAATTCTCTGATGGTTTTCAGGGAAGAGTTTTTATAGCCTAAATTTTGAGGGAGGGCTGCAGGATCTGTGACCTTCCTCTGATTGGTTGATGGGGGCAGTGTTCCAGGAATCTTGTGCTTAGGCTGAAGTTACCATCCTCCACCTGGGGGAGAGGGGTTTGGGAAGGGGCTTAGTTACCACAGACAAACTCAGAGATGTGTTGTTACATATATCCTCTGAGGAAGAGCCAGGACCCTGCTTCACTTGCACTTTTGTTTCTTGACTCCTCCACCGTTGTTTCTGCATTCCCTCTCTCCTAATTAGTAACTGTTTGAACCTGCCCTTCAGAACTCAGGGAAGGTATAGGAGGCCGAAGCCTTTTTCCTAAAAACATGATATGGTGGACACAGAAAGACTTTTGTACCTGGAGGGCCCCATAGGGTCCTGCTTGGTTTCAAGGATAATCATAGCTACCGGGTTGGTCATTGTTTCTAAGGCTTTTCCATGAGCAGGGCTAGGAAATATGCACACATACACAATGTACACACATTTTTTTGTATGTATGCTATAGTCAATAAAAAGAGGTTTTTATTAAAATGAACATTTTGTCCCTCATTTTGCTTCCTAGATCCTTAGCATAGCCCACTGAGGAGCTATTGGCACAAAGTTCATTTAGTATCTTGAAGTCTTAGTGGAGAAAGAAAGCAGTTCTTCAGTTTGAGTTTACGGATCCAATTCCCATTTCAATGATGTTCATTTTCTCTCTCATATATTAGTTCAAAAAAAAATCTCTTCTTGTCCATACCATTTTACAGTCTATTTATATTTTCCAAATGCCAAAATTTCAGTAAATAATCCTCTTGGGGGGACTGTTTGAGATGCAAGCTGTTGCAGAAAAGAAGAGGAAAGAATGGCCTGTAGGCCAACCCACCTGTACTTTCCTTTCACTCTGTGACTTTGCTAGCTACAAGTCCAGACTAAGAATGAGCTACACAGGTTGCTAACACAACAGAAACACACCTTCTTACAAAGATATCAGCTAGCATAAGGCCCTGAATCCTAATTTTTAGCTTAAATGCTAGGCTATAAAAGGAGAATTACAAGAAGCTTTGGAGGGACATTAAATTAAGGAAGGATTTAGTCTACACTGAAAGGCATAAAAATAGGATGGCAAGTGCAAGAGTCAAGGGCAGATACTCCATGTCTTTCACCCTCCCCATGGAAATAGAGGAAAACATTCACTATAATATCTGTGTGGTCTTGAAGACAGGTCCAATATGTCAAGTATGACATGGCATAACACATATGAAAAGACTCTGCATGTTGCAATACACTGTGAAAATGAGCTAACAATACTATTATTAAATATTATTTAATTAAATTCAGAAATTCTTCTCTTAAAATTATCTTGACCAAGTCTATGTGCCCCGACATGTTGTTTTCAAATGAAAGGCAAAGGAACGTGAAAGCATCAGGCTGGCTGCCTCTGAGTGCCTGCAGGGAGGCCAATAATATGACTCTGGGATCATCATTATCTTCATAAAAAGAAAGTCTAGAGGTTGAAAAGGGGCCAGCCTCCTGGCTTCCCACTGACAAAAAGCACAAAGACAAAACTCTTCTTACGCCCACAGGTCCTCACATGCCTTTCATTATTTACCGGAACTCAGGCCACAGGCATTTTGATAGAGGTGCCATGTCTCAGGAAAGATCTAGAAAGTGTGCAGTCCCGAAGCAGGGTGTTGGGGCCTGGGCAGAATGAAGGGAAGGCAAGAAGATGTGTGATGTTTCAGGGAGACGGAAAATGAATGAGCGTTTTTGAGAGATAGAGGGAAGGAATGTAGATGTTCTGTGGACCCCTAATTATGTAGGTTCATGTGTGGGAATCCCAGCAACTCTGGAGGTAAAAGAGAGTTAAGTACCTCATCGAAGAGATGATACTTCTCTAGAGGGGACAGAATGATGCAGCACCAGCAAAATAAGTGGGGAATGCTATAATTATAGATTAAGTTGGAAGAATATCTTTAAAGAAGCTTCAAAAATCATTTTCTCTAGATCTGTATCTCTCTTATCTGTGGACGGTACAGCCTCTTTCCCACAAGCAGAGATCTAGTCTTTATTTTAACAGCTGCTACCGTTTGCGCTCATACAAGGAGTTTTCATTGAATTTGTTCTAATGCTATTAAGAAAGAACAAAGGTGCCGCCCAAGCAAAGAAAATATAATTATTCCATTATACAGTTTACTTTGCCTTCCTCTGCTGTGAGAGGAATAACAAATGAAATGGTTAAACTAAAAATTCTGACTCATGAAACAGATCCCCTTCCTTTCCTAAACGGAATGTTATGATTGGAGACAAACAGATAAATAAATGCCTGAAGTTTTAAATATGCATTTCAGAGATAGGTTACAGCCTCTTCTCTCTGTCTCTCTCTTTCTCTCATCAGTTCAATTCAATGCTCCAGGAACATCCAAATTCCTTCTTTAGAAAAGAACATAAATGTGCCATCAGAAACATCACAAATGGTATTAAGAGTGTCCCTGTCCTGGCTGCAGTATAATCAGAGCCTTTAATCCCCAGAGAATGGGAGTCTTCACATCAACTCAGAAGAGCCAGTGCTCTTTGAGGAAGCATAAGCATAAATGGGGCTTCCCAGGTGGCACTAGTAGTAAAGAACGTGCCTGCCAATGCAGAAGACGTAAGAGATACAAGTTTGATCCCTGGGTCCGGAAGATACCCTGGATGAAGGCATGGCAACCCACTCCAGTATTCTTGCCTGGAGAATCCCATGGACAGAGGAGCCTGGCAGGCTACAGTGCATGGGTCATAGACAGTCAGGCCCGACTGAAGCAACTTGGCACAAGCATAAATGCCTCTAGGCCTCATTACAGTGTCTTCTCAGCCTAGATTTAGAACTCAAATCCAGCCTTTGCTCACCTTTTTACTGTCCCTGCTACCTCCACTTCTGGCTCCCTGCTCTCTCTTCCGGTTCCAACTTTGCCATTAATTCCTTGGTGCCCACGTCAGCCATCATCAGGAGCCACTGCCTCTCCTTCTGACTCTGACTCTTTCTGACCTTTCTCAAGTGTCAAACTCCATCAGCTCTTTGCTGACTATTTCTGCCTCCTGACAGTGAGAGCTCTGCCTGCCCAGAGCAAGCAGGACTCATACTTCGCAATTCTAACAGGAATTAATGTGCTGGGTGGTAGCAGCTATTCTGGTTGGAGGGTCCTGTTTTTTAAGCTGCCTCACAGCTATCATGCCATGGGCTCCTGGAGTGTAAAAGGATTTAAGGACACAGAGAAGCATGCCTCAGCTCAAAGGAAGGAATATGTTAAAGGGCAATGGGAAGAAGTCTGCTCCAGGGAGAGAAGCATGGGAAGAGCTTATTTAACCTTAGGAAGATTCCTTCAGTGTATTACAGCAAGAGAAGTGTATCCTCTCAAAGTTAAAAAGGCATCTAACCAGAATCACTGAGAATAATTGTAATACGTTCAGGAAAGCCACATTTAAATAAAGTGGGCAGCCTCAAACTTTGATTATAGAACAAGATATGTTAAATTAGAGTCTAAATAATCCTATATACACATCAGAAAGAGGAAGCAGTGTAAGAAAGAAAGTATATTATTTTTGTTTTCTTTGGGTTTTTTTTAATTGAGGTACAATTGATTTACAACATGTTAGTTTCTGGTGTACAGCAAAGTAATTCAGCTAATTTTTTTTCAGATTATTTTCCATTATAGGTTATTAGAAGATATTGAATATAATTCCCTGTGCTATATAGCAAGTCCTTGTTACTTCTCTATCTTATGTATTATTGTCGTTATTCAGTTGACCAGTCATGTCTGACTCTTTGTGACCCCATGGACAGCAGCTAGCCAGGACTCCCTGTCCCTCACCACATCTTGGAGTTCGTCCAAGTTCATGTCCATTGCATCGGTGATGCCATCCAGTCATCCCATCCCATCTGACGCCATCCTCACCTACGTTGTGAGAGCTGGAATGTAAAGAAGACAGAGCACCAAAGAATTTTATGTATGTGCCCAGCTGTTCAGTCTTGTCCAACTCTTTGTGACCCCGTGGACTGTAGCCCACCTATCCATGGGGATTCTCCAGGCAAGAATACTGGAGTGGGTTGCCATGCTCTCCTCCGGGGGATCTTCCCAATCCAGGGATCGAACCCAGGTCTCCCACATTGCAGGCAGATTCTTCACCGACTGAGCCACCAGGGAAGCCCAGGGAAGATTTGTTAATCTCATACTCCTAATTTATCTCTTCCCCATCCCTTCCCCCTTTGGTAACCATAAATTTGTTTTCTGTGTTTTTGAGTCTATTTCTATTTCGTATATAGATTCATTTGTATTATTTTTTAGATTCCACATATAAGTGGTATATATATTTGTCTTCCTCTCTCTGACTTACTTCACTAAGTATAATACTCTCTAGGTCCATCCATGTTGCTAAAAATGGCAGTACTTCATTCTTTTTATGACTTGGTAATATTCTGTTATGCATGAATACCATATCTTCTTAATCCAATTGTTTATTAATGGGCACTGGAGTTGTTTCCATGTCTTGGCTATTGTACACAGTGCTGCTATGAAAACTGGGCTGCAGGTATCTTTTCAAACTAGAGTCTTCTTTGTTTCCAGATATAAGTCCAGGAGTGGGATTGTTTGTAACTCTATTTTTAATTTTTTGAGGTATCTCCATACTGTTTTCTATAGTGGCTGCACTGATTTACATTCCTATCAACAGAGTAGGAGGGTTTCCTCTTCTCCACATCCTCTCCAACGTTTAATATTAGTAGACATTTTTATGATGGCCATTCTGAATAGGGTGAGGTGATATCTCATTGCAGTTTTGATTTTGATTTTCATTTCTCTAATAATTAGCAATGTTGAGCATCTTTTCATGGGAAGCAGTGTAGTCTTTGTCTGGATGGAAAAATCTCAACTCTCCAGAGCCCACAGTCATGCAGGATAGGTCAGACCAAGAAGCTGAGGTGAAACGCAGGCTTTGCTGGAGCCGCAGCCCCAGCACACCGACCCCAGAGGGACATTTACTGAGAGCAGCTGGAGGAGGGACAGGACACAGAAACCCAGCAAAATAGGGCGACTTAGGGTGGGGCCGTGTAGGTGAGGAGAGTGACAAGGCTCGCTTAAAATTCAACACTAAATAAAAAACTAAGATCATAGCATCTGGTCCCATTACTTTATAGCAAATAGATAGGGAAAAGATGGAAACAGTGATAGATTCTATTTTCTGAGCTCCAAAATCACTGCAGGCGGTGACTGCAGACATGAAATTAAAAGACACTTGCTCCTTGGAAGGAAAGCTATGGCAAACCTAAACAGAGTATTAAAAAGCAGAGACAATACTTTACCAACAAAAGTTGCTCTAGTCAAACCTATGGTTTTTCCAGTAATCATTTATGTATGTGAAAGTTGGACCATAAGGAAGCCTGAGTGCCAAAACAACTGATGCTTTCAAATTGTGGCGCTGGAGAAGACTCTTGAGAGTCCCCTGGACAGCATGGAGATCAATCCAGTCAAACCTAAAGGAAATCAATCCTAAATATTCATTGGAAAGACTTTTGCTGAACCTGAAGCTCTAATATTTTGGCCACCTGATGCAAAGAGTTGACTCATTGGAAAAGACCCTGATGCTGGGAAAGAGTGACAGCAGGAGGAGAAAGGGGCAACAGTGGATGAGATGGCTGGATAGCATCACTGACTCAATGGACATGAATCTGGGCAAACTCCAGGAGATAGTAGAGGACAGAGGAGCCTGACATGCAGCAGTCCATGGGGTCACAGGGAGTCAGACATGATTTAGCAACTGAACAACAATAAAGAGGTGGGGTAGAAAAAAAGAGAATCATGACAAATCAGATACTAGACTAGAAACCACAGCAACTTTGGAAAAGAGAATCAACCTGAAGAGCTTTGCTCTCTGGTGAGTAAAAAGAGCAAAGAGCCATCTGCTCTGCTCCTTGGGGCAGGGTCCTCAAAGGCGGGCTTAGGGGATGGCTATGCTGTGTGCACTTGTGGATGAAATCAGAAGGGGAAACCTCCATGGCTATCAAGAATGCCTCCCCACAAATACAGTGGAAAAATCCCGGGGCTGCTAGCTACTTATAATTCCTTTGCATGAAGTCAGTTTCTTCATCTGCCAGAGCACTAATAAGAGCACTTATCTCAGTTAAGACAGTCATGAAGATTAAAGGACTTAGTACCTGTAAGACAATGCCTTGCACATAATATGTACTCAGTAAACTTTGAGCATTATAACTATAATAATTGTATGACCACCATTCAGAGCTAGTTCATCTACATAATATTATATTCACATGAGACACCATAGTTAGGTGTTTCATTGTACTCTCCAATAAAGGGCCTAGTGGTAAGAAATGAACAGAAATACAGAAAAAGTGTATAAAATAGCATTTTGATAGAACAGGGAAAATACAAGAAAACGCTGTTTGAATGCTAAATTATGAATTGATTAGCCTTGTATGACATTAGAACTCAGACTTGCTTACTCTTTAAATTTTGAATAGACTCTTCAGTTGTACAAAGTTAGGAGCGTGCCACATGCAATTTTAGCTGGAGAGAAACATGTCCAGAGGCTCAGATGCAGGTAGTACAAGGGGGCCTTATTTATTATTCAAAGTGCAGATTCAGCTAGTGTATAAGGTCAGTCTGAGGGTGAGTCCCAGGATTTTCAGAGAGGCACCCAGAGGCTGAAGGCCAAACACAGAGCCAAATCTGGGGGTCAAGAGAAATTGTCAAAAGTCTGCCTTAATATCCCTCATCACTTTAATGAAGCCGCTCGTGAGTTTGACCATGAGGCATATTAAAAACTCCAGTCCCATTTTAGTCAGGGTTCTGCAAAGAAATAGAACCAATAAGATGTGTATATGTATAGATTTATTTTAAGGAACTGGCTAACATGATTATGCATGTTGCCAAGTCCACAACCTGCTGGATAGGCTGGCAAACTAAAGAACTAGGGAAGAGCAAATGTTTCAGAACTCTCCCCTGTTCTAGGGAGATCAGTCTTTTTCAACCAAGTCTTCAACTCATTGAATAAGGCCCATCTGCATTATGAAAGATAATCTGCTTTAGTCAAATTCCAATGGCAGAAAGTGAAGAGGAACTAAAGAGCCTCTTGATGAGGGTGATTAGAGGAGAGTGAAAAGTTGGCTTAAAACTCAACATTCAAAAAACTAGGATCATGGCATCTGGTCCTATCACTTCATGGCCAAGAGATGGGGAAAAACTGGAAACAGTGACAGATTTTATTTTCTTGGGCTTCAAAATCACTGTGGATGTTGACTGCAGCCACGAAATTAAAAGATATTTGCTCTCTGAAAGAAAAGCTACAACAAACCTAGACAGCATTCTAAAAGGCAAAGACATCACTTCGCTGACAAAGGGCCATATAGTCAAAGCTATGGTTTTCCCAGTAGTCATATACAGGTGTGAGAGCTGGACTAAAAAGAAGGCTGAGGACCAAAGAATTGATGCTTTCAAATTGTGGTGCTAGAGAAGACTCTTGAGAATCCCTTGAACAGCAAGGAGATCAACCAGTCAATCCTAAAGGAAATCAGTCCTGAATATTCATCAGAAGGACTGAGGCTGAAGCTGAAGCTCTAACACTTTGGCCAGCTAATGCGAAGAGCCAACTCTTTGGAAAAGACCCTGATGCTGGGAAAGATTGTGGGCACGAGGAGAAGGGGGCGACAGAGGATGAGGTGGTTACATGGCCTCACAGACTCAACAGACATGAGTCTGAGCAAACTCTGGGAGATAGTGAAAGGTAGGGAAGCCTGGAGTGCCGCAGCCACCAGGTGGCAAAGAGTCAGACATGACTTAGTGACTGAACAACAAACAACAGTCGAAATCTACCAATTTAAGTGTTGATCCCATCTTTAAAAAAACCTTCACAGAAATGCCTAGATTAATACTTGATCAAATATCTAGGTATTGTGGCCTCACCAAATTGATGCATAAAATTACCCATCTTAACCCACCCTCTGATAATTGAAAGGCAGCATCTGGATCCCAGTACCCAAAACTGAGTCTCTGGTAATGGCCAACTCTCTATAAATGATCTCAAACCAAAGGGCTAAGGAATCTCCTGTCTCCACTTCTGACAGGGCAGGAATATTCTATCAGCCATGCAGTTTCTTGAACCGTGTGTGCAATTCAAAGTATAGGCTCTGATGTTTTAATACAAAACACCAGACTAAGAAGGCTAGAAGAGGCTGGTGAAAATGTCAAATCAAGATTCGAGATAAAGAAAATTTTTTATTTTATTATAAACTAATTTCTAAATAGATGCTGTCCTTTCACACGTTAAACTTTCTATGAAACCGGCTGAGTTTAGTGCTATTTACCATTTTCCAGCCTGATTATTTCTATGTGCTTGAGAAGAAAGACAGGTTGATTCCGATGCGTGTTCAGCCTGCAAATACCCATCAAATAAGACCCTCAGTGAGTAGAAATTATCTTGGAAGAATGAAGGTATCCTATATTTACTTCCTGCTTATGGAGCACATAGGCAAAGTGCCCAGCAAAATACTTTGCCTGTATTCAAATGTTGAGTAAACTGAATCAATATACTTATTTTTAGCAAGTTCTTTCATGTCTCTGTACCTTAATAAATAGGTAACTTATTACTAAAAGGCTTATCTAGGAGTTGTCAAAATATTTTATTTTTTTAAATAGAGTAGAAGTCACTCTGTGCAACTCACGGTTTTATTCAAAATATACAAACTCACTAGACACTGCAGACCTTTTATTCTCACTTCAGCAATAAGGGGCCCCTGTCAATTAAACTGAACAACTGTCCATCAGACCTTAAGGAAAGCTTATACAGAATTATGGTCTGGCACCCTGACAGCAAATGTTAAAGGTTCCTTGTGAAAACAAAACCTTTTTACTCTTCAGAGTAAGCACTCTGACATAAGTAAGATGCCCTACTGAATATTCTTGAAATACTGAAATATATTCCTCTCTGATTCTCATGAAATAAACTGAGTAGGGTATGAGCTGAGGGAGTTGCCAGGGAGTTGACTCTGGCTCTCTGGGCCAGGAATGAAGAAAGCATAGAGCTGTCAACTCCACAGCTGTTGATAGGGTGCCAGTCAGGGAAACTCCCCTCTTTGGGTTCCTGACCCAGTTTGCAGAAGATGACCATCTTTGACGCCAACAGGACCTCTCTACCTACATGAGTAGAAAACATCAGTACAGTGACTGCCTGTGGCCAAATCTGGCTTTAAATGTATATGACTCTAGAAGGAAGTTAACAGTTTTCAGTACCCTCCATAATCCGCAACGTTCTCTACATAGTTTGGAGGTATTGTTTCTCATCTGTTGATTGCTTTAATGATGGTGTGTATCTTCCACCCATAAATGTGGGAGCATCTCATGGTTGTCCTATATAATAGTTAACTCCATGGGGGGAAATCTCCTGGAGAAGTCATTCACAAAGCATGTTTCAAGGAGCACTAAGGCATCAGGAGTCAAGGTTTCTTGTGGGGAGAGGGAGGAAGGATTCTGAGACTAATTTCAGGAAAACACAATTAAGCAAAGTTCAATAGTTTCATCTTGCAGAACTTCTCAGAGAACTTAATATGCTAATGCGGATTGCCATCTGTGTGTGTGTGTGTGTGTGTGTGTGTGTGTATACTGTGGGTGCTGTATATATTGTGTCTGCTGCATGTGCTATGTGTGTGTTATATTACCAAACAGGTGTTTTTCTGAGTTTATACAGAGTATAAACTTGTAAAATTCTATGTGTTTAAACAACTTTTCATATGTACTTAAGATTTTTCTGCATTTTAATAAATTAATATACTTTCAGACTAGATGACAGAGTTCCTTATAACATAGCTATTTCTGCTCATCAGAATTTTAGCTAAGTTTGTATAAAAGAAGCTTACAGAAACTTAAAGAAAAAAAAACTAAAGTTTAACTTAAAGCTTAAAGAAGAAACTTCTATTAAGTACAAATGCCTATTAATCTGTGATCAACTTGAAAAGTGTTTAGCTAAAACCTGAATATATTAGGACTTAATACTAATAATAGGATGAAATATAGTTTTTAAGACAATATTCAAAAAGGAAATAAAGCTTGAATGAAAGAGCAGCAATCATACCTCCAATACGAGTGCTATACACAAAATAGGGCTTCCCTGGTAGCTCAACGGGTAAAGAATCCGTCTGCAATGCAGGAGACACTGGTTCAATCCCTGGGTTGGGAAGATCCCCTGGAGGAGGGCATGGCAGCCCACTCCAGTATTCTTGCTTGGAGAATCCCATGGACAGAGGAGCCTGGTGGGCTCCATGGCGGGTCACAAAGAGTTGGACATGACTGAGCAACTAAGCACAGCACAGCATACACAAAATAAGTTATAAAATAAGAAGATTTAAATATAAATGGTGAACATAAACAGAATGTACTTATTCACTTTACCATAACACTAATGTTCATACTGCATAATTCCTAAAACCTTCACAATTTTTAAGTTAATTTCCAGGCATTAAGTACCTAAATAATTTTAATATTGTATCTAAGGTCTTTCTTTTGCTTTCTTGGCACTTTTTCCTTTCACTTGAACTTAAGTTTTCTTTCCACGATCTCACTCACTCAACAATGATCAAATATGGCAGTTTATAAAAGAAAGCATGATTACCTTGCTTAACTTCAGAAAGTCACTCAAAGTCTACCTACCATCAATCCACTACATTTTGGTTCCAAATCTCGTAGTTGAACAAGATTCAACCACTCTTTGCTAATATTTCAAAAGCTAATAGGAATTGCATTAACCATAACACCAAATGTCTTTGCTTTTAGCCAAATTATATTAATTATAAATTTTTTATTTAGAATACCTCAAGCTGATCAGATGCTCTAAGTATCTGATTAATTAGAAATAGATGGGAAGATAAATGATTACTTAATAAATTAAATTAATATAATAGACAAAAATATTCAAAACATGGGGTACATAGAGGAAAGAAATAATGAAAATGTTTGGCATTATGAAACTAAAAATATTCAATCTCTATTGGAAAGAAAAAACATTTATTAAGAACGTACTATGTGTCAGGTACCATCCCAAGTGACTTACATGCATTATTTCATTCAATCTTTAACACCCTGAAATAAGTACTATTCTTAAAGTAAGAGGCTCAGAGATGTTAAGTAATTTCCCTGAAGCAACTTAGCCACAGCAGCAGCAAGACTGAATAGCTAATAAACAGAAGAGCTGAGATTTAAACCCACCCTCTTACATGCTACCCTGAGGAGACTGTATTAATTTTCTGTTACCAAGTTTGTGGCTTACAAACACCCCAATTTACCATCTCAGTTTCTGGAGGTCAGGAGATGAGGCATGGTTAACCTGGACCCTTGGCCCAGGGTCTTTCAAGGCTGAAATCTAGGTGTCAGCCCAGCTGTGCTCCTTTCTGGAGTTTTGGGTCCTTTTTACTTATTCACATGGGTTTTGGCAGAATTTGGTTTTGTGCAGCGATGACTGAGGTCTCCATTTTTTGAGCCAGGTCCACTGGCTATCTGCTGAGGGCCACTCTAGAGACTGCCTACAGTTCATTGCCATGTGTAGCTTCCTTCTTCAAAGCCAAAGGAAAACCTCTCCTGTCTGCTACAATGGATTCTTTATAACAGTAACATAACTGTGGGAGGGACTGTCCTATCACCGTTGCCATATTTAGTTTGCTAAAACCAATTCACACACTCTACCAGCACTCAAGGGAAAGGAATTATACAAGGAGGAGACTGTTGTCTTCTGCATAGGGGTCAATACTACACAGAAACATGAACGCATTCAGGTTGGTGACAGCTCTAAGAACCAACCTCAACAGAAATCAAATGAGAGGTTCCAGTAGACAATGTGGAACCTCCAGTTCTGTAAATCTCAGGACTTTGGTGTGAGATTTGGTTTCGTGATTTCATTATTAAATAATTTGGGATCAATATGAGATGAATTCCCATAAATGAATAATATTGTTTAGAACAGAACAATAGTGACTAATTTTCTAGAGGCCAGATTCTTTGTGAATGAACTTAATTTACAATAACTAGTGAAAGTGAAAGTTACAGATCATTTAAACACTGAGTTTTTCAAACGAGTAATCAAATAAATCAACACCGAGCTACAATTTTACAGTTGTTGAATTGAACTCTCTAGAATAGGTTTCCATGCCAATCAATCTTCAGAATTGATAAGGTTATGGTGACCCAGGTGATCCACAGATATTATCACTGGTGAGATTGTCAAGTGCATGTCCCTTCTATAAAGCAATAGTGTACTGGCTTTGCTAGTCAAGTCCTTCAGGGTTATAAGGAGGATATGTGCAACACTTATTAACAAACATGAAAGATTTTTGCAGAGAAGCATGGGAAGGCTCAGCAAAAGGCAGTGGGGTAGCATTATCCATCAGCACCATAGATTCTCAGGACCAACTGCAATGTGCAGTTTCATTACTAATTAGTGCCATTGGCTTACTCTTGCTCCAGACAAAGCAACAACCTTCAGCTGAGTGACTGGCCTTCTCTTTGATCATCTCATACTTTTTAAAAATAGGAGGTTGATTAGCATTTCACGGTATAGAGGGACTTAATGGGTACACCCTCTCCCAGTCTTCCAAAGGTGATTGGTTCCCTCACACAAAGCCTATACAGCATGACTTTCAGTTTCAGGATCTGGCCCAAGTCTGATAGGTGGTAACCAGTTAATAGGAGGCTCTGTCCCTAAGAGAGAAAGAACTAGTTAATAATTATAACAATGGCAAAAAGTTGGGAGGCCATTTTTCTTAAAAGATGGATGTATATGTGAATAGTCTTTAAAAATGTTTTAATATCTCCTCCATGCCTTGTGATTCAAATGAGGAACATATATATCAAACACTATAAAAATATTTAATCTCTTTGACTCTTGAAAATTTATCCTATAGAGAAATAACATGAGAAAAATATATATATATTTGAAAATATGTTATAGTGTTATTTCTATAATATCTCTGGACTTTCCTGGTGGCTCAGTAAAGAATGTACCTGCAATGCAGGAGACCCAGTTTCCATCCCTGGGTAGGAAATATCCCCTGGAGAAGGGAATGGCCACCCATTCCAGTATTCTTGCCTGGAGAATTCCATGAACAGAGGAGCCTGGTGGGCTAGAGTCCATTGGGTCACAAAGAGTTGGATATCAGTGAGTAACTAACACTTTCACTTTTTTTTCCATAATATTCCCAAATTAGAAACTATTTAAATGACCTAAAATACAGGATCAGTGAAGAAAGTTAAAATTTCTATCATTAGCCATTAACGATATCTATGAAACTATGCAAAACTTGAGGGGAAAAGGTAAATTAACTCCTAAGTAGAAAAAAATATAGATATATGTGTGTGCGTATTAATAGTACTTATAATTAGTAAAAGCATGATGATACAGAGTTGGGAACCATCATTGGATTCTCTGAAGCCACAGGAACATGTAGTATGAGAAGAGGGGAGAACCAAGGACAAACTCTTGGGAAATAGGATTAAGGGATAGTCTGTGCTATGGACTGAATCATGTCCTCCACAAAAGTCATATGTTGAAGCCCTTATCCCCAATGTTATTGTTTTTTTGGGATGGAGACTTTGGGAGGTACTTAGGTTTAGATAAGGTAATAAGTGTGGGGCTCTCATGATGAAATTAGTGCCCTTATAAGAAGGGATAACAAAGAGCTTGCTTGCTCTCTCTCCACCATATGAGGACACAGGAAGATGGTGGCCATCTACAAGCCAAGAAGAGAGTCCTCACCAGAAATCTGAGCATAATGATGCCTTGATCTTTGACTTCTATCCTCCAGAACTGTGAAAAAAATAATTTCAGTCATTTAACTCACCCAGTCAATGGTATTTTGTTACAGCAGCCCAAGCAGACTAATAACAGTTAGGAAAAAGGTATCCCTTATATAGAAGAAGAGAAAAGAAGTCTTGATATTTGGAACTAGAACTCCAGCTAATGATTAAAAAGAGTAACTAGGGTGGTGGGTGGGGGGCAGAGGTGGCTGTTGGAGGAGGGAGAAGGAGAGAGAGAGAATGAACATGAACCTGAAGGAGAAAAAAAAATATTTGCTTTTTGGAAGAGAAGATATCCTGCAAATTAATGGGGAGGGAAAGTGTTTCAAGAAATAGGTAGTCAAAAATATCAGAGTTTAGGGCTTCCCTGGTAGCTCAGTGATAAAGAATCTGCCTACCAGTGCAGGGGACACGAGTTCCTGGTCTGGGAAGATCCCACACACCTCAGATCAACTATTGGGCCTATGCTCTAGAGATCAGAAGCCACAACTACTGAGCCCACGTGCTGCAACTACTGAAGCTCATGTGCCCTAGAGCCTGTGCTCTGCAATAAAAGAAGACACTGCAATGAGAAGTCTGCACACGGTTACTAGAAAGTAGCCCCTCCTCACAGCAACTACAGTAGAGTGTGTACAGCAACAAAGACCCAGCACAGCCGGAAATAAATAAATAAAAATTTTTTTAAAAAACATAAAATATATCAGAGTTTATTTTGCAACAAGGAAGCAGTTTTCTGTCTTTTTTTTTTTTTTTTTTTCTTAATTTGGCCAAGTTAAAAGTCAGATTGTGATGAGTTGAAATGTACTTGGGAGAAGAGGAGGGACACAGAGCATCTACAAACAACACTTTCAAGTGATTTGGCTATAAAGAGAGAACAGAGATAAAGTAGCTGATGGAGGGTAACCGGAGATCAAAGGAACATACTTTATGATGAAAGAGATGATAACTTTTAGATGTTTCTAAGAAGGACCCAACAGAGGAGAATGTTCAAAGATACTAGAAGAGGAGACATAACTGCAGGAATGTGTTCCTTGAAAAGACAGCCAGGGGCTGTGGTCCCAGATGGAGGAAGCTTGCTATGGCCATGAGGAGACACACTTTTCACACTATGACAGGAAGGGAGAAAAAAGCGTGATTTTGGACATAGGTTAGTTTGCAGGTGTGTGTCAGAAAGCTGAGGAAGTGTCTGTTCGGTGGTTTCTATTTTATCTGTGAAGCAGAAGGTAAAATTTACTTAGATTCTAGGAGAGGAAATATGACAAAATATAAAGAGGGTAGAAAAAAATTTAATTCAGCACTGTGAAGAATAAGAGAGAGGGCCAACCATGAAGGAAACCATGAAGGAAAATTACCAGGCAGTGTGGGGCTGGAATAAGATTAGAGTGCATAAAATAAATGTGTAAAGGCACCTATCTCTGTGGTAAGCGATGTCTCTTCAGCAGCCCAGACACATGCACAGAATTGACAGATCTTAGGACTGGCTCAGGGTGGGAAACTCAGCAGTGTGTCAGCTGGGCATCTGGGGTTGCTGCTGCTGCTGCTGCTAAGTCGCTTCAGTCGTGTCTGACTCTGTGCGACCCCATAGACAGCAGCCCACCAGGCTCCCCCATCCCTGGGATTCTCAAGGCAAGAACATTGGAGTGGGTTGCCATTTCCTTCTCCAATGTCTGAAAGTGAAAAAGTGAGAGTGAAGTCACTCAGTCATGTCTGACTCTTAGCGACCCCATGGGCTGCAGCCTACCAGGCTCCTCCGTCCACGGGATTTTCCAGGCAAGAGTACTGGAGTGGGTGCCATTGCCTTCTCCGGCATCTGGTGTTACTGTTCACTAAAACTCTGACTCTACCCTTACTTAGCCGATATTTAATACAAATGAACCAGGGCATCCTTCCTTCAAATTTCCTTCACAAATTCAAAAAAAAAAAAAAAATCTGAATGAATAACATTTCCTTATTAATTCAGTATGGACCAACACTACTAAATTGCAAGAAGTTGAGACAAAAATTGGAAAATGGCATATTCATAATCATTCATTGATCTAAAAATAGTTATTTACTTCTTACTCTGTCCAAGGTACTGTTCCAGGAATGAAGGACACATTAGTGAACAAGAAATTGCTTGCTTTTTGGTGGGTAAAGACAGGTACTAATCAAATAAAAAAATAAATGCTTTGCATGCTGTTACGGACCAAATTGTGTTCCCAAAAAAAGATATGTTGAATCCCTAACTCAGAATGTGAACTTATTTGGAAATAGGATCATCGCAGATGATTAGTTACATTAAATTGTGGTCGTATTACAGAAAAGTTTGCCTTTAGTCTAGTACAAAGGTTATCTTTACATGAAGAGCAGAGAGACACAGAAGGAAGACAGCCATGTGAAGGTGAAGGCAGAGATTGGAGTGAGGCATTTATCAACCATGGAATAACAAGGACTGCTGACCATCACCAGCAGCTAGGACAGAGGCAATGAACAAATTCTTTCTCAGACCCTTGGAAGGAACCACCTCTGCCCACACCTTGATTCTAGACTTCTAGTCTCTAGCACTGGGAAAGAATAAATTCACACTTTGCAAGCCACCCAGTTTGTGCTACTTTATTATAGCAGCCTTAGGAAACTAATACAAATGCTACCTAGATAAGGCAATATGGAGAAAATAAAAACGAGTATGAGTGTGGGGAGGAGGTATTGGGTAGAGAGAATGTTGTGTATAAATATTACTCAGGGAGAGCTTCACAAGTAAGATGGTATTTGAACAGAAACGTGAAGCAAAGGAAAACAGACAGGTAACTCTCTGGGGGAAAATCTATCCATTTAGGACACAGTCAAACAAAGCTACAGGGGGAACAGCAAGCTAGACACCAGTGTGGGCAGAGCAGAGTGGATGAGGGCCAGAGGGGTGGGGATGGAGGCAGTGATGGAACATGGAAATATTTAACTACTAGTGAGATTAGAATCCTTTTGAATATAAACTGGCATGAAGCCAGGATCGAATCAGGATGAAGACCCCTTAGGAGGCTACTGAAATCATCCAACCAAGAGATGATGATGTGAGCCAGGGTGGTTGCAGTAAAGGCGAAACAAGGGGTGACTTTCATCTGATTCTGGACAACTTGAAAGCCAGAATGAACTGGAGAAATGGTAGGACTTTTTTCCTAATCAAAAGAGATTTTATAGAAATTCAGAAATCATTTTTTAAAATAACAAGGTATCACAACAAAATGCATTCACCAGATTACATATGAGGATGCAGAATTTTTTTTCCAGAAATTTTTAAAAATAAACATTCTGCAATGCTTTCAAAATTACTTTTGGATGGTTTCTTTTGTGACTACTTAAAATACTCCTGGGCATATATCGGGAGAAAAATATAATTTGAAAAGATACATGCACCACAATGTTCATAGCTGTAATATTTATAATAACTAAGACATGGAAGCAACCTAACTGTCCATCAACAAATTGATAAAGAAGATGCAGTATATATATATATATATATATATAAACAATAGAATACCGCTAAGCCACAAAAAGAATGAAATAATGCCTTTTGCAGCAACATGGATATACCTAGAGATTATCATACTAAGTGAAGTAAGCAAAGATAAATATCATATAACACTGTTTACATATGGAATCTGAAAAAAAGGATACAAATGAACATACTTGAAAAACAGAAATGGACTTACAGATAGGGAAAACAAACATGATTACCAAAAGGGGTGGGGGGCAGAGGGATAAATTAGGAGTCTGGGATTAACATATACACACTACTATATATAAATTAGATAGCCATCAAGAACCTACTGCATAGCACAGGGAACTATACTCAATATCCTGTAATAATCTATAAGGGAAGAGAATGTAAAAAAGTACATATATAATTATGGACAGAATCCCATGGACAGAGGAGCCTGGTGGGCTATAGACCGTGGGGTCACAAAGAGTCGGACACAACTGAGTAACCAACACTTTCACTTTCATACATTTATATATATATATAAATGTATATACATACATATATATATAAACCACTTTATAATATACCTTAAACTAATACAACACTGCAAATACCTATATTTCAATAAAAATTTTACAAAATGAAATAGAAAGTAAACAGTAAATCTGTTTACTATTGCTGTTTGTTTTTATGCATGTAAACTAAAAGGTTTACCCTTAAAACAGAAGATGCCCACACCAACTACTTATATCACATTAAGTCAAACCACACAATTTCAGCTTATGTAACATGGCAAATCTAATACATGTGAAAACTAATCCCAGCATCAAGAAATCAGATTATTACTATCAAGAAATAATGATAGATGACTTTTCAACATGAGAGGTTATTTTTCAGAAGAAAAGCAATCTGATTGAACATGTCCACATCCAAGGACTGCTTTTCCTCAGGTGATTTATTAATGTCTGGTCCTCATCTCAGCTTGACATTATTTCCTCCTCTAGCTTTGGTCTTTTTTTTTCTTCCAGTTTCATTGAGATGGAATCAACATACAGCATTGTATAAGTTTAAGGTGTACAGCATAATGATTGGATTTACATCCATCGTGAAATGATCCCCACAAGAAGTTCGGGGATGGCAGGATTTGAGAAGGGTTGGCTGTGTGATATAAGAGAAAATAGTCAGAGAAAATTTCAGACATGGTGTGAGCAGCTCAAGGATGGAGTTGCCATTTGCCAAGAAGGGGAACCTGGGGTGTGTGTTCATTAGGAGTTTAGCTTTGCATGCTAAGTCGCTTCAGTCGTATCCAGCTCTTTGCGACCCCATGGACTGTAGCCCACCAGGCTCCTCTGTCCATGAGATTCTCCAGGCAAGAATACTAGAGTGGGTTGCCATGCCCTCCTCCAGGGGATCTTCCTGACCCAGGGATCAAACCCTCTTCTCTTACGCCTTCTGTATTGGCAGGCAGGTTCTTAGGCATAATAAATTATGTCTATTAGTTATCTAAGTGGAGGTGGCAAATAGGCAGCTGTTCATGTGTCTAGTGTTGAGGCTAGAATTTGGGAGTTGGCATTGGATCGATGGTATCTGAAGCCATGGTACCTGATGGAACTGCCTGGCAAGGGAAGGGGCCTGAGGCCTTAGGACTGAGTCTGGGGGCACCTCCCACTGGTAGAAATTAGAGAGATAAAGAGCTTCCACTAAAGAGATTTAGAAGATTCTCACGACAACGGAAAGAGAAATGTCCCAGCCAAATGAAGAAAACGTTTCAAAAAGAGAAAAATAATATATTTTAATCTTAATGTTACAGAAACAGGATGATGTAATGTGAAGTGAAAAAAATCTAGGGCTCCAAACTGTATAAAGCAAAACCTTAATTTTGCATAAAGAAGCATGTTTAAGCCTAGACAGACAGAAAAAAATATAGCAATGTAAACAGTTATTTCTGACTTTTTACTCTAGGATGGTATTTGCTTTCTGCCTTTATAGCAATTTTCAAGTTTTCGACTGTGAATTTATTCTTTTAATAAAATTATATGCAAAATTTCAAAAAATCATTATAGCAAAGACTTTTCGATTCAGTCTTTTAAAATAAAAATATGTAACGCTTGCAAAGTCTTAAAGCAAGACAGTCTAGTGTTGACATATCATATGGTTAAGTTAATTGGGTAGACTTCATTTGGTTCTCAGAAAAAAAAGCAGTAAAGTATTCACATTTTTTTTCTTTCATTTTTACTTGCATTGCAAGTATCTCCTCCCAGAAAGAAGTGATGTAATTAAAATAACATTTGGTGATTTTTATTCATTTAAAAAATCACCTCTATAGACATGGAGAAGTTGGGTTTCTATTTTTAAATGTTAGGGTTTTAGTGAAATAAGTCAGATAGGGAAAGACAAATACTGTATGATATCACCCATGGAATCTAAAAAACCAAACTCTTAGGTACAGAGAACAGATTGGTGGCTGCGAAGTGGTGGAAGTGGCCTAAATGGATGAAGGTAGTCAAAAGGTACAAAATTCCAGTTATAAGATAAACAAGTCCTGGGGATATAATGTACAGCATGATACTACAGTTAACAAGACTGTACTGCATATTTGAAAATTGTTAAAAGAGGAGATCTTAAAAGTTCTCATCACAAGGAAGAAACTGTAATTATGTGAGTTGATGAATATTAACTAGACAAAGTAGTGATCATTTTGCAATATATACATATATCTAATCATCATGTTGTACACTTTAAAATTATACAACGTTATTTGTCAATTACATCTCAATAAAACTGGAAAAGAAAAAAAATTTAAAGCAAAAAACAAATGTTAGGATTTCAATGTAGCCTTGAACAAAGACACTTAATAGGTCTGTATCCTGGTTTCCTTGTCTGTTAAATGAGACTGATGGACTCTCCCTACTCCATAGTGTGGTTCTAAGACCATTAGACTAAGTTAAACTAGACACAGTGTGGTTGTGAGACTGAAGAGATTGGGGGTGGGGGGTGACTCTTAACCAGCCCCCATCTAGGTTCCACCTTCACTGCCAGCAGCCAGCACCAGCAGCAATAGGTGGCTTCGATCAGGTGGTTTGCGTTTAATGCCTGTATGTGGCCATGCTACCTCTGCCAATAGGCCTCAAGGGCACAGCTCCTAACTGGCAGAAGGACAGGGTGGTTTCCAGCCAGGCCCTAGAGTTTCACATTTACTTTCTGAAGCTGAGGGTGAGACAGGAGCCATTGCCCTGTTATTACCCTGATGGAGGCAGTGTGGAGTTGAGCTCTGTCCACCCTGAGGCCGTGCCTGGCTAGGTATGTGCTGGAAGCCTCTGTGAACAGCTTCAAATAACAACATTAATGTCTCAAAATGCCACGAGCAATTGAGGGCAGTCTGGACTTAGCAGGCTGCCTCTCTTTATTTTATTTTACTCTTTATTGAAATATAGTTGATTTACAATGTTGTGTTAATTTCTACTGTGCAGAAAAGTGATTCTGTTATGTATATATATATACATACACACGCACGTTCTTTTTTATTCTTTTCCTTTATGGTTTACCATAGGATTTGTGCTATACAGTAGGACCTTGTTGATGCAGATCTCTTTAAACAAATAGCTTATCACTGATTCTTTTAGCAAAAAAAAAAAAAAAGCAAAAAGCAGTGTATGGAAGAGGAGATGAGTCCCACTAACAGAAATGACAGGTAGAGGTATGAAAGTTTCAAACATACTTGTTTCCTTCAGAAGTTAATTCTGAAGTTGATGAAACATACACACAGCTCAAGAACAAACACAACACAGACCTGACTCCACTTTAGGAATCTGAAATAAGGTTAGATTTCTGTTCCCTAGACTAGAAGCTGAAAGTCCTCCTCATCCCACTCCCACCTCTCACCCCCCTGGATAGCAGGGCAATAAGCAGAAGAGATGAGCCTTTTATTTCTCTTAAGGAGTAGGGTGCCTGGGAAGACATTCTCACTCCTAGGAGAAGGAGATGAGATTTGGGATCTACAGTGCAATCAGGCACCTGTAGACCCTGCATGAGTGAGGTAACCATCTGGAGACCCAGCTCATTTCCCATTTCTGTAAAATCTGGCTAATCACAGCCACTCTTGGGGTTACTATGACACTGAGATGCAGTAAACACGGCTGGATTTTTGGCTCACATTTTCCGTGTGCCTATCCTACACCAGCAGAGCCATTGCCCATGTGCTTGCCAAGACTCCAGTTACCTCTTCCAGCCTCTCCTCAGGTCCTCTCCTCACCACACACCCACCCCACACTGCCCACTTTGAGCAGCTCACAGCCTTCAACTTCCATTTCTGATCTTCAGCTCAGTAACAGTATGGATGACCCACTGCTGCTACCTTAAAAAACCTTTCCTCATTATTCCTGCTCCTCCGCTCACTGAATGCCTGCCAGCCCCCTAGCTAATCGCCTCTTCAGCACTTGGGAATTCTGAATCAATCTGCAATTCCTCTTCCTAGAATCCTTCCCCAAGAGTTCTGATCACATGTGAAACAAGTTTAGCCATTGTGCAAATCAGTTCTGTGGCCAAGTTCCTAATGTGAAGTCTAACAAAAGCCAAGGGTGGGACTGGGAGAAAGGAGTGAGTATGACAGCCTGTGGAGAAGGGCAGAGAAGGAAGGCTGTTGATCCAGAGGAAAAAACGTTGGACCAGGAGTCGGGAGACCTCGGGTCCAGCCCTAGCTCTGCCCTTGAGTCCTGTGGCTGCAGGTCACACACTCCCCATCTTTGGGCTTCAGTCTCCTCACACATGAGCCAGGAGGTCAGGAGCTGCCATAATTCACTTCCTCTCCCTATGCCCATGGCAAACACCCCCGACTCAATCAGTACACTCTTTTCTGTGGAACCCAGACTCCGCGCAGCCACCATCAAACTGCTGCAGTTGGTACAAAGACAAAAACATCTTTGCAATACCTGAGCTTCAATCTAAAATCCCCCTTATTATTTGACTAGTCTCTGCCTCTATGACATGGCTGGGCTCAAAGGATAGGTTTGCTTACTGGCTAGCATCGCCAGGAAGTTGAGCATCATGACTTTCCTAGAAAGCAGTCATGCACACCTATAGTCCAATGCCCTTTATCACTGCAGCTCTGGGCAGACTAGGGATGGGTCCTACCAGCGTGCCACGTGGAGGAACACCAATCGTAACTATAACCCACAGCAGGCTGGAGCTTTGCCCCAACCATGTCCATGCAGGGGGCAGGGCTGGCCCTTTAAGATCTGACACTGACTTTTGGTTGGAATTTCCAAAGAATATATCCCATGAGTCTCGTTTCACCATGGATAATCAGACTAATTCCACAGATTCTGCTGTGCCAAGTCTTTCCTTACTTGCTAGCTTCAATGTCTGCTTTGGCCTCCTGCCCTGCCTGGGAAGCTTTGGCCACTTCCACTGTAGATTCCACAGCCTGTGACCTTGACTCAACTCTGTATCTGGCTCCAGTCATCTTGGGCTGATCTGGTGCCTCTCTCCCCAGCCAGCCAGAGCCTAGAAGCCCTGGAACTGTTCTGCACTGCCCCATCTTCCCTGAGCATCCAACTCAAATGCAGATTCTGAACTGACTCTTCCCAAATGTATCTGACTTTGTATCATTTTTCCCATGCAAGTGACACCCAGGTTAGGGAGGCTCCTACTCCTGCTGGGTCCATGAAATGGTATTGTCTCTGCTACTCAACAGCCTTCAATAGCTTCTGTAGTTCTCTTTTCTCATCCACATTCGTCTACCTGCTTCTAAGGCCCTTGGTGACCCAGCCCATCCTAGGCACCATCCAGCACACCTCCCCATCCCCCAACTCAAGTCACTCAGGTCTTCTTACTGTACCATCAGCCCCCAAGCCCACTTATACTTCTGGCCACCAGATATTATGTTCTCCTTGCCAGGCATGTCCTGCCCTCTTTATTCAAGTCCAGATCTACCAATTTTTCACAATCCAGCTTACATTTACCTCAGGAAATCTAGTACCCAATTAGATGTTATGTCACAGGATCCATAAATGTTTTGTCAGTGTTGGCCTTTACTTATCAAGGAGAGTGAAAACTTTTGGAGGACAAGAATCTCCCATAGGACCTGGGTGTCTCTCAGTGGTGACAGAACAAATCATTAAACACATTACTGAGCACCTGTTCTATGTTCAGAATTCTCAGCAAAATACTTTTGCCAATTCATTTTTCTAACCAAGTAAATCTACTCAGATGCATCAAATTCTTACCCTTTTATGTCCAACCTGGACCATTACAGATTCTTCCCTCTCTGAATTTAAAAAAAAAAAAGTTAGATTATATGCCAAAGCCCAAGAATGTATTTGTCGATTAGGCTTCAGTGAGGTGTGCGTGCATGCTCAGTCGTGTCCAGCTCTGCGACCCTTTGGATTGTAGCCTGCCAGATTCCTCTGTCCATGGAATTTTCCAGGAAAGACTACTGGAATGGGTTGCCACTTCCTTCTCCAGGGGCTCTTCCTCTCTTGAGGACTGAACCCATGTCTCTTGTGTCTCCTGCATTGGCAGTCAGGTTCTTAACCATCTGAGCCACCAGGGAAGCCCATAGACTTCAGCAGTGGTTTAAGTACAGAGTCATCTGGAGTATTTTCTAGAAAAGCAGATTTGCCAACTGCATTGACACAGTTTCTCAATCAGGGAGTCTAGGATGAGACCTAAATTGCACATTTTAACAAATGGTCTAGGTAATTGTGAAGTAGACAGTTTCCCCTACTCTAAGGAAAACTGGGCTCTGGGAACCTCACTTTCCAGAGACACATTGCAGTGTGTGGGCGAAGGCAGGCAAGGGCCCACCACCCCTGACAAGTCTATCTGGCCTCTGGCTGAGAACTTCCTCAGTCAACTCCGTGGTTTCAGTCCAACTCTGGTTATCAAATCTCTGAGCTCTTCAGCCAAAAGACCATTTGGCCTTGGAGGATCATTTTTATCTGCTGCAGCAATCTCCCTCCCAAAGGCCTCCATTTGCCCTGTCCTTGCTGAAGAAATCAAATCATCATGCCAGCACTCTCACTCAACCAGCAGCAGTCCTGGGCTCACAGGTTTGTTTTAGCTCCTGCTATGAATCAGAATGGATATATGAATAGCTTGTAACAGGCTTGTCACATCTTGTTTCAGACTTTCTTTAGCTCATAGTCTTCCTTATTTGACCCTTCCAGTACTTATACCTCCATTTATTTTAAAGACTTTAAGTCTGGAATATCACATATGCAGCGTTATACAGTGGAGAAGGCAATGGCACCCCACTCCAGTACTCTTGCCTGGAAAATCCCATGGATGGAGGAGCCTGGTAGGCTGCAGTCCATCGGGTCACTAGGAGTCAGACACAACTGAGTGACTTCACTTTCAACTTTTCACTTTCACACATTGGAGAAGGAAATGGCAACCCACACCAGTGTTCTTGCCTTGAGAATCCCAGCGACGGGGGAGCCTGGTGGGCTGCCGTCTATGGGGTCACACAGGGTCGGACACGTCTGAAGTGACTTAGCAGCAGTAGCAGCAGCAGCGTTATACAGAATCTGGCCTCTCAAAATTGACATCTCAGTAAGCTCTCAAATTTACAGCCCCACGGTCAAAAGCAAGGGAACAGAGAAACTTTCTGAGCAGGGCAGAGCTAAGTAGGGCATCTCAGTTCCCCTAGATCCTGCTGGCACCTGGTTGAGTAACCCTTCTGCGTGTCTTAGCATGTTGTATACGGAGGCCTGAGGCCAAGCAGTTTTCCACAACAACTTTTGTAGGATTATCAGCACTTAGTCTGTTGGCATCTGAGAACTTTGTAGGGTAAACAACTGTTCTCTCTTCCTCCAAAGCTTGATTCCACTCTGGGGTTTGCATAAATACGTGCAATGTGTTTACTGAAAAACTGGTTCTTGCTGTCCTGCAGGTGTGCCGTGTTTCTGAGCTGGGGTGGGGGGGGGGGTGTCGTAGAGTGGGAAGAGTGTCTGGGAAGACTGAGAGCAGGGACGTCCTGTGTGTTGAAGGAAGGAAAACAAATTGGTGCCTGCCCATTCCTGCACTAGACCCATGGAGGCCTTAAGCAAAGTCATTTCATGCAACTGATTGGCTTATATTGAAGTCTCTTTCAACTCACCTCAAGCATGAGAAGAGTTACTTTCCATTAAACTTCACTAAGCCTCTTTTAAACTATGGTTCTCCCTTCGAAATGATAGCTGTAGCATTAAAGTCCAAAGATGCAGTAACTTAGATCACCATTCAATAGCGGGTCAGAGACTGAGTCAATCAACTGGGGTGAAGAGCACCCACTTGGGTATCAGTGGATTGGGTACCATCCAGAGGTACCTACTTCTTGGGATGCAAACATCATGAGTGGAGGGGCAGCAGGGCCTGTGGACAGTAGAGCAGAGCACAGGGGCCACAGTGGGGCAGCCTAAGAGCAAATCCTGTCTCCACTACCTTGAACCATCTGACTTTGGACAGTTTACCTGACTGCCTTATGCTTAAGTTTCCTTGTCTGTGATGTTGGGATAACAATAGGAATAACTTTTTTTTTGGCTGCATAATGCAGCATGTGGGATCTGAGTCCCCTGTGCTGCATACTTGGTTGCTTCAGCCATGTCCATCTCTTTGCAACCCCATGGACTGTAGCCCACCAGGCTCCTCTGTCCAGTGTTTTTCCCAGCAAAACGCTGGAGTGATTTGCCATGTCCTCCTCCAGGGGATCTTCCCCAACCCAGGAATCAAACCCATGTTTCCTGTGTCTCCTGCATTGCAGGTGGGTTCTTTACCTGCTGAGCCATCAGAGAAGCCCCCTTTAGTCCCTGACCAGGGATGAAACCCATGCCTCTGCACTGGAAGCAGAGAGTCATAACCACCTGACTGCCAAGGAAGTCCTAAAACAGGAATAACTTTAAGGGACTGCTGTGACTATAAAATGAGCTAACCTACATAAAAACATTCATAAAAAATGTCTTTTAATTATTTTTATGTGTGTGTGTGTTAGTTGTTCAGTCATGTCCGACTCTTTGTAACCCCATGATCTGTCCATGGAATTCTCTAGGCAACAATACTATTGTGGGTTGCCATTCCCTTCTCCAGGGGATCTTCCTGACCCAGGGATTGAACCCAGTCTCCTGCATTGCAGGCAGATTCTTTGCTGTCTGAGCTACAATGAGCTCATTGTGTCTGTTGTACAGTACTGATCTTTGACTCTAAAGAATATGGACGCAGGATTTAGTCTTCATGATAAGTGTCTTCTGAAGATGTTAAAAGGGGCCATGCTTCAGAGGCTGGCAGCCTCCTCACAGGGACACAGGCAGCAGTGTGCTTGGGCACAGCTGTCCCTGTGACCACTGCCCACCAGTAGCGCTCAGATTGGCTGAGGGAGACATCCAACGAGATGCATCTTGGCCTCTACCTTGGGCAAAGTAAAGATAAAGCCTTTCTCCACTCTTGCTTTCATTCTCATTTCATGAAAGAATTTAAGATCTTCATTGAATTTTTTGAGTGTACATAAAGTTCTTACCTCACAGAACTAATCTACCTCACAGAACTAATTATTACTGTTAACAATTACTAACAGTACACGTTAAGTAATATTTCTCTAAGTCTATTTTATATTTATCTTAGCTTTTTCTCATACAACCCAATGAAATGAGTCCTGTTATCATCCCATTTTACAGAGAAAACTGAACAGTCACTTGCCCAAGGCCAGTAGTTTAACCCGGACTTAACGACTCCAGCGCCCATGCTGCAAAATCATGCCTTGCCTTAACCAACCCACTCTCCTCCTGACTCACTTCAGTATTTTATTTATTTTTATCAACATTTGCTAATAAGGACAAGTGAATAATGAAAAATGCTAGTGAACTTCCATTTTAACAAAGTTGTATCCAGCACTTAACCATGAACCGAGTTACAAATCACTCTATTGGAACTAGAGATGAAGAGGGGAGGGGCAGACATGCAGCCCCTGTCCCAGTGAATGTCCAGTCTCCTAAATGGTAAGGCGAGTGAGGGAGAGAGCTCAGGGAATAAAAATAGGGGAATATAAGGGAGGGAGGGGATGCCTAGGCGAGGACAGAGGTGCGTTGGCATAACTTGGTTCCACAAGGAAAGTTAGTGTGTCTTTTTCTCTTTCATAGTAAACAGAAGAAGTAAGCTCAGAGAGATTAAATAGTAAATCCTGCACTGCTCAGCAAGCCAGATGGAGAGGTAAGAGTCTACTACCTAACTCTGAAGCCTACACTCTTCCCCACCGCATCATGAATCTCCTGGAGCCTGAGAATGTGGTTGAAGGCCATGTCCTCAAGAGCCTGAATATTGCTCTAAGAGGCTTGGGCTTTATTCTCTAATGGATGGAAGCACCTCATACCCCCTTGGCTCTTAATTTAAGAGCATCATCCAGGGATTTCCTTGCAGGAGCTGAATTCCATTGGTTTTCTGTCTGTGCCTACATCAACTCCCCCCACCCCAGGGGTGTCCAGTGAGCCAATCAACCACTTCTTTCATACTTTTATGCAAACACAGCAGCTGGAATTGCTGCACCTGCAGCCCCTGCTGCTTCACACACGATAAAAGGATCAAAGCCTGGAAAATGACTTCAGACTATAATTTAAGATAATTATGATTTTTTAACCTAAATTACATTTTAACATTTCATAACAGAGCTGTCAAGATTTTATCTATCAAAACTCTATCAAGCAAACAAAAGAGGATAATTATATTTTCAGACACATGCAGTCATCACTCTAGTTTCTCAGAGAAAGACTGCTGTCTTCCTTCACATTCTCATTTTCAAATGCTCTTCCTCGTTCCCACCCACCTTTGGAGTCTGAGACTATACCCTCTTAAACAAGTGGAAAAATATGCCAAAAGAGTCTATAACTCAGGGCATAAAAGCATTTCTTAGAAGCAGCAACTCGAATGAGAAGTGCATCAAAAGGAAGTATCTCCGAGTTGGTAGGGGCATCCTGTCTCAGTAAATAGGCTCTGATTGGGGATGGGAGAAGGCAGGATATTAAACTCCTCAAATCAAAGAGAACAATGAAATGCCAGAACACTTCCTCCTAGAAGCTGAATTTGCTTTCATCCTGACCCATTGGATTAGGGAGTTTATTCTAAGATCTTTGAAATATTGAGGGAAGAATACTAACCGTATCGACATTGTTGGACGACAACCCATCATCCATTTCACCACTCCCTGGACCATGATGAAACAGAAATGTGGTTTTGAAAGGTTTTCGCTGAGCTGTGAAAGACACTGTGTTTCTTGGCCTCTGGAGGAGAGGAATTCAAGCTGGGACCAGTGACGAGGCTTGATCACTCAGAGCTTTTGTGTAATAAAGTTGTATTAAAGTATAAAAGAGAGAGACACAGCTTCTGACATAGACATCAGAAAGGGGCATAAAGAATGCCCCCTTGCTAGTCTTTAGCCGGATGTTCTATGTCTGTCAGAAAGCTATTAATCAGATTAGAGAGACACCTCAAGGCTTAGGGAGTTTCACCAGGCCCTCTCCCACAATATGCATTTTTGAAATAGGATGGCACGAGGTGTGTCAACCCCCAGCCACAAAACAATTGATATGAATACTGGTTTGTTGAGCTATTATCAGCCCAAGGTTTGAGAAAAGAAAAAGAGAAACCTCCTTTTACTTTTGTATAGAGAAGGACAAAAAATCTGGCACTTGTAGTTTGAACCAAGAGCATAACAGAGAAATGAAGCAGGAATCCTAATGAAACCGTGTATGAAAACTGACATATGGCCAGCCTGAGGTGGATTACCTTTTGTTTGCAACCAAGAACATCCCAACTGATCCACCAACTCTAATAATTCAGTGCCTTGTGGGACCACAGTCCCTTTGAAAATCTGATATAGGCCATGATCCTTCTTCCCAGAAAAAAAAAAACCACATACACAAAAGTTCACACGGAATTTAGGGGAGGCAGAGGCACAGACTCTAGACTGAGAGTTTTCCGCAGAGGGATTAGGACGTTAGGCTTCAGCGTAGGACAGATTTGAGTTCAAAGGCTGCCTTGGGCACTTAAAACCGCATGACATTGGGTTGCCTTCATGACACTTTTGAACTTCATTTCAGTCCTCTATAAAATGAGAATAATAATAATAATCCCTACTTTGTAAAAATTAAACTATGGCTATCTAGAGATTAGCATGCCACATGGTCACAACAAAAACACTGTGTTTGGGTATGTGTACTCAGTCATGTCTGACTCTCTGCAGCCCCACAGACTGTACCTCCCCCCTCCCCACCCAGCTCCTTGGTCTACAGAATTTTCTAAGCAAGAATACTGGAGTGGGTTGCCATTTCCTACTCCAGGGGATCTTCCCTACCCAGGGATCAAACCCACATCTCTTGCATCTCCTGCGTTGGCAGGTGTATTGTTTACCACTGGGAATCATGTAATTAACTCCCATCTGGCAACAAGTAATTAAGAATAGTCCTAAGGGGCTCCAGAGAGAACACCCTTCCAATGAATGTCCATGTCAAATGTCAGGACATGCAAAAATGAAGCCATGACTGCCCTGAAACTGTGAAGCAGTTGATCAGGGATTGGTCCTAAACTGGGGGAAAAACTGACTTTGGGGGCAGGGTTGAAGGCAGTCCACAGCTTCTTCATCTGAAAAGTGCCTAGACGGTGCTAAGGATTATTGTGGGTTAACGGAGAGAAAAAGGATTTGACTCTCCTGGGACAGAATAGGGAAGGTTTTGTTAATTGTGAAGTTTAAAAAAATAAATAAAGAGGGAAGAAGAACATCTATGGCTGCAAATTTCCTAAAGACTTTTAGAATCCTATGGGGACACAGAGTTGCAGTTTCCCACCCCCAGCTCAGCAGAAGTGACTCACCCCGCTGTCCTTCATGGGCCAAAACCCCAAAGTTTCTTTGAAAAAAAAAGAGAGATCTTGGACTCCACAGGCAATGGCCACCCTGTCCAATACCCCTCCCTGCTGTTCCACTCTCGCCCTGCCACCTCAGTACCTTCAAGCCTACCCCACCCAGAGGCCTTCCCGGACATGCACATTCCAGCACAATCAGATGGCTCTTCGAATATGTCCCCTTGACTTATGACTTGGAAATGTCAGCAGGAATGGAAAACCCAGGGCACGGCCAGCAGGAGTTCTGTCCAGGGACATTTTCAAACTGACACAGCCCATCTGCTTGGCCTTTCACTGTAGTCTTCTATTTCTACCTTCCATTATCTTATTTTTCTTTCTGCATCAAAACTTCCCTTCTTTTTCTACTCCATTTTTTTCTAAGTAGGTCAGTCACAAATAAACAATTTTTCAAGAATGAATGCAATCTCATCTCTGCATTTCCTGCATGCATGTCATTTATGTTGATGCCTAAGCAAGTCCCAGTGAAGTAGCACGGATGAACCCCTCCCCACTGCAAGTTGGGCAGAAAGCCTGCATTGGGAGGAATTACATCCCATCCCCAGCTATTAGCTTCCTCATTAAATCAATTCCTTCCTATGAATCTTCTCCCTCAAGGCACCCCCAGAGCTCCACCAGGAGGTAACGTAGGGGTTACAAATTAACAGGAAAAGGTTAAAAACTTTTCTGACTTCCTGCATCACAGCCGGCTATGACTCAGCGACAAAGTTCTACCCTCTCCCAGAAACAACGGAGATCAAGAGGAAAAAAGGAAAGAAATGCTGACGGGGACCCACAGAGCCCACTGCAATTTGGTAAAGCACCAAACCAGCCAGTACATCTTATGGAAAAGGAGAGCAGATGCAACCACCGTGAGCAATGACAAGAGCCAAGCCACAGGGTTGCCAGTGACAGTCACCACTCTGGAGGAGCGCGCCAAAGCAGCTGCAGAGGGGACAGCTGGCTCCTGAGGAAAAAGTCAGTCATGGCTGAGGGGAGGAGAGGTTGGGCCGCTCGGAGGGAGCGGCTGTAACATCTGCCACATGTCCTCAACCGAGACCTCAACCAGAAGGCAGAGATTCCAGGAATTATGGGCAAGGGCTTGGACAGCCAAGGTTCAAAGGCTGTGAAGATTTTAGACACAATCCTTGGAGATTTTTGTAGACTGATGTGCACCTAACATGTACCTTTGTTTTTCTTTCTTTTCTTTTTTTTTTAAGGTAGAATAATAGTTCTGCAAGCCTGGTTATTCCCACGTTTTTCAGAAAAAGAAATTTTAATTGAGAGCCTCCTATACTGCAGCTCAGAGCAACTAACTTCTCCTCCAGATGGCAAGTATAGGACATAAAGGAACCACAAATAATTGTTGGTGTGCTGAGCGTTGTGACCTGCTCCATCGCCAAAACCTCAAGCTGAAAAATTCTTCTTCCTGCCCTAAATCTTCTTGACTTATCATCCAACAGCTCTCTCATGCCTGCTGCATCTGTTCCCACCTTCTCTGAGCCTCCATTCTCTAGATCCTTCTCTTGTGTCCTCATTCATCAGTGTCCTGGCTCCTTTTGCCCCCTACCCATCCTGGACTCCAGAGAAAATTATTTAAACAAGATACTTTCCAGAACCTGAAAATTGCTCTTTCCCAAGCTATGACTGGACTGTCAATCATCAGTCTGGGACACTCTTACCTTTTCTTCCCCTTGTTTCATAGTGATATGGACAAATCACCAAAGTGACCCATGTGGTCACTTTCTTGAAACCCTGGCTGGGTTCTAACCCCCTACTGACAGTCTTTCTTGTTCACTTTTCCTGTTGTCATATGCCACTTCTAATAGCATTCACCTCCCCAGACATGTCTGTTTGACCGACTTAACTATAAAGACAAGGTTATGTTTTACTTTTATGAAAACTTGAGATTCTCTCAAGTTCTTTACTTAGAAAAGTCTCTGTATTTTTCACCAGTTTAATCTTCCCTCCTGTTACAAAAAAGAAGTAGTCTTACTATATTCTATAAAGTTATATCTGGGCTCCTCATCTTTTAGCTTCTCACTTTCTCCAGGATCTTGCTCTATCAATTTTGTCCTCTCTCACTTGGAACCTGTCTTTCTGTTACCGTGAGCTCTTTCTTCTCTGTTGTAACCAGGCCCAGGTAACCCATCTCAAGAAACAAATAACTTTGCTGAAAACATGTTTTAGCTATTCCCTATAAAGACACTTAAATTGCCTAGGCTCACAGATGTCCCATAAGAAAACATACACAAAAACAAACACCCCTGGTGATAATGAGCTCAAAATAAAGTATTATAGTCAACAAATGAAATGGATAAACCACCAAGAGGAAATGCCAACAGATGCAATACATGAGGGAATTATCATTCCAAGTATCTGAAAAGAAACAGATTCCCTGTCATCTTTTCTATCCAACAGTGACCTGGGGATCATATTAAGTAAAATAAGTCAATGAAGAAAATTAAATACATAGGATTGGAAAGAGAAAACAAACTTCTGATTTCCAGACTATGTTATTATATACATAGAAAATGCAAGATAATGTACCATATTAGAGTTGACACTTCTGAAAGATTCCTAGATATGAGATCAGTATAAAAAATTTTGTTGAACTCATTCTGTTCACAATAGCATTAAAAATATACATTCAGTAAAAATTTGCTAAGCATCTGCTGTGTACCAGGTACTGAATTATTCACTAGAATAATATGTACAAGACTCTCATGGAGAAATTATTAACTTTTCCTGAAAAATATGAAAGGAGACTAAGTAAATGGAGCAATCTGTCATGTAAGACGAGAGCTTAATATCCTACAGAGGATAACTCTTTTCATATTATTCTATAAATTTGACGAAAGTGCAATCAAAACCCAAAATAATTTTAATTGTAATTTGACAATACAATTTTAAAATTAATATAAAAAAACAAAGGAATAAGAATATAAAAAAAAAGGAATAAGAATATCAAACAATTTTAAAGAAGAAAAACAAGGTGTAGGCATTTGTCCTATAAGATAAAATTTATTTTCAAGGTATACTAATTAAGAAAGTAAGCTCTTGACACTAAAGTTCACCTTGGGAAGGGGGAGACACCTCACCTGGGCCACTTTTATAGGCCCTACATTGCCTCAGGGTACTGATAACAAATCTACTGTCAGTTTGTTTTTGCCAAATCATAAAGTTGAATTCTCTGCTACCCTCCACAAAAAGCTCCTAAACTAAATAGACAAAGGAGTCAGTTCTGTGTCTGGACAATGGAACTTCTCAGAAGTAATCTGTAAAGTGAAAGTGAAAGTCGCTCAGTCCAGTCTGACTCTTTGCAACCCCATGGACTATATAGTCCATGGAATTTTCCAGGCCAGAGTTGAGTATCAGATATGAGTCTTTCAGAATCCCATGCAGAAAGGCAGCCTTATCAGGAGACAAAATAGAAGCTGAGAATTGCCCTGGCTGGGCAGAGAAAGATATTTGAGACAGAAGGCCAATCATGGTGACCTTGAATGACCTTTGTTAACAGGAGGCTGTAAGCTTCAGAAAACCAAGATGAGCCATTTGCCACAAAGCAATTCAGGGCTAGAGGGCAGGGGCATTAATTAAACTCCTTAGAAGGCAGACTCAATCTTCTCATTGTCTCCACCCCCACCCTCTTCTCTCCAATCTGGAAGAGATCGCTTTAGGATGGTCCTTTCTCTGGGGCTGAGAAGTAACAGCAAGCCAGATTAGGGCCAGAACTCAATTCCTCAGGCATGAATATTAAATGAGATTTAAGACAGATGGAATATTTGTTAACTCTTTCTATTAGTACAGCCATTCACAACAGCCAGGAAAGGACCATCCCAAACACACAGGGATGTCTTTTAGTCCTTCCTCTTGAAGAAGACTAATATTCAGCATTTCTCTCTCTCTTTCCCTCCCTTCTTCTCTCTCTCTCTCTCTCCATCCAAGGAAACCAAACTGCCCTCAGCTATGAACCCACATTCCCACTGATGCCCGCAGGAGTTGTGGGCATGGCACTGGTGGCCAGAATGTGACCCGTGTCCCATTTATCAGTCCTACACCACAGGAATGGAATTTGAAGTTAACAGAAGAGTGCTGTGCCCCAGCCATCTGCTCATTGACTCCTGTTTCTTCACATGAGAACAGCAGCCAGAGCTCTATAGGGCTCCCTGTTTGTTAGCAAGGTTCCTACTTCTTGGCCCTACTCCTTTTCATGCTGTCACAGGAAAAAAAAAAAACCCTAGTCAGTAGCCCCTCTTCCCAATGTCTACACTATATGACTGTTTTTTGTTGATTTTTTTTTTTTTTTCCTTTTTTGGCCGCAAGGCATGTGAGATCTTAGTTCTCTGACCAGGGATGGAACCCATTCCCCCTGCACTGGAAATGCCAGGTCTTGACCACTGGCCACCAAGGAAGTCCCTATAAGACTGTTCTTTCATTAGGCTTTTGAGGGACCCCAGCAGCCTCCTCCGACCCACTTGGAAATGACAACTCGGTATATGAACACAGATCAGCTCTACTACAGGGCCAAAGACCAAATGATGCCGGAAGCTGACCAACAGAGCAGGCAGCTTCCTTTCTGCTTTACAGTTCTCATTTCAGAAAGGTGAAGGTTGGGCTTCCCTGGTGGCTCAGTGATGAAGAATCTGCTGGCCAGTGCAGGAGACACGGGTTCTGTCCCTGAACTGGGAGGATCCCACGTGCCGCTGAGCACCTTGCCTCTGGGCCGTGACTGTGTAACCTGTGCTCTAGGGCCCAGGGGCCACAGTTACTGAAGCTGGCAAGCCCAGGGCCCAGTGCTCTGCAGCAAAGGAAGCCACGGCAACAAGAAGCCCTCACACTGCAGTGAGAGTAGCCCCAGTCCCCACAACTAGAGAAAAGCCGTGCAGCAAGGAAGACACAGCTCAGCCAAAAAACAAAAATAAATTAATTTTTTTTAAAAAGGTGAAGGCTCATATAGGGAATACAAGAGCTAGGGAGAGTAAGGGTAAACAGCACAAATGAAAAATATTCACTGAGGTTGTAATGCCACGATCCATCCCTTATCCTACCTTGAGCTGCTTTTCTCCTGGGCAAAGCTGATATCACTCCACCAAGTCCAAAGTGCCAGCTTGGGTTTGCTCAGATATTGGTGTTTCAAAGAGAGACTGAGCAACACTGGCATTCGATGAGTCATTCATTTCTGCATTCATGCCTTCAATGTTTTACTGAGTGCTATAGACCAGGAAGGAAAAGAAACTGATTGTTGCAATGCAGTGCAATTGGTGGCTAAACTGGATTTGTGCTTGTGGTGCTGGGTCAGGGTGTGGAGAAAATTTCCCAGGACCTGGAGCTTGAAGGACAAATGTGTAGTATATATATATACACACACACACACATATATTTATATAGGCAAGTCCTCAATTTGCTTTTGAAGCATTTCATCTGACCAGAATGAAACAATGATTCTAATACGTGCTCCATTTCTCAAAAATTAATAAAATATCCTGAATGTTTTTTAATTACTTAAAACTTTTTTTTTTACTTATAACTTTTTCAATCATGAAAGTAAAACAGTTTCCCATAGGTACCCTAGAAAATTCAGAGAAGGATAAAGGAAAAATTTTAAAACTAGTGGGAATCCAGGTATTAGAGAAAACATTATCACTATTTTGGTGTTTTGTTTTACATTCTATGATAGACTTTTGGTTTTATGTAAAACTGGGATCACATATTGTACACATAATTTTGTTAACGTTTTAAAACTTATTCTCTTCTAAGCAATTGCCACATCCTTAAATACTCTTTGAAAACAGTGCTTTTAGGCTGAAAACTATTGCATCCTATGGATGGACCACAATTATTTCAATTATTTTTCCACTGCTGATGGTTTATGTCACATTTATTCTTTCACTCTCTATGCTGCAATTATTATAAATCTTGTCTGCACATCTATGATTATTTCCTTACAATTGATTTTAAAAATACAATAACTGGAACAAAAGTATTGCATATTTTTAGGATTCTTGCTACATATAGCTGATTTTTTTCCTCCAGAAATACAACCATACTACTACTATGCAGTATATTAATCAGTGAATGAGCAAATTATTTTTAAGATTCTCCATAATACTCCTGCTAAAAACTGCCAGACTTAAACCAGTAGAAACTAAACTTTATGGGCATAACCCATTGTACTGGGGAGACTCAGTTCAGTTCAGTTCAGTCGCTCAGTCATGTCTGACTCTTTGTGACCCCATGAACCACAGCACGCCAGGCCTCCCTGTCCATCACCAACTCCCGGAGTCTACCCAAACCCATGTCCATCAAGTCGGTGATGCCATCCAACCATCTCATCCTCTGTTGTTCCCTTCTCCTCCTGCCCCCAATCCTTGCCAGCATCAGGGTCTTTTCCAATGAGTCAACTCTTCACATGAGGTGGCCAAAGTATTGGAGTTTCAGCTTCAACATCAGTCCTTCCAATGAACACCCAGGACTGATCTCCTTTAGGATGGACTGGCTGGATCTTCTTGCAGTCCAAGGGACTCTCAAGAGTCTTCTCCAACAACACAGTTCAAAAGCATCAATTCTTCAGCAGTCAGCTTTCTTCACCGTCCAACTCTCACATCCATACATGACTACTGGAAAAGCCATAGCCTTGACTAGACAGACCTTTGTTGGCAAAGTGATATCTCTGCTTTTAAATATGCTATCTAGGTTGGTCATAACTTTCCTCCCAAGGAGTAAGCATCTTTTAATTTCATGGCTGTAATCACCATCTGCAGTGATTTTGGAGCCCCCAAAATAAAATCTGACACTGTTTCCACTGTTTCCCCATCTATTTCCCATGAAGTGATGGGACCAGATGCCATGATCTTAGTTTTCTGAATGTTGAGCCTTAAGCCAACTTTTTCACTCTCCTCTTTCACCTTCATCAAGAGGCACTTTAGTTCTTCAATTTCTGCCATAAGGGTGGTGTCGTCTGCATATCTGAGGTTACTGATATTTCTCCCAGCAATCTTGATTCCAGCTTGTGCTTCTTCCAACCCAGCGTTTCTCATGATGTACTCTGCATGTAAGTTAAATCAGCAGAGTGACAATATACAGCCTTGATGTACTCCTTTTGCTATTTGGAACCAGTCTGTTGTTCCATGTCCAGTTCTAACTGTTGCTTCCTGACCTGCATACAGGTTTCTCAAGAGGCAGGTCAGATGGTCTGGTATTCCCATCTCTTTCAGAATTTTCCACAGTTTATTGTGATCCACACAGTCAAAGGCTTTGGCATAGTCAATACAGCAGAAATAGATGTTTTTCTGGAACTCTCTTGTTTTTTCGATGATCCAGCAGACGTTGGCAATTTGATCTCTGGTTCCTCTGCCTTTTCAGCAGTGGCCACAGGACTGGAAAAGGTCAGTTTTCATCCCAATCCCAAGGAAAGGTAATGCCAAAGAATTGGGGAGACTACTAAACTAACAAAATTCTAATCATTTTATAGAAGAATATACACCAAGATTTAATTCTAAAGTTGAGTTATATGTTTATCGTATAGAAAACTGTGTAGCCAAAATGATGTTGCTGAAGAATATGAATATCCACTATGGATCAAAAGCAGTCTCCAAAGTGATAAATAGAGAATGATCTCACTTTTGTGGAATATGTACATAAGTATATAATATATAACATATGTATATTATAATGATGCAATATTAGAAACCAAACATCAGTTTTATTGAGAAATAATTGATATATATTACTGTATATGTTCAAAGTATACAGCATGATACTTTGGTTTACGTATATTGTGAAATGATTACAACAGTAGGTTCAGATAACATCCACCTTCCATCTAGCCACAATAAAAAGAAAAGAAAGAAGACAAAGGAAAAGATTTTTTTTCCTTGTAATAAGATCTCTTAGGATTTACTCTCAACTCCACTACATATCATACAGTAGTCCTAACTGTGGACTGTACATTACATCCCTAGCATTTATTTTATAAGTGGGAGTTTGTCCTCTTGTCTGCCTTGCTCTTATTGCCCCTCCACTACCTGCCCCCTCCCCCACCTCTGGTAACCACAGTCTGATCTCTTTTTCCATGAGTTAAACTTTTACTGTTTAGATTCCACACATGAGATCATATACTATTTGTCTTTGTCAGACTTATTTCACTGAGCATAGAGCCTTCAAGTTCTATGTGTGTTGTTGCAAATGGTAAGATTTCCTCATTTTTCACTGGTTAATAATATTCCATTGTATATAGATATAGATATAGATATAGCACAATTTGTTTATTTATCCATTGATGGACACTCAGATTGTTTCCATGTCTTGGCTATTGTAAACAGTGATGGAATGAATGGGGTGCAGATATCTTTTCTCATTAGTCTTTTTGTTACTTTTGGATGTATTCTCAGAAGTGGAATTGCTGAATTTTATGGTAGGGAAAACAACTAGACCATTCAGATATGACCTAAATCAAATCCCTTACAATATACAGTGCAAGTGACAAATAGATTCAAGGGATTAGATCTTATAGAAGAGTGCCTGAAGAACTATGGACAGAGGTTCATGACATTGTACAGGAGACAGGGATCAAGACCATCCCCAAGGAAAAGAAATGCAGAAAGGAAAACTGGTTCTCTCAGGAGGCCTTACAAATAGCTATGAAGAGAGGTGAAAGGCAAAGGAGAAAAGGAAAGATATACCCCTTTGAATGCAGAGTTCCAAAGAATAGCAAAGAGAGATAAGAAAGCCTTTGTCAGTGATCACTGCAAAGAAATAGAGGGAAAAAATAGAATGGGAAAGACTAGAGATCTCTTCAAGAAAATTAGAGATACCAAGGGAAAATTTCATGCAAAGATGGGCTCAATAAAAGACAGAAATGGTATGAACCTAACAGAAGCAGAAGATATCAAGAAGAGGTGGCAAGAATACACAGAAGAACTATACAAAAAAGATCTTCATGACCCAGATAATCACAATGGTGTGATCACTCTCCTAGAGACAGACATCTTGGAATGTGAAGTCAAGTGGGCGTTAGGAAGCATCACTACGAACAAAGCTAGTGGAGGTGATGGAATTCCAGTTGAGCTATTTCAAATCCTAAAAGATGATGCTGTGAATGTGCTGCATTCAATATGCCAGCAAATCTGGAAAACTCAGCAGTGGCCACAGGACTGGAAAAGGTCAGTTTTCATTCCAATCCCAAAGAAAGGCAATCCCAAAGAATGCTCAAACTACCACACAATTGTACTCATCTCACACGCCAGTAAAGTAATGCTCAAAATTCTCCAAGCCAGGCTTCAACAGTACATGAGCCATGAACTTCCAAATGTTCAAGCTGGACTTAGAAAAGGCAGAGGAACCAGAGATCTAATCGCCAACATCCACTGGATCATCAAAAAAGCAAGAGAGTTCCAGAAAAACATCTACTTCTGCTTTATTGACTATGCCAAAGCCTTTGACTGTGTGGACCAAAACAAACTCTGGAAAATTCTTAAAGAGATGGAATACCAGACCATCTGACCTGCCTCTTGAGGAATCTGTATGCAGGTCAGGAAACAACAGTTAGAACTGGACATGGACCAACAGACTGGTTCCAAATAGGAAAAGGAATACATCAAGGCTGTATATTGTCACCCTGCTTATTTAACTTGTATACAGAGTACATCATGAGAAATGCTGGACTGGATGAAGCACAAGCTGGAATCAAGATTGCTGGGAGAAATATCAGTAGCCTCAGATATGCAGATGACATCACCCTTATGGCAGAAAGTGAAGAACTCAAGAGCCTCTTAATGAAAGTGAAAGAAGAGAGTGAAAAAGTTGGCTTAAGGCTCAACATTCAGAAAACTAAGATCATGGCATCTGGCCCCATCACTTCATGGCAAATAGATGGGGAAACAGTGGAAACAGTGACAGACTTTATTTTCTTGGGCTCCAAAATCACTGCAGATGGTGACTGCAGCCTTGAAATTAAAAGACACTGGCTCCTTTGAAGAAAAGTTATGACCAACCTGGACAGCATATTAAAAAGCAGAGACATTACTTTGCCAACAAAGGTCCATCTAGTCAAGACTATGGTTTTTCCAGTAGCCATGTATGGATATGAGAGTTGGACTATAAAGAAAGCTGAGTGATGAAGAGTTGACGCTTTTGAACTGTGTTGTTGAAGACTCTTGAGAGTCCCTTGGACTGCAAGGAGATCAAACCAGTCAATCCTAAAGGAAATCAGTCCTGAATATTCATTGGAAGAATATTCATTGATGTTGAAGCTGAAACTCCAATACTTTGGCCACCTGATGCAAAGAACTGACTCATTGGAAAAGACCCTGATGCTGGGAAAGATTGAAAGTGAGAGGAGAAGGGGATGACAGAGGATCAGATGGTTGGATTGCATGAGTTTGAGTAAACTCCAGGAGTTGGTGATGGACAGGGAGGCCTGGTGAGCTGCAGTCCATGGGGTCAAAAAGAGTTGGACACGACTGAGGGACTGAACTGAACTGACTGATGGTAGTTCTACTTTTACCTTTTTGAGGCTCTTCCGTACCTTTTTCCATAGTGGCTGTACCAATTTACAATCTCACCAACACTGCACAAGTGTTCCCTTTTCTCCATATCTTCACCTGCATTTATCTCATCTTTTTGATGATGGTGATTCTAAGAAATGTGAGATATATCTCATTGTGGTATCCGTTTGCATCTCCTTAATGATTAGTGTGTACCTGTTGGCCTTCTATACACCTTCTTTGGAAAGATGTCTATTCTGGTCCTTTGCCCAATTTTATTTGGGTTTGTTTTTTGCTATTGAGTTTTATGATTTCTTTTTATGTTTTGGATATAAACGCCTTAACAAATATATGGTTTGCATATTTTTTCCATTCTCTAGGTTGTCTTTTCACTTTGTTGATGGTTTCTGTTGCTGTGCAGAAGCTTTTTGGTTTGAGGAAGTTACCCTTGTTTATTTTTTATTTTGTTGCTTGTGCTTTAGGTATCATATCCCCAAATCATTTCCAAGATCCACATCAAGGACCTCTGTTCCTATGTTTTGCTCTAGGAATTTCAGGAAACCCCAAAATATTAACAGTTATTCTCTGTACTGGATTCTGGGGGATCTTTCCTTTGTGGGGTGTGTAGACACCTTTGTGTGTGTACATGTCTATGTTCTAAATCTTGTGCATTGAGCATATATTGCTTTTTTAATTAAGGAAAAAATATTTTTACATATTGAGTTATCATAGAACTAAAAGAAATGTTTCCTACAACAAGTGAGCGAACAAAATGGTAAAACAGAATCTTCCTCTGAAGATGTATTAGTTTGCTCCGTTGCCATAACAAAATACCAGAAACCAGGTGGTTTAAACAACAGAAATTTAATTCCTCACAGTTCTGGAAGCTAAGGAGGGATTCAGGGTGTCAGCATAGCCAAGTTCTAGTGAGGCTCCTTCCTGGCCTGCAGACTGCCACCCTCTCCCTGACTCTCACATGGCGTTTTCCTTGCTCATGGAGACAGAACAGGTATCTGGTTTTTCTTCTTATAAAACTCTAATCCCATCACAGGGGCCTTACGGCTTCATCTAATCATGATGACCTCCCAAAGGCCCCATCTCCAAACACTATCACATGAGGATTAGGGCTTCAACATGTGAATTTCGGAGCACAAACATTCAGTTAATAACAAAGGGAATCTCTCAGAGATTAATACTGAGATAGGTTCAAGCTCATACTTTTCTAAAAGAATAAAATATATAGAAGAGTCATCTTGCTAGATGGTATAATAAAGAGGGGGGAAAAACATAAACAGGAAATAGTCCCAGCCTCAAAGGGATACATTTTTTTGAAAAGGCAGAAAATTGTTACTAATCAGTGCAACACAGTGCTAACAAAAAATATGTGCTAACAAAAAATATATGCTGGCACATATTTCAGTGGAGAGGGAGAACACAGAGGAAGTGCCCTTAGTCTGGGAACAATCAGGAAATGATTCTTAAAAAAAAAAAAAAGAAGTGAAACTTAAGCTGAGTTTTGAAAAGAAAAAAAAAAAAGGTAGAATGAGCCAAGCGTGTGGGAGGCTGTGCCAGGCAGAAAGAACAGCTCGTACCAAAGCATGGAGGCTGGAAAACATCACTCCACACACACAAAGAGATGAGCAGGGAGAGGAGGTCAGAGGAAGGACTGCAGTCTTGAACATGGTTCCTGAATTCTGAATGTCATCAGAAACCGAACGCATTGAACTGTATACCATGCTAAGTTTGAACATTATCTCAAGGACTATGCAAAGCTCTACACTTTAAGCAGAGAGGAACTAAGACATGACTAATGATGTACAAATAGCCCTCTGGTAACAAAGAGTAAGAGAATGGCTTTACATATCAGCTTAGTGGATGGAAAGTTAGTTTAGAGGTTCTTCTAAAAGCTCAGAAGAAAATGAGATCTTGAACTGAGCACAGTTATTTATTAGGAAAACAAATTAGGTATGTATCATCCAAAAGTCAATTTGGTTACAAAACTTTCTATAGCAATGTCATAAACTGTGTATGGTTGAGGTACTTAACTGACAAAATAAGTGTCTAAGGTGACAGCCATGGGTTTCACTGGTTGTCCTGATACAATTAGTAATAGCACTCCTTTGCTCCCAAGAGTGTCCTAATTTTGATAATAAATTATAAAGACCTAGAGCTGCTCCCCTCTTCCAACTCCCTGAATTTCTAGTCTGAATGTCCTGCTTTAGACGCCATTCCTTGAAGTCTTCTTTTTCCCCCCAGATGAGTTCACTATCTTGCACCTTGGAGGCCATACTTTGGGTAGCCAGAGAAGAAACTGCCTATTCTCTGTGGACCTCGAGGTCAGCCTTTTTTATATGATATTTTTGTCTTATTGTTACCTGAATCCCCCCTTTCTGGCCACAGAAATTCTGTGGAGGAGACATTCCTGTCCTGGATCCAAGTCTGCTTCCAAATCAGCTTCTTCTGCTCAAATTCCTTACTCTCCTCAGCCAGGGTTCAGTGCCCTGGCATGCATTTATTTTTTATTATTTATGTATTTGGCTGCATTGGGTCTTAGTTGCATCCGGTGGCATCTTCTGTTCTGGCACACGGGCTCTCTAGTTGTGGCACGTGGGCTTAGCTCCTCCATGGCATGCTGGCTCTTATTTCCCTGGCCAGGGATCGAACCTGAATGCCCTGCATTGCAAGGAGGATTCTTAACCACTGGACCATGAGGGGAGTGTCCTGCCCTGGGCTTTAAAATCCCAGCCACTTCACTTATCATCTTGAGCCCATGAATCCTCTAAACTATAATGGTAACTTCCTTCCCAACTTTGCCTTACATTGCCTGTGCATCTATTGGGCCAGAGTCTCAAACTCCCATCACAGATACCTTGCCTTCTTCTCCACCAGTCAACTTTTATTGACAGTGTTCATCTGTCACATGCCCTCTACTCTCCCATCAAGACTAACCAAAATGTAGACGTAGTTGATTATGTGGTAGGACTATATGATTTTTACATCTCTTTTTATTTATCCACTTCTTGGTATATTCCAAATTTTCCACAATGAGTATTTTATAATGAAATACATTGAAAATACAACAATTCTACCTTCATGCCCTTTACAAAGTTAGACCACTCTTTCTTCTCACCTTCCAAGCCCCACTGAAGCTACTTATCTTACAACCTATAACTTCCCATTTACAATCAGGTTTGGCAAAGGTACTAGCCACTGTGTCAAGCTCTCTGCTAGAGTTTTCTCATATAGTGGAGAACAGAGAGCAATTTGAACAGAATGACAAAAGAATCCTACTTCTGACAGTAAGTATTTTTGACTCCATGCAAAAGTTAAAAAAAAAAAAGTTTTAAAACACTTAAGAGATAGGTGGGGAAAGGGCCAAAATCAAAGAGATAAGAATAGGTTACAACAGCTGTTAGTGGAAATCCAGGGATCAAAGCATCATCACTGCTGTGCTCCCAAAACATCAACTGTCAGAGACAGCAGAATTTGAAGACCAAACAGGCTGAATGAAGTGGAAGGCTTGAATTAAGGAGGAGCAGCAAATACATTAGAAACAAGATTACTTAAGCAACACAGCGATCAACCACTAGGACTACTTCAAGTCTGTGTATTGAATCATCTTTGTGTAAATCAATCCCAACTGTAACAGTTTACTGTACATTTTCTTTTTGGTCAGACAGCATGTGGTTTCTGCTGGTTGGTTTCCCCAACTAGGGATCAAACCACTGCCCCTTGCATTGGAATTGTGCAGAGTCTTAACCACTGGATGCCAGGGAAGTTCCTGTAGTAATTTAATATTTTAAGATAAATGTTTGTATATCTAACAGTCCAAGTCAGGGCTTTTTAGTTTAAGCTCAGGCTACTTCATGTAGACAGGTAGTGGCATAAAAAACTTAAAGGGTAAGACTTCTGCTGCCCACTCCCTTCAGCCAGTCTTTACTACTTTAAGAGATAAAATATGTTTGAAAGTTACTGATCTAAATAAATGTGTTTGTGTGTGCATGTATACATGCACACATGTGTGTTTGTACAAGGAATATGCACAATGGAACTTTTCATATGACCTTAACCTAACTAAATACGTTTAATTAACTTATTCATCGGCAGTGTCTGTTTTTGTCCTTGTTCACAGGAAGCAGAAACATTTCACTGACAGGTTTAAAAATGCCTCTTTTTAATAATCTCATATTCGTGCCTCAAATCCGTATGTGAACCCATGTGGAAACTTCATGAGCACACCACAAATCATGGGTTTTAGATTCTCCCCATATGTTACATTCGTATGCGCAAGAGTAAGCTCAATAAGTATTTGCTAGTTAAAAAGAAAAGTGATGGCAGGACAGGTTTTAATATACATAACCAAGAAATTCTTCTGTATACCCCAAAGTAATTCATCTGAAGAGAAATATGTCCAGGGTTAAAGTTGTAATCCACAAACACATAGAGAGAATGCTAATTATCAGGATAAGGGTCTAACAATGATCACAAAATCAATAGAACATAGGATGTGGTAGGAAAATAGCATATCAGAGTAGTTTGGCTTTATGTTAAGGAACACTGTTGGCTTATTACATTCCAAATTATTTTGGTGAAAATTTTCTCATTACTACTTTTTCTCTTTATGTTAAAATACACACACACATACAAACACACACACATACACACACACACACATTCCCTGAACCAAAGAGATAGTGTTAAGCAAATTTTGCTGTCTCTGGTAAAACCTTTATGTGTAATGATAAATACAAATGAGATGCGAGGCTGATCTTTGTGCAGTCTGCAGGCATTTTTTAAAAAAGCAATCAGCATGGTTGCATTGACTGCCTCAGACATTGGACCTAATACCTCATTTGAAACTTTAGTGTACAAGAGAAAACGCCACCTGCAGTGATTTTGTAGGTTTAATGAAAATGACAGATGGAGCATGAACTTGTTTTAAGTGCTTGAGAATCATATAGGGAACACAGACAAAATCACATTGGAAATGAAAGGGCAGGCTGCTGTTAGCTCTTTATTTCAGGTGTCTGATAATGCTGTGAGGGAAAAAGTTATAAAACAAACAATAACTTGGAGATTGTTTCTCCTAGAATAACTAAATTTATAAATGTAAACCATGCATGTTATTATATTATAAAGCTTTTTGAAAGCAAGGAAAGGAAAAACAGCTTGGCTGTCTTTGGATAATTCTGCCTTGATGCCAGTTTGAATAAAACAAGAACCTTTGGATGGATTTGTAATCTGATAGTGCAATTTAGGCATGGGGTAAATTAAAGATGACAGGACAGGTGGCATGTAAACATCACACTGACAGGCAGCCTATAGGAAAACACTGCAGATATGAAAAGCAGTTAGGCATGGAGATAACTGAGCTCTGTGATGCCCTGCATACTTGGGAAGGAGAATTTTTTTAAAATTTTTATTGGAGTATAGTTGCTTCAGGGCTTCCAGGTGATGCTAGTGGTAAAGAACCTGCCTGTCAATGCAAGAGACATAAGAGACACAGGTTCAATCCCTGGGTCAAGAAGATCCCCTGGAGGAGGGTACAGCAACCTACTCCAGTATTCTCGCTGGGAGAATCCCATGGACAGAGGAGGTGGCTGGCTACAGTCCATAGCGTTGCAAAGAGTTGGACACAATTGAAGTGACTTAGCACATAGTTGCTTTACAATATTGTGTTAGTCTCTGCTGTACAGTAATGTGAATCAGTTATACATGTACATACATCCACTCTTTTTTAGATTCTTTTCCCATTTAGGTCACCTCAGAGCATAGAGTCAAGTTCCCTATGCTACATGTAGGTTCTCATAGTTATCTATTTTATGTATAGTAGTGAAGGAGAACTTCTGGATGGGTGGTATAAATTCAATCCATTGTGTTTCATAATAAATTCATAAATTTAAAACACTGTTCTTTGAAAAGTACAATCACAGTAAACCTGAGATCATGTTACATCCATTATGGGAAGAGACATGACGATCACAGATAGGTGGTCAGTGACAGCCCACCACAATGGGTCCACAGAAGGGTCTGCCACAAGGGACACACCACCTTCCTGCTCCATCCTGTGATATCGAGTTATCTCATCCACATCATCCTCCCCACCCTTTGTTTTCAGACCCCAAACTCAGAAGTCTCTCGCATACTCTTTTATCCCACAAATAAATTCTTTCTCAACTTTTCACACTTTGGGTTACTACTCTGGAGAGCAGGTTTCCATTCTATTGACACAACCAAGTGTCATCTCCATCCCAATCAAGGGACATGGGGAGAAGAAATTCACCTTCCCTCAACATGAAGAGTATGAAACAAGGATGTGAATCCAGGGAGAAATGAGTACAGAAAAGAAAGAAGTGTGCAATCACTTGAATGGGGGAGAGGGTTGGAATCCACCTTTATTGCATTAAGACAACTTCAGAAACATATCAGGAAAAGGGCAATCACATTCCCATGAGTGTTTAAAAATGGCTGAAATACTGTAGAACAAAATAAAGCTAATGATCACTGATGAACACACTTGCTATTTATGTTTAAAGAACCTTTTTCTGGATTTCCCAAATTTACCATTAGGTTGATTTATAAAAAGTTCAGAGAGATGTTGGATCAAAAGGGCAGAATTCACTCAAAAGATTCATAGTCCTGACTTTCTTTACAAATCAGTGGAAAGTCTGCACAAGGTAAGCATAGAATTCTGTGCCCAGTTTGATATTTCAGAATGCTCTTTGTGAAAATTTAACAGATTGCCGACAAAGGTCCGTAAAGTCAAAGCTATGTTTTTTCCAGTAGTCATGTACTGATGTAAGAGTTGAACCATAAAAAAGGCTGAGCATCAAAGAATTGGTGCTTTAGAACTGCGATGTTGGAAAAGACTCTTAAGAGTGCCTTGGACTGCAGGAAGATCAAACCAGTCAATCCTAAAGGAAATCAACCCTGAATATTCATTGGAAGGACTGATGCTAAGCTGAAGCTCCAATAATTCGGCCATCTGATACAATGAGCCAACTCATTAGAAAAAACCCTGATGCTGGAAAAGATTGAGATCTAGAGGAGAAGGGGGCAACAGAGGATGAGGTGGTTGGATGGCATCGCTGACTCAATGGACTTGAGTTTGAGCAAACTCAGGGAGATAGTGAAGGACAAGGAAGCCTGGCGTGCTGCAGTCCATGGGGTCACAGAGAGTTGGACACGACTGAGAGACTGAACAACAGATTGCTGAGACTGTGAGTCGGGCTGAAGATTCTAGTAACAAATGCATCTCCACTCCACGAGGCCTTCCAGGGGATGCATGACCGTCCTTCTTCACTGCATTACTCAGGTGACATTACTAACTAGAGTTTCAGGGGCTCTGCAGTCACAGTACACACAGTGCTACACAAAGAAGATGGTGTGCGCCTCACTTGCATGGATGACACCTAAAGGAGTAGAATATGCAAGACCATACTCACCATTATTGCCTTTATTATCATGAATGACAAGACTTTTTTCCTGGCTCTGTAGTCTAAAACTTGCTACACCAAAACCTACAATGAACAGCACCATGTCCAAGAACAGAGGGTGATGTGTGTTCAAGAGGCAGAGACAAGAGTCAGGTGCATACTCAAGGAAAATTCCCAGAAGGCATGATGCCAAACCAAAGCAGGAGGGAGCACATGGTGGGATGGGTTTCAGTGGGCAGCTGGTCTCCCACTACTCCCCTCTCTTCTTTTAATCGCCACTTCCATTAAGCCACATCAAGAGTCCTTCCGTGATCCTCTCACCTCCGTGGGTTTCTGTTCTGGGGTTGGGTGCAAAGCCAGGAACTTGAAAGGACTCCTTCTCTTTTCCATAAATCACCAAACAGACAAAAATAGAGCCCATTCACCAGTTACTCCTCTCTTCTCAAAGGGTTCTATTTACAGAGTTATCAAGTGAGTTAAAAGGGAAAAGACTTAAGAAAGTTGGCTCACCTTGGTAACTATCACTTATGATTTTATTGAAGTTAAACAGCTAGAACGGGTAGGTAGCACATCATTAAGAAGAATAACACAAGAAACCTACAGAACCTCTTGGCAGAGTTCTTGGTCCTAAATGCACAAACACTGAACCCCAAAGAATAAACAATCCTGCAAGTTTGCAATTTGATTTCACAAACTTATCCTAGAAGCACAAATAACAATAAATGATTAAAAGAATAAACCTTTTACTTGGATGTATTAAACACACATAGCTCTTTCATTGTGCATAAGCTAAGTAAAATTTTATTATAATGGAAATATTTAACTTCCTGCACTTCCGTTCACCTCCTTCATGCTTTTTCTAAGAATAACAACAATTCAAACAATCAAGAAATTATCCATTGTGATTTCCTAAGAAAGGTGCAGCTCTTTGTTTCTGAAATGCTCACTTATGCAATGAATGACCTTGAACTTGCAGAGAAATGTTCACCTGATTATGTGATGCAATTTTAGGGCATGAACTGAGCAGCAATAATTAAATCTTAAATACAAGTGTGGGACAAGTGTTCAGTGAGCACGAAAAAGTCCTATGTGATTAAGTTAATCAGAGATTAGAAACCAAAAATACTGTATTTCATTGCTCTGCCTGAAATTCTTCTGGGAAAGTCAACATAGTATCCCAGAAATTACAAAACCTCTAAGAGGAAAGAGACTTGAGATGACATCAAGGGTCATCTTTAGTAAGATCCTTTACTAAGATCCTCTTTAGTAGGGTGACCTCTTCATCCAGGTTTGCCTCGGATTTTTTCTGGTTTAGCACTGAAAATCTCAGCCTTGGGCAAGCTAGGATAGCCATTCACTCCTCACTTTGGATCCGTACATCTCCTCAAAGATATAACCTACAAGAGACTTAACTTTCACAGGGTTCGTTTCCTAATCATGAGTCAAATCTATGTCCCTATAACCTACCCTTATTCTGTCTTCAACAGCAAAACCAAAGTATATTCCCTCTTCTCCTTGGTAGTCCTCGCCTTCCCTCATCCTGTACTTCCCCAATCCAGTCTCTCTGTTTTCTAGGTTAAATTGATCCAGTTTTTCCATCCAGTCCTTGAGTGTTCCTGTTCCGATGGTAACCCCATTACTCTCCACTGGGCAAGCTCAGCTGCCAAGGTTATTCACATGGTGACATCCCAAAGTGAGCTCAAGCCTCCACACTCTAGCTGTGCAGAATCCTTGAGCCCCTGCCCTATCCTGTCAATGCCAACAAACTGACATTCCATTGGCTCCCTGTCCTGTCCATGCCAACAAACTGACATTCCATTGGCTCCCTGTCCTGTCCATGCCAACAAACTGACATTCTATTGGCTCCCTGTCCTGTCCATGCCAACAAACTGACATTCCATTGGCTCCCTGTCCTGTCCATGCCAACAAACTGACATTCTATTGGCTCCCTGTCCTGTCCATGCCAACAAACTGACATTCCATGGCTCATTTGGCAACCCCATTCCACTATGAATAACAGTTCGATTCATGTCAACAGAAAGCCTTGGGGATTTTTCACACACGCTGTTTTTCAAAGCTCTGCCATCCTGTAGTTATGCAAAACTAGTCTTTAGACCCAAACATCACACAATGATCCCTTAGAATCAACCCATTATTCTAACCCGTGAGTCCAGTTTTAGATCATAATTCTTTCACCAAATCCCTCACTCCCCTCCCAGATTCATGGTGTTTGCTGGCAAGTGATTTCTGTGTGTCAGCATCTGCAGTCCTTCAAATCATTGGCAGAGAAGTGTACAAGGTTAGGGGGCAGACCAGATCACTTGCCAGTATGTGGCTATTGGCTGCAAAATGACAGATATTCACTTGGGTCCTTTATTTTGAGATATTCCCCAGGGCTTTTCTTATTTCCAGATGTTAAGAGGGGAGTTACAACTAGGAGAAAGGATACACTGAAACAATACTTTCTTCATTTTCAACTAGCAACTACCTTCTCCTTTATCTGTACTCACATATATTCCAGATGTTTTCAATCTTCAGTCAAAAACATATAATCTTCAGTCACACACATATAATTTCCACCATGAGCCTGGAACCAAGCAGGGCTCTGCAGGTACTGAGTGCGGTTCCTCTGGTGTTCCTGACTCTCCTCTTTCCCGGTACACAGTCAGGTTTTACTTGCCCACCCCTTTTAAAGTTAGGCGTGCAAGACTTCGTGACTTGCTTTAGCCAATGGCATGCTTATGGAATGATATGTCCTATATCCTGATAGAAGCTTTAAAGGCCAGCAGTATGGTTTCTTATGTTTTCATCAGGCAAGCAAGTGTCAAGATGAAGCTTTTCATGAGCCTGGGTCCCTGAGAGACCCATGACCCACATCATCTGAAGCCCCCTGCTGGCCCACACTAGAGGGCAAATGGAGTAGGAAATAAATCCCCCTGAGATTGGGGTACATTTTGTTCCTGCTACATGTCTTAGCCTGCCCTGACTGCTATTCTGGGGATGCATAAGGTGAAAGAGACACCAACTTCTTGTTTACAAAAAGCTTATAATACAGTTGAGGAGATAAATCATACCCGCAAAATAAGAATGGGGACTAGAGTAGCATGTAGTGAAAAGCTGAATCGGAAAGTAGGGATAATCAGCAAACAAGATATGGTACTAAAAGGGAGTCACTCAGACAAAGTGTTGAAAGGGAATTAGAAAAGGGGGAGTTCAATGTGGACCTACAGTTCTCAGAGGACATCTCATTTCTGATATATCAAAGAAAACTTTAAATTATATAATCTATTGAAAAATACTCTAGAAAATGGTTCTACAAATATGCTGAGTCTTCTCTTTTAAAATTGTAAAAGAAGTGTGAACCTGAGTTACAGGGCCTTTTTAAGTATATTTGATTTTAGCCTTCTCAATAACCGGCACTAATAAGGCACTCTGCTTTTTTAAATGGATGTATTATAGGTCTCTGTCTCTCAGAGAAATGGAGGGATTTAGCACCCTATTAAAGACAGAGAGGTCATCCTTTACAGGAGCTTTACAGGAACCTTGGCAATTTGGGGAATGCTGATTAAATGGAACTGAACTTAGCACTCACTTAAAATATGATTTATTTTACAGAAAGATCCATTATTATAACTGTAAAAATAAATGCTGGCCTGAATACTCAAGGCCCAATACCAATTTGGTCGATCTAGCAAGGATATGGGATTTTTTCTTTTTAAAATATATTCAGCATCTCCTTTTGTCCTTTTCTAGGGAGGGAAGAATATTGGTATTAATTGGAAGTCATTCACTTAGTCATCAGAGATTTGCCAAGCACCGCCTGCCTAGGACTATGCTGCTGTTGCTGCTGCTGCCAAGTCACTTCAGTCGTGTCCGACTCTGTGCGACCCCATAGATGGCAGCCCACCAGGCTCCGCCGTCCCTGGGACTATGCTAGATGTTGGCTATTTGTTACTGAGAGGAAGAGTCAAGCAAGAGTCTGCCCTCAGAAAGCACAGTGCAGAGGGCCAACAGCAGAGAGTGGTGAGGGTGTGGGAGACTTTCAAAGTAGAAGAAATAGCACGTGTTCCTACCCCAAAGCAGGAAAGTGCCTGAGTGTTTAAGGCAGTCAAAGTCCAGCAGGTGTCAATTAAACATGATAAATGGAGAGGAAAGCAGCTTAAGATGAAGTTAGAGTTGGGAGATAGTTAGACCACTTGAGCTGTGTAGCCCCTGGTAGGGATTTCTTTTTCTCATTTTGTCCCAAATGTCCTCAGAGTTTTAAACAGGGAGTGCATCATGACGTAATTTCCATTTTAAGAAAGTTATTCCAGCTACTGTGTGAAGAATGGACTGATGGGATTCAAGATTAAGAGGAACAGTTGCAATAACCTGGGCAAGAGGTAACAGTGACCAAAACTGAGGTGGTAGCAGCAGTCACAGCATAACCAACTCAACTGGGAATATATTTGGAAGTAAATGCTTCAGGACTAGGTAATAGGGTGGATGTGAGGTGATGGATGTGTCAGAAAGAACTCCCAGGTTCTGGCAGAAGCAATTTCTCCACTTCATGCAGAAGCACGTGGGGAAGCAAGAGGGTCGGGGGGTGGGGAGCCAGACTGAGGCAGCTGAGCAGGAGCTCTGTGTGGAGAGGAGGAAGGGCAAGTGGAATCACTGGTCTGAAGCTCAGAGCAGAGTAGCTGAGAGATACACTCTAAGTATTGGTGTTGGGCTGTAGGAGAGGTTCAGGGTTGTAGGAAATGGCTGGGGTCTCACACAGTGGATAAGGAGTGTATATTACAGAACTAGGATGGGAATGTAGGTTTGGAAAATGTGAGCAAGATCAACAAGAATGTCTGTGAGCCAAAAGAAGTATAATGATTTAAGAAAATAATTCTTGGCAGCCCTTGATCCAACACCAGAACTATTGGAGAATCTGGAAATGTTTACACCTGGCTCCAACATGCTCCCCAAACCATAGTTCAAAAACGTGGCATCTCTCCTGTGCCTACCCCACATTGCGAGCTTACTTTGTATTCAACTTTTACTAAAGTTTCAGCTCCCATTCAAGGACTATTTTTCAAATAAGAATGACATTTTTATCATTTTACCAGTTTTTACTATCCATTCTTCTAACTTTTGAGTGGAAGAATGTTTTCCAAATACCAAACTATGACAAAGTCCTCACCAGTTAATGGAAAATGGGAAAACCAGAACCATGGAAAGTGTGGTTCACACCTTGCACACACGGACATGTGTATATATATACATATAGCTCAACATCAGGTGGCCAACTGTCATTTCCCAGAGAAGACAACCCTTTGAGATAATATCAGTCCTGCTCTTTTAGTATTCGAAAGCCCTTTCTTTTATGAAATAATGGGTGATAGGAGATCATTTTTAATATCCTTACTTGGGAAATAAAAACCCAATCATTCTATGTATGACTCCAATCTTTTTTCAATGGTACAATCTGTGAAATCTTAAATCAGGAAAGAACAAGAAGTCAGAACAACAGCACATCACTAAAAAGCCAAGTGTCAGCTCCCAACTAGGCACACTCTTGTTGGACACTCCCTGCAGGCACAGTCCTGCAAGGGTCTAGGACTAACACTTATGCCTGGACAGACACTGCTAAATGTCATGGACATCTGCCGTTGTTTCCAGACAGTCAAAACCACAAATGTTAGGGTGCACTTTACGGGCAACGCTGAGTCATTGTGTAAAATGCAAAGAAATTCCTAAACTCTCAGAACTGTAAACAGGGCCCTGTGTCACTGGTTGCTCTTTCCTCTGTGCCCTGCCTGTTGGGATCCTGAGACAATCCATTCAACTACGAGGCAATTGGAGATATTTGAATACAGTCTGGGTATGACTTGCTATCAAGGGATTATTGTTCCATTTTGTTAGGTGTATTAATGGCATTAAGTTAAGAAAATAATCTCTCTTTAAGAAATGCATGCTGATATATTTGAAGGGAAATGTATGCCATTTGAGATTGTTTTTTAAATATTTCAACAAAAATGAACTAGATAAGCAAAAGTTGCAAGCCACTGAATAAATTTAGGTAATAAGAAAGGTACATTTCACTGTCTCCTTATATTTAGGATAATAAGGAAGGTACATTTCACTGTCTCCTTGTATTTAGGTATATTTGAAAGTTTTCACCAATGAGGAGTATCAAGGAAGGAGAGGATGAAAGGAAGAGAGAGAAACTACCCTCCAATACCTTTCCTATCATTTCACAATGACTAAATGGAAAGAACAAATGTGGATTGGGGCAGAACTTACCGTTAACATCTGTGAACTCCTCTCCTGGGGCAGCCTCTGCGATGTGGCCTTCACGTGTACTCATGTAACCAGCAGGTGCGTGTTCCTGCCACCATTTTACAGACGAAGAAAATTAGACTCGGGTTAAATCTACTTTCCCACATGGAAACTAGAAAGAGAACAAATTGGCCAATTGGAGCTATTTAGGCTGCTAAAGAAATTCATTTCCAAGCAGATTAAAAACAAAAGCAATTATGCTAATACCTAACAGGCTGTCTCTAAATTCCCACAAAGCAGACACAGGAGCTCTGCCAGGACTGGGGCATCATCTTCCTCCAGGCCCTGTCCCCTCCACCGAGGTAAAGAAACAGGACTCTGACCTGGGGCACGTGGAAAGGAGAGACAGACTTCTCTCATCACATATAGAAACCAGCAGGATGAAAAGCATTAACCAATCTGATTGCCATGAGACCCAGAGCCAGCTGCCCTGACACTTGAAGGCTCTGCGGAAACTCCCCTCTGGGAAGGGGAGAGCACAGCTGATTCCCCTGCTCCCCAGCATGCCCTGGTTCCCCCTCTTAGACACGGCTCCCTTCAGATTTCATCCCTGCTGCAAGAGTCGATGCCATCTGTGCCTTCCGCAGCCTAGTGCTTCCGAGGGCAGGCTTGCAGCCGGACCACCAAGGGTTAAATCCTGGAACTGGGTGACCCTGGACTGATTCTTAACCTCTCTGTGGCTCACTTCCTCCTCCTCTCTAAAAACAAGGCTAATCCAGGACTGCTGGAGATGAGGGAGTTCAAGTAAAGCACTTTGAACACAGTGACACACAGCTCTGCAGAATGTTAGCATTCTTATTACTATAAGCCACTCGTATTTGGTTTCACCCCAGGCAACTTACTATACAATTGATCCTCAAACACAGGGAGCTTCCCTGGCCCCTTTAATCCTTGCCTTTGCCTGATACTCTTCTCAAATATTCTGTCTCCACTGTTTCCACAAATCCTCCCCACCTGTCACCACCCAGGGAAAGCCCTGCCTTCTCCCCAAGGTCTGCCTGTTGCAGCCTCCCAAATCTCCTGCTACTGTCTGTAGTAAATATTTGACCATCTCTACCACTACCTGGGGCTTCCCAGGTGGTATAGTGGTAAAGAATCTGTCTGCCAATGCAGAAGATGCAGGTTGGATATCTGCGTGGTGAAGATCTCCTAGAGTAGGAAATGGCAACCCACTCCAGTACTTTTGTCTGGAAAATTCCAGGGCAGGCTACAGTGCAGGGGGTCTCAAAGAGTTGGACCTGACTAAGCCCACACACACACACACATACACTCACACACACACCACTACCTGGACATTTTTGGGAAATGAGTCAGTGAATCACGTCATCAGAAAACAAGCAGCACTTCAGAAAGGTAATCAAGGGACTAGTTACAGAGGAGTGGGCAGGGCGAAGGGAAACAGAAAGGGACAGTGAGGCACCCAGGGACCATCAGGAGGGGAAAGCAGTTACCCCCCAGGCCTGAGGGCATGGGGCAGGGAGTACTTACTAGGAACGAATGAGAGGCACATAGTGGGCACCCGAGCTGTGGCTTTAAAGTTGAGAAAGAGCGACTGCCAAACCACGGGGTGAGGGGTGAACAAATATATCTCAACCTCCTTCTCTTCCATACTCCAGTCTCTTGGAGGCGATTCTACAGTCCCAACTGGAGGCCAGAGGCCAGGCAGTAGGTCAGTCTCCCCAGATATGCAGAGGACGGTGGAGAAGGGGACTGGAGAGAAAAATGGAGACTAAGCAGCACAGACAGGTTTGTACGAAGCTAATCATCAGTTAATTGGCGGCACACTTGTATTCACACTTGTCTCTCACACAAGGGCCTCTGTAAGAAGTTGCATAGTGAAATGTACCAACATGGTCTTGTAGTCAGAGACCTGGGTTAGAATCCAAACCCACTGCACAATCTCAAGAAAGTAATTTACCCTGAGTCTCTGATTCCTCATAAGTGAGATGATAGCAATGACGCTGACCTCACAGGGTTATTGTGAAAATTCAGTTAGAAAAGCTCTTTCCTCTGCCCTAGTCTCTATTCTAATTACTTATACTGCCTTTAAGGTGGAGGCTCTAGTTCTTTCACTTCTTCTGTATCTAGAAATGCTTGGGGGAAAAAAACAGGAGGAATGTGCACACACAGTTCTGAGAATTCAGTCATTCTAGGCAACTTAAGGAATTTGTACAGTCTTTGCCTTAAGCTGGCTTGTCTACTAAGGAAAGCAGAAAGATATCTAAGGATTCACAGAACTTTACAAATCTAAGTGTGATCCACCCATCACCTGAGAGAGAGCCTGTTAGAAATGCAGACTCTTGGGTACCCTATCCTCCCAACCACACCCCTGGAACTGGAATTTTAACAAGATCTCCAGGTGAATTTAATGAATGCACATTAAAGTTTGAGAATTCCTGTTTTTGAACTAAAAAGAGCCCCAGAGATCACCTGCTGCTGCTGCTAAGTCACGTCAGTTATGTCCGACTCTGTGCGACCCCATAAATGGCAGCCCACCAGGCTCCACCGTCCCTGGGATTCTCCAGGCAAGAATACTGGAGTGGGTTGCCATTTCCTTCTCCAATGTATGAAAGTGCAAAGTGAAAGCGAAGTCGCTCAGTCGTGTCCGACTCTTCACGACTCCATGGACTGCAGCCTACCAGGCTCCTCCGTCCATGGGATTTTCCAGGCAAGAGTACTGGAATGGGTTGCCATTGCCTTCTCCACCAGAGATCACCTAGATCCTGGTTAAAACACCTCATTTTATAGCTGAGAAAGTCAGTGTCCAAAATGACATAAATTGTCCAAGGACACCGGGGCAGAGGCTGCCCCTTGACTAATCCTATAGGCATTTCCAGCCCCCTCATCCCTTGATATTTCCACTTTACAAGGTGAGACAATTAAACATTTTCCCAGTCTCCCTTGCAGCTGAGTCTCTATCTGACAGTTCTAACCAGTGGCATCTACCAGGAGGGTTTCTTGGAAAACTGTTTTCTTGGGGATGTAAGCCAGACATTAGATTCTCTGTTTATTCTGCCTGAGTAGTCTAGAGTGGGGGTGGGCATCTTGTAATAATAAAGCTACAAGCTTGAAGATTAAAAGTCCCCACACTGCTGACTTACATTGTTGTACAACAGAAACCAACACTACCTTGTAAAGCAAGTATTCTCCAGTTAAAATTAAACTTTAAAAAAGTAAATTTGAATTGCTAGAAAATGTTTAAAATCTGAAGCATTCATTTAAAAAAAAAAAGGTCCACGTGCTAAGGACTGTAAAAAGGAAACACACCGGGTACCTGGAAGACATCATTAAGCTGGCAGCTGAATTGAGCAGTTCCTTTTAGCCTTCTCGTTACAGGGGAAAAATTAATCTCTTTGTGTAAGATGCCACTTGTAGAGTTTTCTGTGGCTTGCTGTCAATTGCATCCCAGTGTTATCACACACACAGGTGGCTAAGCCAACATTAGGACTCAGAGCCCCTGACTCAGCCCAGAGATTTTTTTTTTTCTATGCCCCCTTCATCATTAAAGCAGAGAAATCTCCTTCCTGACTAAATCTTAGTAAACACATATGGAATCAAGAAGGAAAATTGCTAATGGGAGGGTACACCTGTTCATGGAAGAGAGGTGTTATATAAATCCTCATAAAGTTGACAAGATCTTTAGGGTAGACAATCAGGTCCAATCTAGAAATTCTGCATGTGTGTGTTTACCCAATATTTAAAGAGAGAGAGAGTGAAGAGCAGACAGATCCTCATTTCATCAAAACATTTCCACTGACCATTTGTATTCCATGTGGTATTTAACACAGAAAATTTAAATAAATGCTAGGTTCCATTCCTGTTCCATGATGCCACAAATGTCATGTTGCTTCATCACTGTCCACAGATTCCATTAATATGGATTTACTGAGTTATAAAAAATGCAGGCTTGTTTAATCACAGGTTGTTATTCCCAAACTTACTTTTTTTAACCATTTTTTCAAAAAATGCATGGTTAATTTACAGTCTTGGGTTAGTTGCAGGGGTACAGCAAAGTGCTTCAGATAAATATATATATGTATGTGTGTGTGTATATATTCTTTTTCAGATTATTTTCCATAATAGTTTATTACAAGGTATCAAATATAGTTCCCTATGCTATATAGCAGGTCCTTGTTGTTTACCCAAACTTACTTTTTAAAAGTCAACAAAATGAATGAGTTATGATCTCATTAAGTCAGAGAAATCACAAAAGTAAATGAAAGCAACAGCACACCCAGAAACAAGGGAAAGTTTCGGAGGCTGGTCAGCCTATTGGAGGAAATGCCACCTCTGGTTGAGCCCAGGGATGATGGGCCAGGATGATGGGCTGAGCAGACGTGGGCCAGGGTTGAGGGAACAGGGCAGACTTGCCTCCTTCCCTGACACAGAAAGGCTTTGAGAGTGAAGGAGGGGCCGAGTGAAGGAGGGGCCCATTTGGGCTCCTGCCCAAACAGACTGTCACTTTCAAATGAGTAAACTGACCTGTCAGATCCTGAAGACTCATACCATTTTGTTTTTGGAAAGCTACTTTTTACAAGGCAGCTTCCCATCCTTGCTGCAGCCTTGCCAGGTTGAATGTGTCCCCCATTTTCCAGATGAGAAAGTAGGAAACTTTCTCAAAATCACATACGAACAAGTAGAAAGACAAAACTCCAGAGGCCCCTGCAGGATCTTACCCTGCTTCTCCCTAACCTCACGGTGACCCTAGCCCTCGTGTTTCATCAGTTTCAGCCCCTTTGGCCAGGCCCCAGCATACCACCCAATCTGTTCCATTTTATACCTCTTATTTCTGGTCTCAGGTTAAAAGTTACCTGTTGAAGAATTCTTTCCCTTGAGTCCTATCCCAGACTTAGGATTCCTTTAAGAACTCCCACAATGCTGGATATTTCTTAGCACTTACAACTGTCATTAGCTAACCAAGTGATTGATTGAATGAATGATTAAATAAATTAGATAATCTCTGATGCTGGCTCAGTGTTATGTTGGGGGAGGGGGCCACTTGGCAGTCCCCATCAGCTTTTCCTCTCCACCTACCCCAAATAAACAGACAACGTAAGAAGAGACCAGTCAATTTGCAATGCAAAATCATCTTCAAGATAAATCTCTACATCACTCCCTTTCTCTCTTAAAATCAGGTTGAAGCCCCTGCACCTGGCCCCGTACAAACTTCAGAGTTGTTTTTCAGTGTCTTTCACACTGTTAGGGTAAGCACTCCATGGAGGCATGGACGATGCCTTGAATCTCAGAATCTAACACAGTGATTAGCACATGGTAAGCAATTAAGTATTTGTTCAGTGTATGAATGAATGAATAACAGTACTCTGCGACTGGTGCTTTTCCACAGGAACTGCTGACTAGGACACTCTCTTCTTCAGTCTTCAGTGCACAGCCTTGGTGGGATCCAGGGATGGGAAAAAGGCAGCCCCCATCAGACAAATCTTGGTTATGGATTTAGCCACGATGTTTCACGCTATTCTCAGTACCCTTCCTGGGGAGGCCTTCTCTCTGTGGCGAGAAGAGCTGAAATCTTGGAGGTGGCAGGGCCGAGCAGGAGCTTCCCAGCTGCAGAGCCTGAGGGAGCCATGGCCCCAGGACCTATGTCATCCTGGCTTTCACATCAGATCTGGGAGGAGGCAGAAATAGGCCCCAGGCTCCCTTCTCTGAAGACAAGCAGGAGAGCTCCCAGACCCAACAGAATCAGAGAAGGACTGAATGCTTGAGGGCCCAGATATCCTTCTCTTCATTCCAGCTTGCAACATTTGGAAGAATAAAACCCTTCAGGGTCCCTTTCTCAAAATCCTTTGGAGATACTAAATTTTAAAAACAAACATAAGGACTTCTCTGGTGGTCCAGGGGTTCAGAATCCACCTGTTAATGCAGGGGACACAGGTTCAATCGCTGGTCCGGGAAGATCCCACACCAGGCAACAACTAAGCCATGTACCACAACTGCTAAGCCTGTGCCCTGGAGCCTGCGAACCGCAGCTTCTAAAGCCCACATGCCCTAAAGCCCATGCTCCACAACAAGAGAAGCCACCACAATGAAAAGCCCACAACCAGAGAGTAGCCCCTGCTTGCCACAAACTAGCGAGCTCCTGCATGCAGCAACAAAAGACCCAGCGCAGACAAAACAAATAAACTTTTTAAAACATATATATATATACATATGTATATACATATACATAGATACATATACATAGATATGTATATATATAAAACAAATGTAACAATTCCAGGATACCACCCTAGACCTACTAAAGCAGTATCTCTAGGGGTGATTCAAGAAATCTGTGTTTTAAACCAGTTCTTCAATAATTTCTGATGTTGAGTTACTTATAGTAAAAATTAAACCTAAACACTTAAAACAGTGTAGTAGTTTCATACCCCACCACAAGTATATAATATTTTAAAGTCAACTCGACTAGTAAATAATGTTTTGAAGATTATGCTTTTAAATTTGCCAAGCATGATGATGTATGTGTGTGCATGCTAAGTTGCTTCAGTTGTGTCCAACTCTGTTTAAACCCATGGACTGCTGCCTGCCAGACTCCTCTGTCCAAGGGATTCTCCAGGCAAGAATACTGGAGTGGGTTGCCATGCCCTCCTCCAAGGAATCTTTCCAACCCAGGGATTGGACCTATGTTTCTTATGTCTAACCTGCATTGGCAGGTGGGTTCTTTACTATGAGTGCCACCTGGGAAGCCCATGATTATGTATAAGCAGGTTAAATTTTATATTGTTAGTCCATGATTAATATCCCCCAAACAACAAAATCACTTCCGATTAATAAAAGCACAAGAAAATTAATTATTGCACATATCTACATTTCTGCCAAATGTCTATTAGCAAACAGAACATGAACAAAAAGAATGGAAACAACTTGTCTCTTTATCCATCATAAAACCCAACCCCACCTTGACTTTCCTCACATGTGGATGAGAAAGCCTCAACAATTCTGGTTCTTAATCCTCCATCATGTTTATGATAGTTCTTAAGCTGTGGCTCAGGAGCAGAGGTCCATGGATGGGCTCCAGTAAGCTTGCTTGCCTGAAAAATCCTGAGTATTATGTACATTTTGTTGGTATTGAGTAGAGGGATTCTGGTTGTCATCAATTTCTCAAAAGTGTCCATTTTTTGAAAAAGAATAAAAGCATCCATGAACTGGTCACCATTGTGGGTCAGTAGTGACCTGGCCCTGGGCCCCTCCTGACTTTGGGCACTTTGGCAGGAGTTTTGGCTCAGCAGGAGGCTGGGTGAGACCCAACAGCATCTGAGGGTGCCTCTTGAGACACAAGACACCTGGAAGATGAACTTTGTGATTGTCTTGTTCTGGGGAATTTGGCTGCTCAGATGTCCCAGCTCTTCCTCAAAATAAACAAAGACAAATCACTGCATTCCTGTGCCATCCAGGTCTAATCTGGTACTTTGAGCTATTTTAAGTGACAAAAACCAGGTCCTAATCCTTTATTTTTCCTCTGGCAGGTCAGAGATACCCTGGCTGTGATAAGGAGAAGCTTGTGGGTGCTGAAGGGGCAGAGATCCAGGCCACTTGCCAGGGGTAGTGGCTTTTATGCTCCAATTTGAAAATGTAAAAAGGTTAGTTTGGATGGGTTCTCACTGAGTTCTAGGGAATTCCTCTGTCTCCCGGACCTGGTCTGGCTTACACTGATGCTCAGCCTCTGAAAGTTTCAGGTTAAGAGGGGACTTGAGAGCTAAGACTGACCCACACCTTTCCTGAGGAAAAACAAAGGAAAAAACACTGTCCATTCAACTACGGCTTAACAATAGACTCCACAGTTAATGCAAACTTCTCTTTGCTTTGACATTTTTTTTCCTTCAAGAAGGGCTGACATTCTCTCCTGTCTCTCAGTTGAGCTTGTGATGGCAACCCTATCATGGATCTCAGCACCAGTGTCTTCTACTTCAGGGATGGCTCTTCCTCTCCTAGCATCCAGAAAGCGCTCAGTGGGCGCTTTGCAAAAACCATGAGTTTGTGTTCATTCCTCTAACCACGCATATCTGCTTCACCCATATCAAAGACCTGCTGCTCTGTTTCCACAAATTTTTGCACACATGGTAATTTTTCATTTCAATGCCAAGTCATAGTGTAATCTTTTTAAGGACCTTTTAAATGGCAGCTCAACACCTTCAGTAGCAATAGTGAACTTAATTAGACTGAACGGATGGCAACATGAGTGACTATGTCCAAGTTGGAGCACTATTTATAACTGTGTCTCCACTGAGCCCAGCTGACACCATCAACTGATCCCCAGAGATGCAAGAAGGTGGAAAATGTGCCTTTTAGAATCAATGAAATATGATGCCCACTCCCTATCCCATCCCATCATCTTAACTTTTCACTTATACCAGGAGTCATAACTAAAATGAGGAAGAAATAACTCCAACCAAGAAGATGATAATGGTTAAAATATATATAGTCTTTTCACTATTCTGACTCATTTCTACTGTTTTATTTTAAAGTGAGGGACTCAAGGCTACCTTTCTTCCCTACTCATGGTGTAAACTACACTATGTCGTGTTACTTTACAATTGTCTTAGTGACAGCATCTCACTACATTTCTTTTTCCTCCCTCAATTTGTTCTTTTTTTTTTCCCCTCTCTGATAACCTGGAAGTGAAAGCAAGTACCTGACTTCTATGTCATCTATCTGGGCTAGCACCATGATTTTGAATTTAAAATAAAATTCCTTCCTCTCATTTTTATCATGATTCCTCATAAAACTTGATTGAGTAGTAAGAGAAACAGGAAGAGACTATGATTTTTCAGATGATGAAAGTAGGAAAAACTAAAAGCATGGAGTATTGGTGGAGAAGCCAGTACTAGCACACAGTCTCTTACACTAGGGTTCACCTCCTCTAATGCTTACTCATGTTGAATCAGTCACCCCACAGACAGAAGAACCTGTTACTGTGACCCTGGAAAGGGTCTCCCATCACAAGTCTACCCTCAAGATGAAAAGTATGTATTGTGAATTCCTTAGAAGTTGAAGTTTGCTAAAATATCCTCAATTTAGCAAATACTCACTAAAAGACTGCACAAATTAAGGATCTAAAAAAACTGAGTCACTTTGTATACACCTGAAACTATCACAACATTGTAAACCAAGTATACTTCAATTAAAAAATTAAAATAAATTTTTAATGATAAACAAAAGTGCTTGCAATTGCCCATAAGATTTTTCATAAAAATAACATTTTTCAATTTTAAATATAGTTAACAATTTCAGGGAAAAAAGAAATACAAAATACTAAGATTTCCAGAGGCAAATAAAATCTATATTTTACTTTTAAAACAAAAACAAAAACAAAAGACTATGCACAGATCATACCACGCAGGATGCTGTTTGAGATTCAAGGATGAACATCATGGTTCTGCCCTCCAGGGACTCATAATCTGGGACTGTTCTCAACCTGGGGTTGGGGAAAGAGGCAGAGAGGCAACACTGACCCTTTTGTGAATCAGATGACATTTACAGGCCCCAGAAAATTATTCCAAATCCCCATGCGCGCACACACTCACACATACACACACAATTTTGCAAATGATTTTGGGGGCTTATAAAGCTCAGGAGGCTTCCCTGGTGGTTCAGTGGGAAAGAACATGCCTGCCAATGCAGGAGATGCCAAAGACGTGGATTTGATCCCTGGGTCAGGAAGATTCCCTGGAGAAGGAAAGGCAACCCACTCTGGTATTCTTGCTTGGAAAATTCCATGGACAGAGGAGCCTGGCGGGCTACAGTCCAGGGGGGTGCAAAGAGTAGGACACAGCTGAGCGACTGAGTCCAACAGCAACCGCAGAGCTCCTGGACTTTGGAGGAGCAGCTCATGTTGGGTTCCTACAGCAACCGGCCACAAAACTCACTTTTTCTCACGGTTACCCCATCCGAGTACAAACAGACCAATCAAGCCAGTCAAACAGTTCCAGAAGAAAGCAAGAGCCTGCCCTTGTTGCCCAGGTTTTCTTGATTAACTGCTGCTCCAGAAACGCCTCACTCTTCTCCCCCCGACTTGGTGTTTTGAGGCCCTCTTTCCTGGCAGGGGATGACTGTATTCCAGCCAGCCAGGGCACTCTAGTCTAGGAAGCCAAAGCTCTCCTCACTGGACTGGCCCACAATACCTCCTGGCCCAGCCTCCTCGTCCCTTCACAGCCCCTGGGAGACACTGAAGCCTCATTGTAGCAGCTGACCCAGGCAGAAAGGAGGGCTCCTCTTAAAGAGGCTGGGGGACCTCACCCTGCAGGGAAATCTCTGGCCAGGGATATGGCTACAAGGATTTTCTGGCCTTTGTGAGTGGGCTGGTGTTTGGGGATTTTCCAGTCATTTATTACCCTGGAAAAGCAACCAGACTGTTCATTTTAAGTCAGGATGTTGAAGTGTCACTGAATCGCTGGGGACCAACATCTGGGATCAGAGCCTTGCCTTGATTGAAGCCAGAGCCTCAGTATCACTTAAGGACACAGACACTCCAGCTTCTTCCTCACATTAATTTGAGAGTATAAATATGAAACTTCTGTTATGTTCCCTACACCCTCTCAGGAAAGGGGACAGAGTTCCTATCTTGGCTTTTCATTCTGACCTTCAGGCCTAGAGCCATGAAGTGTCTGTCGAAAATCTGAGATTGCAGTCATGTTCTAGTGTTTGTCCTCATTCTTCCCTGGATGCTAGAGCTTCAAGGGACACTGCAGGAGAGGCCTCTTGAAATATTACCCCTGCTAGTACTAGTAATAATACACAGCATTTGGGGAGCTTCCCAGGTGACGCTAATGGCAAAGAACTTTCCTGCCAATGCAGGAAACCTAAGAGACACAGGTTCGATCCCTGGATGGAGAGGATCCCCTGGAGGAGGGCATGGCAACCCACTCCAGTATTCTTGCCTGGAGAATCCCATGGACAGAGGAGCCTGGAGGGCTATAGTTCATAGGGTTGCAAAGAGTCTGACACAATTGAAGAAACTGAGCACACATAATATTTTTTACTTTAAAAAGCGCTTTCACCTTTACTGTTATTTTAACAACTGTTATCCAACCATGAAAATATGTCAGTCAGGATCCCAGGAGGAATCAGCGGGCTCATTTAAGAAGTCTGTGCATGTGTGCTCAGTCATATACGACTCTTTGCAGCCCCATACACTGTAGCCCACCAGGCTCCCCTATCCATGGAGTTTTCCAGACGAGAATACTGGAGTGGATTGCCATTTCCTTCCCCTGGGGATATTCCCAACCCAGGGATAGAATCTGCGTTTTCTGCATTGGCAATGGATTCTTTACCACTGTGCCATCTGGGAAACCCTTAACAAGTTTAACTGAAAATTATTTAAAGAAGGAACTGTTTACAGAGATATGTCCAAGTCCAATCAGGAAAACAGAAGGCCAAATATTTTAATAAAGAGAATATTTAAAGAGTCAGAAATCTTTACATAAAGTATCTACAGTAGTCAGATTCATCCAGGCAGAAAGTAGAGGGGTGCTTGCAGGGTTGGGGGAGTAGGGGAGGGGAGTTATTGGTTAATGGACACAGAGTTTCAGTTTTAAAAGATTAAGAAGTTTTGGAGATGTGTTTTCCAACAATAGGAAACAGATCACTTCATGCCACTGAACTGGACACTGAAAGGTGTTTAAGACAGAAAAAAATATGTTTAAGATGATAAATTTTCTGTGTTTCATACCACGATAAAAAGAAAACAGGGCTGGAGATCTGAATATGTGAAAGGACTCTGTGAGGTAACAGAAAAGTAACTATAAAAAAGCAGCTGACACTCCTGGGGCCAGGGGATGAAGGAGAAAGCCTGGGGTTGTTATAACCCAGCACTTGAAAGCATTGAGGACAGTCTTGGGAGTGTCAGAAAAAGGCAGAGGGTTGCACCCACTGCTGGGGGACAGGCTGTCGTGAGGCCGCGGGAACAGGAAGAGTAAGCCGGGGAGGACCAGGTCCCTCGGCCCCTGCAGGCTCCCTGTTGCACCCCACAGGTATAGAATTGGTGGGAAGCAGTCCCAAACAAGGGGGTAATTTGCAAAGTCACAGCCCAGCACCAAAAAGCAGAGCATAGGGTGGTTAGTGGCTGACCATTATTATCAATGGTATGGTTTCACAAAAGGTGTGGGCAGGGTTTGGAGAAGGCAATGGCACCCCACTCCAGTACTCTTGCCTGGAAAATCCCGTGGACGGAGGAGCCTGGTAGGCTGCAGTCCATCGGGTCGCTAGGTGTCAGACATGACTAAGCAACTTCACTTTCACTTTTCACTTTCACGCATTGGAGAAGGAAATGGCAACCCACTCCAGTGTTCTTGCCTTGAGAATCACAGGGATGGGGGAGCCTGGTGGGCTGCCGTCTATGGGGTCGCACAGAGTCGGACACAACTGAAGTGACTTAGCAGCAGCAGCAGTGGGCAGGGTTAAGGGAATGGTAAGACAGCCAGCAACTGGAAACAGCAGGAGACATTTACCACCCTGAAGCCTAAGGGGCAAGAGCAAGGAATGATGTTACCTTGTCAGAACCTTATCAGGCTCATGGCTGTGAGAGAGAGGCCGCCTCGTGGGAGCTGTGACCAGCTGCCCAAACCAGGGCCAAGCAAGAAGGGGATGGGCAGGGGTGTGGGAGTAACCCCCTGACCTCTCGCTCCTCCCACCCACTGATCTCCTGAAACTGCTGCAGCTTGTCCAGACCAAACTGGAAGTTGGAGGGCAGTATGTTTAACATTCCTTTAATGAAAATGGAGCCTACCAAAAAAAAAAAAGAAAATGGAGCCTACCATAGATATTTAACTGCATCCTCATCTCCCCATCTAAGGACAATAAAAACAACAACAGCAACAAAATATTAAGAAGAATCCCTCCAAGTTTATATAGATCACCTCATTCTTTCAATATGGATGGACTTAGAGGTTATCATACTAAGTGAAGTGAGTCAGAGAAAGACAAATATTACATGATATTGCTTATATGTGGAATCTAAAAAATGGTACAAATGAACTTACAAAACAGAAATAGAGTCACAGATGTAGAAAACACACTTGTGGTTACCGAGGGGGTAGGGAGTAGAAGGATAAACTGGGAGACTGGGGTTGATATAGGTACACTACTATATGTAAAATAGATAACTAATAAGAACTTACTGTATAGCATAAGGAACTATTCTCAATACTCTGTAATGACTTATATGGAAACAGAATCTAAAAACAGAGTGGATATATGTGTGTGTATAACTGATTCACCTTGCTGCACAGCGAAACTCACACAATATTGTAAATCAGCTCTACTCCAATTTTTAAAAAATTAGAAGCTAGGATAAAAAACAGTTAATTCCTTGAATTTATGGAGCTAAGTTGGTGGCTCAGATGGTAAAGACTGCCAGCAATGCAGGAGACCCAGGGTGGATCTCTGGCTTAGAAAAATCCCCTGGAGGAAGAAATGGCAACCCACTCCAGTATTCTTGCCTGGAGAATCCCACGTACAGAGGAGCCAGGAGGGCTACAGTTCATGGGGTCAATAGAGTTGGACACAACTGAGAGACTAACATGACATCAAGAACTCATCCTCTTTGCACCAGTCCAGGGGCTCTTCCTTGGCTCTGTCCCACAAGTATCTGTGGAACTTAAAAGGTACAGATTCCTGAACCCAGCTCTTGGAATGTATGACTCAACGGGCCTGGGAAGCAGCCCAAGAGCCATGTTAAGTTCCACAAGTGATTCAGACCATCAGCTGATGGTGAGAACTACACTGCCTAGCACGCATCTTAGTATTTTTATGCAGCCTGAGCATTCCAACATAGCCCTCTCAGAGCCCACTCTCCATTTTCTGGCATGAAAGAAGATTTTTTTTATATTCTTTTGGCACCACCCCCAGTTCCATGGTCTCAGGATTTAAAAGAAATACAAACCAGCTTTCCTTATTCAGCTGAGATTGGATACACCTGAACTAGGCTAAAGGCGACAGAGGGAGCGGATGCATTTCCATGTTTCCGTTAAAAGGGCTTAATCTGAAATACAATTATTTTCTTTTCTACTTCCTGTATTGGTGGTTGAGCTAGTTAACAAATAGTATCTCAGAAACATTCTTGGCACCCGATGCAATGAAGGTTTAAGGAAAGGAGACAACTTCCTGATTTGCTGGTGACATCTTCACACACATGTCATCCTGAGATCCAGGCTTCTCAGGACCAGAAAAATCAGTTCATTCATTTCCCCAAAAAACATTTATTGTCTGCCTACTACATAAAAGCTCTGTTCTGGGTGCTAGGGACACATTGAGGCATAAAACAGACAAGATCCCTTCTGCTCTTGGCTTAAAACCTAGTTAGAAGAGACAGACATGAAACAAAAAAAGACAGTGTCAGATTATGGTCACTGTAATGCAAGAAATTAAAAATATGTTGTGATAAAGAGTGAAAGGTGGGCTTCCCAGGTGGCTCAGTGGTAAAGAATCTGCCTGCAATGCAAGAGACGCGGGTTTGATCCCTGGGTTGGGAAGATCCCCTAGAGAAGGAAATGGCAACCCACTCCAGTATTCTTGTCTGGTAAATCCCATGGATAGAGGAGCCTGGAAGGCTACAGTCCATGGGGTTACAAAGAACCAGACACAACTTCATAACTAAACAAAAACAACAAAGAGTGAAAGGCAGGAGGCAGGATGCAGGTGCCGGCAGTGCAATGGTAGGCAGTCAGGGGAGGCCTGCCTGAGGAGGTGACCTCTTAGCTGAGACAAGGGAATGCAGAGAGCCCATCATTACATTCCATTGTTAAGAAGCTATCTTAATGGTCTAGCTGAGAGGTAAGTACAGCTTGCTACCTAGTGGAAGTGGAGGAGAGAGCAGGAAAGGGGAAGAAAAGTAGGCAGGTGTGGAAACTATTTCAGAAGGAGAACTAATAGAATTGACTGATGGGTTAGAAGGTAAGGGGTGAAGAAAATGGGAAACCAAGAATGACTCCAATGTGAGTAACAGACGGTGGTCCATTTTTCTGGAATGGAGAATCCTGGGGAAGAAAAAGGTTCAGGGTGGGATAAGTCAAAGATGTGGTTTTGCATCTAGTTAATTTGAAATTTCAGTTAGACATCCAAGGGATAAAGTTCAACAGGCTACTCAGAATAGGGGGTCAGAAGTGATAATAATAATTCAGAAATCACCAACATACAGATGGCACATAAAGCCCAACCGTGAGATGAAAAAAGGCTTGGTCCATGCACGACTGTACCTGGGCTGGAAGCTTCTGTAGGCGAAGCCATGTCAGGACAGGGAGGAGCAATCCTGACCCAATCCAAACCTCTCTCCAGGCAAGCTCTCAGAGGCAGCATAACATTTAAGGTGCAGATGCAGACAACACAAACCCACTTGATTTTAGCGATAACCACAGAGGAGAGCAAGCATGTGTATGTTGGAAGTAGGCCATGCATTCTGTAGACTTATATACCAGAGAAAGTAACAAACACATTTGGGACCTATCATCAAGGAGCAAATGCCCTGCGCAAGCAGGAGACCGGCAAGAAACAAAGCATTCCCTCCTGACTTTTTTCTCAAAAAGGAGCTGGTTATGGACCAACCTCTCAACCAGAAGCTACCTAGAGGCTGGGTTATCTAACTGTTGAAAAAGACCTAAGCTCTGGATCTGGTTTTTCACCATACACTCAGACGTTTTTGTTGCTGGGTAGGAGCAAGGAGAGAAGAATGCATAGACCTCCTCTCACTAAATAAGGGGAGGTGGCAGAGTGGAGGGATGGGGGTGAAAGGATGAATATACCATTTCCAAAGAAATAGCCCCACCTACAGAAACCCATTTCCATCTAGATTCTTTTAGAATCACTCTTCTGAAACAGTAAGAGATCTCCACCATCAGGAAGTCATGTCTGACAACCTGGAGACAGACAGGCTTAATAAAGATTTAGGGAAACCTATGTGAATGTCATCTAGCTGAAATAGCTCAGTTGGGAGAGTGTTAGTCTGAAGAGCTAAAGGTCCCTGGTTCAATCCCAGGTTTTGGCAAAAGTTTTGGCTTCCTGGTGGCTCAGATTGTAAAGAATCTGCTCGCAATGCGGGAGACCTGGGTTCGATCCCTGGGTTGGGAAGATCCCCTGGAGGAGGACATGGCAACCCACTCCAGTATTCTTGTCTAGAGAATCCCATGGACTGAGGAGCCTCATGGGGTTGCGAAGTTGGACATGACTGAGTGACTAAGCACAGCACAGCACACACTCCAATAAACATCGACTTCCCTGGTGGCTTAGACGGGAAAGGGTTTGGCTACAATGTGGGAGACCTCGGTTTGATCCCTGGGTCAGGAAGATCCTCTGGAGAAGGAAATGGCAACCCACTCCAGTACTCTTGCCTGGAAAATCCCATGGACGGAGGAGCCTAGTAGGCTACAGTTGATGGGGTCACAAAGAGTCGGACACGACTGAGTGACTATACTTTCACTTTCATGTGACTGTCACGTAAATGTACCAGGAAAATAGAAAATGCTGGAAGGGAAAGACAAAGGGAAGAGAAAAAAGAAAAAGAGAGGAGGGAGAGGATGGGAGGCAAGGAGAAAGAGGAACTCTTTTTTTTTTTTCAGGAATTAGTATCACTTAACTATAACCCTCTTGCTCCCTCTGGAGGTCAAGATCATGAATAACATGCCTGTAAAAGAAAATTCACTGTTATAGAAGCCATGGCTTCATTTTTCACTGCGCCTTTCTTCTTCACTTTAAGTCAGTATTGGGACTTCCCTGGTGGTCCAGTGGTTAAGACTCTGCGCTTCCACTGCAGGGGGAACAGGTTCCATCCCTGGTTGAGGAACTAAGTTCCTGCATGCTGTGTGGCCAAAACATAGGAGGAAAAAAATAAAGAAGTCAGTATCAAAAGAACAAAACAAAGACAAGAAATTAAGGCTCCTCTAGCTTTCCAGCACTTTCTTCATACTCTGAAATTTGAAGACCAAGAATTCGGGGTGCTATGTAAGCAAAGTCAGACCTACAGTACTAATCAAATACCTTAAAAAATGGGGAAAGTTTACAACATTGCTTCAGCCTTCACTAATCTATTTCTCCAAACTGTTCATTATTTTGAAAACAGGAGGAGTCTGTCAGATGGCTTTCTTCCTCACTTCAATGTTAAAGTCATTCTGGAAGGACAATGTCTGGAATTTGTTCCAGGTTTTCTGTATTTTAACAAGGATATCATTGTTGCCAGGCAACTTTGGATTCCAGATGCAGGTGCACACAAAAGTTAAATGACCTCATAATTCTAATGACTCTACTCTGGCAGTAATCACAGTATTACAGTTTGTCTACCTAGATCCAGCAACTGAATTAAGAAAACAAGTCAAGGAGCCAAAGACAACGAACCCTAATAAAGCTGGTGCTCCTGAGGTCATTCTTCAAGGTTTCAAGACAGCAGTTCCAAAGTAGCACTGAGAGTAATTTTAGAAAGCTTTATTTCAGCCTCATGATTTTACATTATAACAGATACTGCTAACATATGGACAGAAGGAGCACCGTCTCATAGCTTTGGGTTCAATTTGGGTAACAGTGTTTTATAAATACATAGCCAGAGGGTACATTTCTCTAGCTTTCAAGATTACTGGTGCAATAATTAACAATTAACTATACTTTCAGAAGAACAAACACCAATCTGGGATGCTATTTGTGGCCACAGGCAATGAATAGACAGCATAAGACAAGCCACCATGACAAAGAACAAAAATGAATTTTTTAAAGGAGACACTGAGCAATTTATTATACGATAAAAGCGATGTCATAATTCACTGAGGCAGAGATGAACTATTTAATTAATGGTGTCAGGACAAATGGGTAACCATTTAGAAAAAAAATGGTACAGTTAGATC